>NC_140987.1:258164264-258454271 GCF_052327205.1 Somniosus microcephalus | reverse complement strand
CCTCTCCTCCCCAGCCACGCCCGAGCTAGGCACCTCCCGTCCTGCTCAACAGCGGGCCCGTGATCGCCGCCATCTTTGTAAAGGCTGGCGGGGCGGGGCCTGAGCTGAGCGTAGCCACCACCGCCATCTTTGTAAAGGCTGGCGGGGCGCACGGAGCTCCGCGGAGCCGGCGCTGGGCTCGGGTGCTTTGTGGCCTGCGGCCCGAACGGCGGGCTGCCCAGGGCGCTGGGCTCGGCTGGGCCATGTCAGTGCGGGTGTTCGCCTCGGCCAACGGCATCAGGGTGACAGCCGAGGCCGCCAAAAGCGTCCAAGGGGAACGCGTTCATCCAGGTGCTGAGGCCCGGGCCCCGGGGCGGAAAGTAGGATTGGAGTGGGGGGGGGAGGAAGGGGAGGGAGGAGGAGAGGAGGAGGGGAGAAGAAGGTGAGGGGGGGAGGAGGAGGAGAAGGGAGGGGGAGGAGGAGGGGGGAAGAGGGAGGGGGAGAGGGGGGGGAAGAGGGAGGGGGGGGAAGAGGGAGGGGGGGGGGAAGAGGGGAGGGGGAGGGGGGTTGGGGTTTCATCAATTAGGGGCATTTCCTAATTAAGAAAAAGTCACAGAAACGGATACAGATTTATTGTCATCATTCGAACAACCAGCAAAGATTCAGCATCAAACTATGTCTGAGTTTCTGTTTCACACAGGCGGGTCAGAAGCTGCAACGTAAGACTTCAAGCATTACTAACTACACCCTGGATCCCAAATATTAACCAGAATTATATTCAATGTTAGAAGTATTTTAAAGTACATAAAATTTAAATGTGGAACAAGTAACAGTATTTTGAAATTATTAAATCACAGATTAAAAGCCTTAAGAAAGTGGCTCCTGATTCCTCCGGTCAGAGGGTAGCTGGCTTCATTGTCCGATAACACAGTCATCGCAATATAACCCATGGTCACTGCGGCTGGGCTCTAAGTCCAAGCCCTTCCCCCGCGGTCTCAACCTTCCCGCCGACCTCACAAAATGGCGGCCGCCCTTCTTCACCCCGCCGGGCTCGGAGTCCAGCCCCTTCCCTCACTCTCACCTTCCCTCTCTCTCTCCTTCCCCCCCAGTCTCTCTCTCTTCCAACAACATGCCCTCAAAAAACCCTCGGCACCGCCGGGCACTCCAGCTAGTATACTTATAATGAAGTGCCCATTGCTTTTTATACTTATAATGGAGTGCCCAGGACCGCACACTCTCCTCCAACTGTGTTCTGTCTTGTACAAGTTTAAAAGTATCTCCTTGCTTTTGTATTCTGTGCCTCTAGGTACAAAACCAAGGATTCCATTTACTTTATTTACTTCCGCTGCCACCTTTAATTACTTTAAAATCTACACACCAAGGTCCCTCCGTTCCACTTAAAGTTGATTTCCTTCCAAAATGTGTTATTTCACATTTTTCTGCATAGAACGTTATTGACCACCGATCTGCCTCCATCCTGCTGGCCTATGTATAATCCACCTGTTGTCTTTCATAGTTGTCAGAATTTGCCATACTACCCACTTCAGTGTCATTGGTCAATTTTTCAGCTCTATCTAATCCCATTTAATTTGGCACAGAGCATCATGTCCACTGAGACACTTGTTCAAAGAATGCATCCATTGGGCAAAACCAGTTTGGTCAGTTGACGTTGCTTTCAGCTTAGCTCGCTGGCTTTAAGTTATGACTAAACTGTTATGCAGTTAAAATCCATTATTTGCTGGATCTTCTGACAATTCAACAGACAAATGCATTGGGTGATGTGCTACTAAATCACAAGCAGCTGGATGGTGTGAGGTTCAGTCTCCAGTATGTGCTGAGTAAACGGATGTTAGATGGGACGATAGTTGCAGCATTGCAATTGGCCAGAAAAGGATAAAGTCAGCTAGAGTCCTGTCACCATCTCTATTTAAGAGCCTGGGTGAAAATGCATGAGGATGGAAATCTTATGATAATCATTTCTAGCAAATGATTTCTTCGATCTCAAGATTCTGTACTTTTTGAAACCTTTACTTTCTAATCAGGGGTGATGTTAGGAAGCACTTCTTCACACAAAGAGAAGTGGAAATCTGGAACACTCTTTTCCTCTCCCCGCCACACGCACCCCCCCCCCCCCCGGAAAAAAACTGTTGAGGCTGGGGAATCAATTGAAAATTTCAAAACTGAGATTGGTAGATTTTTGTTAGGCAAGGGGTATTAAGGGTTATGGAACCAAGGCGGGTAGATGGAGTTAAGATACAGATCAGCCATGATCTCATTGAATAGCGGAACAGGCTCAAGGGGCTGATTGGCCTCCTCCTGTTCCTACGTTAGAGACTTTAAGGGGGGAAATTGGGTTGCTTTGTGCCTCCTGTTAGCGCCCTCGGGGCGCAAAGCCCCTAGCACCTGGGCGCAGCGCCGCCAACACCTCTCGTGAAATTCAGCAGGAAGTCAGTGGTGGAAGTAGCCGGTAGCACCCCGCGGTGCCATGCGCTGCGCCCACAAACTTCTGTCGCGCCCCCTAACCTATCGCCGGACGATATATCCGACAAAGTCAGGGTGGCATTTTTGCAGCCGCAGCGGCGCAAATTAAAGTGTAGGTGCCGGGCCGCCATTTTATTTTGGGCCGCCTGCCAGCACCTGCCCCCTTCCATTTCTTCATGCGGGGTGCCGGCCGTGATCGGGCAGCTGGGCACTCCTCGAGTGCCGGGCTGTTTTCCCGGAACCCCACTCCCTGGTGCTCCAGCGGGGCCCCGGTGCACGCAGCACTAGGCCCCTCCCCTTTAATCAGGGGAGGAAGGCTTGTAATACCGTGGCGCTGTTGCATGTAGAGCCATAATATTGAATGGTAGCGCCCCAGAAAGGAGGGGGAGCGCTTCCAGTAGTGCCCCATCTCCTGCTTGGGGCGCTACCACTCAATTTACGGTGCAAGGGCGCTAACCTAGTAGCACCCCAGCGAAATTAGCTCCCCAAAGGGGGCGCAACCAAATTTTCCCCCCTAAGACTTAAAAAAAAAACGAATATTAGAATCAGCAACACTTGAGAATGGTGCTCCTCGACTATTTCTTCTCCTGGGATGAGAGGGCTGTCCTATGAGGAGATATTCAGTAGAATGGGCCTATATACTCTGGAGTTTAGAAGAATGAGAGGTGATCTCATTGAAACATATAAAATTCTTAGAGGGCTTGACAGGGTAAATGCTGGGTGGATGTTTCCCCTGGCTGGAGAGTCTAGAACTAGGGAGCACAGGCACAGGATAAGGGATCGGCTATTTAGACCTGAGATGAGGAGAAAATTCTTCACTGAGGTAGAGAATTCCAAAGATTCACAACCGTCTGAGGGCTGTGGATGCTCAGTTGATACTATATATATTCAAGGCGGAGATCGATAGATGATTGGGCATCAAGGGATATGGGGATAAGATGGGAAAGTGGAGTTGATGTAGAAGTTCAGCCATGATCTTATTGAATGACGGAGCAGGCTCGAGGGGACGTATGGCCAACTCCTCCTCCTATTTCTCATGTTCACACACTTCTAGCTTGGGTCTCCAGTCATGCAACCGTTTCTTAGTGGAAATAATTGAGAGATGTGGTATGCTATTTGGGACTTGTGCAAAAAGCCAGATCATTTTGACTTGCCTATCCAGTTACAAATAGTCATTAAAAAAATGCTGTAAATAATTTCTCTTAACAATACAGTAACGTGGGTGTTTCAGCAGTGATATCATTTTTGAAATTTGCTGATTAGGAACTTAGCAAAGGTACAACTTACGTTAAACCATACAATTCTTTTCTCTAAGGTTAACACCATTCAAGTGAATGACAAGAAAATGAGAGAATTGATGGTCAGCCCTGTAAGTACAGATAAGCCAGCTAACAGTTACCAGCTACTTTGTGCAAAGTGCAAAGTTTACGCATGCAACTCCGATGACATAAGAATCATAGAGGTAAGTCCAGAATTCAGTCATCTACCCCTGACCATTAATATATTGAAAATTGTTCAATCTTTAGCAAGACAACTATTTGATTCAAAATGGTAGGGGGTTTTAATATACAACTAAGTCAAGTGCAACGACATTTGCAGAATCTGTAATTCAATACTCAGAATCCAGCTTCACCACCTAGATCTTAGTCAATAATTTTGGTTCCATATATATAATTTTGGAAAAACACTAAAGCGAATCTGCCCACTCACCTAGTACCAAAGAACTAATTTTGGATAGTTTGAGCACTGCTAGCTAGAAATACAGAAAGGACAGAATTTTACCTCATTTTACCAAAACTACCAATTTAGCATTTATAATTGTATTGTATCCAGTTAGGTGTTGTGAGCGTTTGTGATTCAGCACAAATGAGCAAATAGTGATAACCTTGAGAAAAGGACCATCATCTCAGATCCAGAGCACTGGTCTCATCTATCTGTAATGACTGAAAAAGCTGCACCCAAGGTGCAGAATATTGTTCAAGCAGCTGCAAATGAGATCCCACAAATAGTTGAACGGTGGGAACCATCAACGTAGAAACAGACGATAGGAGCAGGAGTAGGCCATTCAGCCCCTCGAGCCTGCTCCGCCATTCAATGAGATCATGGCTGATCATCCAAATTCAGTACCCTGTCCCTGCCTTCTCTTCATATCCCTTGATCCCTTTAGCCTTAAATATATGTAACTCTGTCTTGAATATATTTAATGAATTGGCCTCTACTGCCTTCTGTGGTAGAGAATTCCACAGGTTCACCACTCTCTGGGTGAAGAAACTCCTCCTCATCTCTGTCCTAAATGGCTTACCACTTATCCTTAGACTGTGACCCCTGGTTCTGGACTCCCCGGCCATCGGGAACATCCTTCCTGCATCTAGTCTGTCTAGTCCTGTTAGAATTTTATAAGTTTCAATGAGATCCCCTCTCATTCTTCTAAACTCCAGCGAGTATAAGCCCAATCGACCCAATCTCTCCTCATACGTCATTCCTGCCATCCCAGGTATCAGCCTGGTGAATCTTCACTGAACTCCTTCCATGGCAAGAACATCCTCAGATAAGGCGACCAAACCTGCACACAATACTCAAGATGTGGTCTCACCAAGGCCCTGTACAACTGCAGCAAGACAGCCTTGTTCCTGTACTCGAACCCTCTCGCTACGAAGGCCAACATACCATTTGCCTTCTTAACCGCCTGCTGCACCTGCATGCTTACCTTCAGCGACTGGTGCACAAGGGCACCCAGGTCTCGTTGCACTTCCCCTTCTCCCAATCTATTGCCATTCAGATAATAATCTGCCTTCCTGTTTTTGCCAGCAAAGTGGATAACCTCACATTTATCCACGTTATATTGCATCTGCCATGCTTCTGCCCAATCCCCCAACCTGTCCAAATCATCCTGGAGTTTCTCGGCATCCTCCTCACAGCACACAGTCTCACCCAGCTGTGTCGTCTGCAAACTTGGAGATATTACATCTAGTTCCCTCGTCTAGATCATTAATATATAATGTGAATAGCTGGGGTCCAAGGACCGATCCCTGTGGTACCCCACTAGTCACTGCCTGCCACTCGGAAAAAGACCCGTTTATTCCAACTCTGCTTTTTGTCTGCCAACCAGTTCTCTATCCAAATCAATACCTTGCCCCCAATCCCATGTGCCTTAGCTTTACACGCTAATCTCTTATGCGGGACCTTATCGAAAGCCTTCTGAAAGTCCAAATACACCACATCCACTGGTTCTCCCTTATCTATTTTACCAGTTACATCCTCAAAAAATTCCAGATTAGTCGAGCACGATTTACCTTTTGTAAATCCATGTTCACTTTGTCCGATCCGGTCACTGTTTTCCAAGTACTCTGCTATTACATCTTTTATAATGGACTCTAGCATTTTCCCCACTACCGATGTCAGGCTTACCGGTCTATAATTCCCTGTTTTCTCTCTACCACCTTTTTTGAATAGTGGGGTAACATTAGCTACCCTCCAATCCATGGAAACTGTTCCAGAGTCTATCGAATTTTGGAAGATGACCAGCAATGCATCTACTATTTCTAGGGCCACTTCCTTAAGTACCCTAGGATGTAGATTATCAGGCCCTGGGGATTTATCGGCCTTCAATCCCGTCAATTTCCCTACAAATACTGATTTCTTTCAGTTCCTCCCTCTCATTAGACCCTATGTTCCCTGGCATCTCTGGGAGGTTATTTGTGTCCTCCTTTGTGAAGACAGAACCAAAGTATGTATTTAGTTGGTCAGCCATTTCTTTGTTCCCCATTATAAATTCCCCTGATTCTGACTGCAAGGGACCTACGCTTGACTTGACCAATCTTTTCCTCTTTACATATCTATAAAAGCTTTTACAGTCAGTTTTTATGTTCTCTGCAAACTTACTCTCATGCTCTATTTTCCCCCTCTTAATTAATCCCTTTGTCCTCCTTTGTTGAATCCTAAACTGCTCCCAATCCTCAGGTTTACTGCTTTTTCTGGCCAATTTATATGTCCTCTCCTTGGACCTTATGCTATCCCTAATTTCCCTCGTTAGCCACGGTTGAGTCACCTTTTTTGTTTAATTTTTATGCCAAACTGGGATGAACAAATTCTGTAGTTCATCCATGCGATCTTTGAATGTTTGCCATTGCCTAGCCACCATCAACCCTTTGAGTGACATTCCCCAATCAATCCTACCCAACTCGCACCTCATACCATCGTAGTTTCCTTTATTTAAATTCAGGACCCTTGTCTCTGAGTCAACTGCTTCACTCTCCATCTTAATGAAGAATTCAATCATATTATGATCGCTCCGACCCAAGGGGCCTCGCACAAGAAGATTGCTAATTAATCCTTTCTCATTACATAATACCCAGTCTAAGATGGCCTGATCTCTAGTTGGTTCCTCGACATATTGGTCCAGGAAACCATCCTGTATACACTCCAGGAATTCCTCCTCCACAGTATTGTTACTAATTTGGTTAGCCCAATCTATATGTAGATTAAAGTCACCCGTGATAACTGCTGTGCCCTTATTGCATGCTTCCCCACTTTCCCTTTTAATGCCATCCCCAACCTCCGCATTACTGTTTGGGGGTCTATATGCCACTCCCACTAATGTTTTCTGCCCCTTGGTATTTCTCAGTTCTACCCATACAGATTCCACATCATCAGAGCTAATATCCTTCCTTACAGTTGTGTTAATCTCCTCTTTAACCAGCAATGCTACCCCACCTCCTTTTCCTTTTTGCCTCTTTCCTGAATATCGAATACCCCTGGATGTTGAGTTCCCAGCCTTGGTCACCCTCGAGCCATGTTTCCGTAATCCCAATCATATATTCGTTTACCTCTATTTGCGCAGCTAATTCATCCACCTTATTACGAATGCTCCTCGCATTAAGATACAAAGCCTTCAGGCTTGTTTTTTTAACGCTCTTAGACCTTTTAGAATTATTATTTACTGTGGCCATGTTTGATTTAAACCCTTGATTTCTCTGACTGCCACCTTTGTTTTTCTCCTTCCTGTCTTTCGCTTCTATCCTTGTTTCCCTTTCTTCTGTCTCCCTGCTCAGGTTCCCAACCCCCTGCCATTTTAGTTTAAACCCTCCCCCAGAGCCCTAGCAAACACTCCCCCGAGGACATTGGTCCCGGTCCTGCCCAGGTGCAAACCGTCCGGTTTGTACTGGTCCCACCGCCCCCAGAACCGGTTCCAATGTCCCAGGAATTTGAATCCCTCCCCCTTGCACCATTCCTCTAGCCACGTATTCATCTGAAATATCCTTCTATTTCTACTCTGACTAGCACGTGGCACTGGTAGCAATCCTGAGATTACTACCTTTGAGGTCCTATTTTTTAATTTACCTCCTAACTCCCTATAGGTAAAAAACGGGATGAGGTCCTAAAAGCTGAATATATTGTTGGTAGCTATATGCACCACGACAACTGTTCACCCTCCCCTTCCAAAATGCTCTCAAACAGTGCAGCTGCCATCAGTTTGAGAAAGCACGAAGGAAGTGTTGTGTTACGTAGCCCTTCATAAAGAGACACCACTCTGTAGTACCGTGACCTGGGAACAAGAACGCTTTTCCCAGGACAGTGCAAAGTACAGCACCTATGAACATCATGTCTCACTTTAGCATCTGGTTTATAACATGGCGTATATAGTGATCATCTGCTGCTTGAACTCTTTGGGTGAGTAGCTCTCATAAGCCACTGTACTCCACAACCCCAGCATTCACAGCAGACCTTTTAGCCATGCAGGTCCTACTCTTTTGAATTATCTCCACTTATCCATCATCACTCCCGTCCTTGCTAACGCGCAATGGCTCCCAGTGCCCCAGCTCCTCCGACTGAAAATTTCCATCCTCCTGTTTAAATCCCTTGTAGTCTTGCTCCTCCCTATCTCTGTAACTTCCTCCAACTCCGGCCTTTTGTGCATCCCCCATAACTTCGCCCCACCATTGACAACCGTGCATTCAGCCTCCCTAAACCACTTCCACTTTGCTACCTCTGACCGAGACTTTGGTCGACCCTACTAATATCACTTCCTCGGACTTGGCATCCATTTTTGTCTGATTTCGCCTCTGTTAGGTGCCTTGGGACATTTTTTTACATTAAAATGTGCTATATAAATGCAAGTTGTTGTTGAATATTGCTGTGGCATTTCAAACATCTTGTAATAGTAGTTGTGTCTCAAGATGAATCAGCAACACCTGGAAATGGCAAAAAGGAAATAGGCATTAATGAACCAATTGGATTTTTACGACAATCCAATAGCTTCATGGTCACTTTTATTTTAAAAATATTTACTGATTTCAAATTCTCAAATTGCTATGGTGGAATTTCAACAACAACTTACATTTATATACAAAAGCAAAATACTGCAGATGCTGGAAATCTGAAATAAGAACAGAAATACTCAGCAGGTCAGACAGCATCTGTGGAGAGAGAAACGGAGTTAACGTTTCAGGTCAATGACCATTTGTCAGAACTGGAAAAAGTTAGAGATGTAACAGATTTTAAGCACGTGCAGAGGCAGGGAGAGTGGAGGAAAGATAAAAAGGGAAGGTCTGTGATAGGATGGAAGGCAGGACAGATTAAATGACAAAAGGTATGATTGTACAAAGCAAAAGGAGATCATAATGGGACAAGTAAAGAAACAAAAGATGAGTCAAGAAGAGGTGTAAATGGGAATGGCAGAATCATCAACAACCATGTGAAAAAATAGGAGCAGAGGTTATGATCTGAAATTGTTGAACTCGATGTTGAGTTCAGAAGGCTGTAAAGTGCCTAATCGAAAGATGAGGTGCTGTTCCTCGCGCTTACGTTGAGCTTCGTTAGAACAGTGCAAGAGGCCCAAAACAGAGAAGTCAGAGTGGGAGTGGAGCGGAGAATGAAAGTGACAGGCCACCGGAAACTCGGGCCATGCTTACAGACTGAACGGAGGTGTTCCGCAAAGCGGTCACCCAATCTGCATTTGGTCTCCCCAATGTAGAGGAGACCGCATCGTGAGCAGCGAATACAGTATACTAAATTGCAAGAAGTACAAGTAAATCGCTGTTTCACCTGGAAGGAGTGTTTGGGGCCCTGGACAGTGGGAAGGGAGGAGGTTAATGGGCAGGTGTTGCATCTCCTGCGCTTGCACGGGAAGGTGCCATGGGAAGGGGAGCTGTTGGGGGTGATTGAGGAGTGGACCAGGGTGTCCGTGGAGGGAACGGTCCCTTCGAAATGCTGAAAGGGATGGGGAAGATGTGTTTGGCGGTGAAATCACACTGGAGGTGACGGAAATAGCAGAGGATGATCTTTTGAATGTGGAGGCTGGTGGGGTAAAAGGGGAGCACAAGGAGAACCCGATTGTGGTTCTGGGAGGGAGGGAGGGGAAGGGGTGAGAGCAGAAGTGCAGGAAATGGATTGGAAACGGTCGAGGGCCATGTCAACCACGGTAGAGGGGAATCCTCAGTTGAGGAAAAAGGAAGACATATCAGAAGCACTAGTATGGAAGGTGGCATCATCAGAGCAGATGCGACAGAGACGGAGAAACTGAGAGAATGAAGAGTCCATACAGGAAGCGGGGTGAAAGGAAGTGTAGTCCAGGTAGCTGTGGGCTTCTAGTGGAGGTTTGTCAATAGCCTAACCCCCAGAAATGGAGACAGAAGTCAAGGAAAGGAAGGGAAGGGTCGGAGATGGACCATGTGAAGGTGAGGGAAGGGTGGAAATTGGAAGCAGTGAATGACATTTTCTAGCTAAGGGCGAGAGCAGGAAACGGCACCGATACAGTCATCAATATACCAGAAAAAGAGGCAAGGGAGGGGACCAGAGTAAGACTGAAACAAAGAATGTTCCACATATCCCACGAAAAGGCAGGCATAGCTAGGACCCATGCAGGTTCTCATAGCAACACCTTTAATTTGGAGGGGCCAATTAAAACTCCAAATTAAAGGTATTGCTATGGGAACCCACATGGAGTGGAGCTGGTCACATAGGAACATCACTGATCTCATCAAAAAAAAAAAAATCACACTGCAATGAGAGGTCATCCTTTATATGACAGTTTCTCAGTAGAACATGACCTGACAAGAGAAGGGTAGTAACAGTTATGGAACTGAGGTGGGTAGATAGAGCTAAGATACAGATCAGCCATGATCTAATTGAATGACAGAACAGGTTCGAGGGGGCTGAATGGCCTATTCCTGTTCTTATGGTAAAGATTGGAGCATTTTCTCACTACAGACACCCATTTTCAGCATCAAGCACTCCCTGGTCAAGTATAATACGGCCAGCTTCAGAGTAACTCTCCCTCTATTTTGATACAACAATGTGCCTTAAACTCCACCTCAGAGTATCAACAGTATGTTTCATTTCTCACATCAGCTAGTTTGTCTCTGAATGAGATTGCCAATTTAGAGACTATCACAGCCAGTTTTATCCCAGTGCTTGCTATGAAATGTTTTCAGACTATTTAGACATTTCATATAGGAACTGTACAGACAGCAGATATCCATCATACCAGTCTGGATTGGATTCTAAACCCGGACCCATCGTTGAACGCAAAGCTTCTGAGCCCAGTGAACCACCCAATCCCCCAGCACAGGTGTGTCGAGTGCCATCAGCAAAGAGTGAACTGCAGTTTCTCAGAATCCAGGATTGATGCATGTTCACTAAGACAGCAAACATTAGCAGGATTCAATCAGTTATCAATAACCCTTAGCATACAGAAAACTCTTCTATTTAATGCCTAGCAAAAAGCTATTTTATGAAATGACTCCATATTTTCACATTGTTATACTTTAGCCACCCAAGCACAACATTTATAGGCTCCACACCTATTACAGATATTTTCTACTAGTGCATTCTCCCCGTACCCAATAAAGAATAAAGACTTGCATTTATATAGCGCCTTTCACGACCTCAGGACATCCAAAAGCACTTTACAGCCAATGAAGTACTTTTTGAAGTGGTCACTGTTGTAATGTAGGAAACGTGGCAGCCAATTTGCGCACAGCAAAGTTCCACTAACAGCAATGTGATAATAACCAGATAATCTGTTTTAGTGATGTTGGTTGAAAGATAAATATTGTCCAGGACATCCATGTATTACTACAATGAATAGGTAATGTAATACTGTAGAGTCACTTGATCCTATAATGTAATTGGTAGACCGTATCTGAAAACTCTCCCATCTTCCTTTCAGGAATCACATCACCCAGTTATCGACAAATCCTTCAAGGAACGCTATTCCTGTCAACCTCACAGGAAGCCAAAAAACTTTGACAATATTCAGAAAAGGCAAAAATTGCATTGCAAAGACTGTGGGCATGATTGGGGAATCACTGCAAATTACAAGGTGTTTAATGATCTACCAATAATTAAAATTGAGAGCTTTGTTCTCAAGAACGTCACAACATCTGTGGTATGCGTTAAGAGTAAATGGAGGGATGCCCCGTTTCCGATCAAGCTCTTTGATGGTGCAGAACTTTGCCAAGAAAGTTAAAAAAAAAAAAAAATCCCTGAAATACCAATTTCTTTATTAGATGACATTCTACAGTAAAAACAGAAAATGCTAGAACTACATAGCAAGTTTGACAGCACCAGAGGAAGACCGCTTAACATTTTAGGTGCAAGACCCTTTCCTCAGAACAGTTCTATTTTATGTTTTCATTCAACATTTTCAGCATTAGCAGTCTTTTGTTCTATTTTTTAACTACTGATTTAAAAAGAATTTGGATATTCAAACCTCACCCAAAAATATAGAAATATATTCTTTTCAAAATAATTCTAAAAGCATGAATTCCTTTCTCCAGAACAATGCACCAATAAATACATTAGAATATGTTAGAGGACATGGATGTGCAGTCATTAGGATATTGTGCAGCAATTTTGTCAAAGTCTAATCAGACATTGTTTATTGTCGATCAGTAGAGAAGATGTTTCTACTTGTGGGGGAAACCAAAACTAGGGGCCATAAATATAAGATAGTCAGTAATAAATCCAATAGGGAATTCAGGAGAAACTTCTTTACCCAGAGTGATTAGAATGTGGAACTCGCTACCACAGGGAGTAGTTGAGGCGAATAGCACAGATACATTTAAGGGGAATCTAGATAAACAAATGAGGGAGAAAGGAATAGACGGTTATGTTGATAGGGTGAGATAAAGTAGGGTGGGAGGAGGCTTGTGTGGAGCATGGACCAGTTGGACCTGTTTCTGTGCTATACATTCTACGTAAAGTAGTTCAGTGTTTCAAGTTTTATCAAATATTGTGTATAAACATTAGTGACTACTGTGTGCATAAACTTACTGTGCTGTTTCATTCAATAATTAAAGCTTACAAACTGGATTAATCATCAAATTACTGTGTTGTAGCTTTGTGGAAATAGTAAATATGGACTGTGTGCAAGAGATGGGTAAGCTAGAGTGGGATTTTAGGGATATTTATAGCCCTGTTTGGCAGGATGCAGAGAAAAGCCATCTCTTACCACTTGAACCAGTACAGTCCAAAGTCAAACTGACCATTAAATTCAATGAGGTCAGCCTATTTCTGTCAAAGATGACCCATTAATTACAAGAGTTGCTGGCACTTAAGATGGACCACCATGTTCATACCAACAACAGAGGCTACTGCTAAGCAACATTCATCAATCTAAAAAGCTGCTAAGGGAATACCAGCAGCAAAGGTTCATGCACTGCTACTCCAACCAGTGGAACGCTCCGTCCCCCAGACAGGGACACTGTTTGGAACTGCGTCCCTTGACAGAAGTTTAAATCCAGAGCTGGCCGTCACTTTTCGAACAAGGATTTCTGGAGGATGCAACCACCTATAGGAATTTGTGACTATAAATGCAAGCTCTTTCTTTTAGATTGTTGAGTGCCCCAGTACAACTTTTCCGAGTATTTCGATGCTCCAGGTAGCTTTCCGGATAAAATTCACAAAACGCTAGCTATTTGCCTCCAGCTGTACCTGTAAAATGAATGGACAGAAATCCTGCAGACCTCTGCACCCAAATTACTGGCGTGCACTCATGGTGCACAAAACTTAACCCCAGGAGCATAAATTTGTTAAGTTTACTCTATGGGGTAAGTTACCAGAGAGGCTACTGAAGCAAATATTATAAATGGGTTTAAAAGATGAACGGATGAATATCTTAACTCTCACCAAGTCCTGTTCTCCCATCACTCCTGTGCTCACTGACCTATATTGACTCCCAGTCCAGCAACACCTCAATTTTAAAATTCTCATCCTGGTTTTCAAATCCCTCCATGGACTCACCTTCCCACCCCCCAGCCAAATATCTGTAACCTCCTACAACTCGGAGGTCTCTGCACTCCTCCAATTTTGGCCTCTTGCGCAACTCCGATTTTCATCGCTCCACCATTGGCAGCCGTGCCTTCAGCTGCCTAGGCCCCAAGCTCTGGAATTCCCTCCCTAAACCTCTCCGCCTCTCCTTTGAAACACTTCTTAAAACCTACCTCTTTGACCAAGCTTTTGATCACCTGTCCTAATATCTCATGTGGCTTGGTGTCAAATTTTGTCTGATAGCGTTCCTGTGACGCGCCTGGGGACGTTTTACTTAGTTAAAGGTGCTGTATAAATGCAAGTTGTTGTTGAATATAGGTGGGAAGGTGTGGCTGAGTAAACAAAGGCTGGGCTTGAGCTAATGGCCTTTTCTAAAGTTTTTAAAAAATTTGTTTTTGACATGTGGGCAACACCGACGACCTTCTTCATGACCTGCTGCATGCTTTGGAGCATTTTCTTTACAACTGAGTGGCTTACAAGGCTACCACATAAATGTAGACTAGACGGGACAGGCTCTCATCCCTGAAGCATGTTAAGTGAACCAGTTAGGTTTTTAATGATAAACCTGTAGCTTTCATGGTTATTTTTCCTGGTGCTAGCCCACTAGATTTATTGAATTCACTAGTCCAGTACAACAATAACTTGCATTTATATAGCCTTTAACGTAGCACCAGAAGCACACTTCCATATTCCCCCAACCCCAAGCTAACAAACCAATGGTCTGAGTAGTAGTACCCAACAGTCTTAATCTCCAAACTTTTCCTCTTACCAAACTAAAAAGTTGGCAATCCATGTTAATAGAATTTCTTATTTCACGATGTACTTCACAGCTTAAGTCGGCAAATACAAAAATAAGACCGCAAACGGTATGGAAAAATAAATAAACCATTTGTTTTTGGGGAAGCAGTGCGAATCATACAAAAAAAAGTTATACATCAAAGAATTCTGATAAGTTTTCATTTATTTCATGTTTAATAGTATTGCAAAGGTGTGTGGCTTTCAAAAATAGATTTCATTATTACAGCCGAACCAGACGATACAGCTTGCAAATGTTTTGAGAAGTAATTTCAAGGAATTGTAATTAAAAATTAGTTCGAGAATGGGTATTACCAAAGATACCAATAAATCTTTTATCTATTATAAAACTCAAGTCAGAACAATTTCACTGCTCCAACTAGATGGGAATAAACAGGATATCAAAATTTACTTTTGATAATTAGTGCTTTAAATCTGTGCGTTTTCTGACATGATCAAACTTTTATCACCCTCACCCACCAAAACAAAAACAGCTAATTTATCATCTTTCGGATCATATAGTTTAAGATACCACCATGGCGGAAATAGGTGAGCTCTACATCAGTATCGAATCTCATGGTGGCTTGGAAGGACTTGCCTGTGTCAAGCTAGGAGATAAAAAAAAAATTCTGTTCAAATATTTGTACACATATCCACGCACAAAACAGGAGAAAAAGTTCGAGTGCAGCCCAGTGACAATTTCTCCTTTACCTTGGCATCTTAAATTCAGTCATATTTTCAAAAACAAGTTACAGGGTAAATGCAAATATAAAGGAGAGGGTGAGTTTAATTACTCCGTACGTGGTCAACATCGTCAATCCCAAGCACTGTACTAATAAAAACTACATTATGCCACTAATAAGTGGATAGCATCACAGACCACACTGTATGGCTGCACTACTGCTATTAAGATGAAAGTATAGCTTTTCAAAAACAATAACAATTTTTTTTTTTTTTTTTTTTTTTTTTAAAAACGCAGTGAGTTGTGATCTGGAATGCTCTGCCTGAAAGGGTGGTGGAAGCAGATTCATAATAACTTTCAAAAGGGAATTGGATAAATATTTGAAGGGAAAATAATTACAGGGCTGGGGAAACAGCAGGGGAGTGGGACTAATTGGATAGCTCTTTCAAAGAGCCAGCACAGGCACGATGGGCCAAATAGCCTTCTTCTGTGCGGTGTCATTCTATGGTTCAAATTCATAAATTATGATAACTTACGGAAATTTTGGTTCAGGACCAATGAATTCCCAGTAGCTAGAAACATGGGAACTGGAGTAGGTCAAGCTTGTAACATTCCAATGTTTTATTTTTAAGGTTAAAATATTATGTCCTGTTCTGGGTGGCCTACTGTAGGAAGGGTACTGGTTCAATGGGGAGTGTAGAAGAGCATCTGGGAGTAGCACCAGGTGAGGTGCCAACAGGGTGGAAGAGTCAGAAACAGGGAGTGGAGTCTAAGAGTTAGTCGTGGGATTTCACAGGAACTGGAGGGGACTATTCAGCCCCTCGAGCCTGTTCCGCCATTCAATGAGATCATGGCTGATCTGTACCTTAACTCCATCCACCCACCTTGGCTCCCTATTTCCCCTGGATCTCTGGCTCATGCAAAACTGCTCAAGCCCAGGAACAAATTGCAAAGTACTGTTCAAAATCCGAGGGGGCCACATACATGTCAAGAGCACGCCAGTCTGGTCTAAAAAGAATTGGGTTGTTTTTCTAAATATTATGTACACGGTTTTGGTGGCGAGTGCTTATGGAAATAGAAATCAAGAATTCACCTTGATCTCCACATTCATCCTGGGCTTCAGCACGTCGGGAATGGCGATGGTATAGCGCTCGTGACCTGTAAGTTCCAGGCTGTCGGCAGTCTGTCCTGGCAGATACTCCAGGGGAATTACCCCCATCCCTACGAGGTTGCTGCGGTGAATGCGTTCATAGCTCTCAGCAAGGACAGCTTTGATTCCCTGGTAAGAAGACCATGACTGGTTACTCAATTCCTTCAAGTTACAGCATGTAGTTCACAAACTTAACTCTTTAAAGCAACTAAAGCATGACCTCTACCACCAAAAAGACAAGGGCAGCAGGCACATGGGAACACCGCCATCTCCCAAGCTCCCCTCTAAGTCACACACCATCCTGACTTGGAAGTATATCGTCATTTCTTCATCATCGCTGGATCAAAATCCTGGAACTCCCTCCCTAACAGCACTGAAAGTGTACCTTCACCACACGGACTGCAGCGGTTCAAGGCGGCGGCTCACCACCACCTTCTCAAGGGCAACTAGGGATGGGCAATAAATGCTGGCTTTGCCAGTAACACCCACATCCCGCAAATTAATTTTTTTTAATGACTTCAGGGCACTGTCAGCAGAGTTCCGATATGCAGTGATGCACAGAATCTGGTAAAAAATCACCCAAACCCATTCAGGGACAAATGGGGGTAGAGTTTCTGCTTTGGGCGCCATCGGCATTCCGGGCACAAATTGAGCTTCAAATTGTGCATTTTTTCCCCCCAAGTGAAGATACAGTTTCAGTTTCTGTTCAAACTCATTTGCATAACGCCAAACATATAACCTTCCATGAACCAGCGCAATCGGGCAGTGTAATAGAACGTAATAGTTTCCTCTTGCATTAAAAAAAAAATTCCTTGATATATTTAATAGTGGTAACTCGGTGCAGTTTGATTAATACAGCTGAAAATGGGCTTGTCACAAAAAATAAGCATCTTTAATAAGAATCTCCAGTCTACCCTCTGTGAGCAACCTGATTTAAAATCACTGAAAATGACTTTAAAAAACTATACAAAACCATTTACTAGTTATGCTGGTGTACAGTAGTCAGTTAGTACTGTAAATTAAATATTTTTTTAATATTTAAAACATGCCTACTGGTGCCTTTGCGCATAAATAAAAGTTTAATTTTAGGAGCCTCCTTGGACAATCGCAAACGGGCGCAATCAGCGGGAACTTGCCATCCTCATTAATTCGATCTGGGGGCGTGGCCAGCTTCCAGCGTGATGTTTTTTACACCAGCGCAAAAGATCGCAGAATCTCGGATTTATGCTGGACCTAACTTGTGCTTAAAATTCCTTGATCTTTTACACTGGTTTGGCAGATTTTGGGTGAATTGCACATAGCAGAAACTCTAGGCCATATTTTAATCCAGTTTCTGTGTGGTGGTGTGAAATCCATCAGCCTGTACCAAAATAATAAAGTGTCTGCCCAGCTTTAAGAAGTTCACTCGTCATTTACTAGGAGAATAAATTTATTTGGCCTATTCCTGCTCCAATATCTTACGTTCTGATTAGATTTTTGGACTCTAAGGGAATCAAGGGTTATGGGGATCAGGCGGGAAAGTGGAGTTGAGATCAAAAATCAGCCATGACCTTACTGAATGGCGGAGCAGGCTCAAAGGGCCAACTCCTGCTCCTATTTCTTATGTTCTTAAACCTGCTTTAACTCCAATCTTCCCTCTTCCAACATGTTGTATTGTGTTTGGGGGTGGAAGACAAAATGGGATCATCTACCACTTTAAAAATGACAGTATCACAATATCCAAACATGATCTCACCAGATTTTTGCAGCCATTTAAATAGTGAAGTCATTTATTTGTATAACATTCTTTTTCTTGGTGTAAAATAATGTGCAATAATTTGTCCCAATTTGAGCCACTTCTATTCCAGGATCTTTTCAAAATAGTCAACTGTACCATAGATGATATTATGATGCGTCAGGAACAAAAATGTAATCCACATCAGCCCATGAGAAGCGTCATTTTATTCCTTCTAATGCAAAATGTTGTCACTGTGACCTTTCTGGCCAAACTGTGCTATAAAACAGTGTGGTCAGCTGCTCCCAAATTTGTCCACCTACATATTTTGCCTGGAGCTGCCAGAAGGAAATTGCTGGAAGAGAGAATGGAACTCAGCTGAGGACAAGCCTATGTGCCACTCATTGCGAATTAGGATTTGCAGCAGCCGCTGACCTTTTGCTGCCGAGCCTCGATGCTCAAAGTTCAAACTGCGCAGGTTATTCTCCCGTTTTAAAATTATCTTTGTTTTCAAATCCCTCCATGACCTCGCCCCTCCCTATCTCTAACCTCCTCCAATCCTATAACCAGCCAAGATCTCTGCGCTCCTCCAATTCTGCCTCTTTTAGTCGCTCCACCACTGGCAGCCATGCCTTCAGCTCCCTAGGCCCTAAGCCCTGGAATTCGCTCCCTAAAACTCTCTGCCTCTCTTTCCTCCTTTCAGACGCTCCTTAAAACCTACCACTTGTCTTAATATCTCCTTCTGTGGCTCGGTGTCAAATTAACCACTGTTCCCATTTTTTCGGACTGCAGGTTCTGGCAATGGTTCTGCTGTTGCCATTTACAGCTCCTCTAGACATAGCTTTTACTTTACTTGTCCCATTCCCTTTTGCCTTGCACCATCATCCATTTTGTCATTTAATCACTCCTGCCATCCACCATATCACAGGCCTCCCTTTTTTCTTTCCTCCCGCCCTTTCCCTGCCTCTGTACTTACTTAAAACCTCTAACATTTGCCAGTTCTGATGAAAGCTCATCCACCTGAAACGTTAACACTGTTTCTCTCTCATAAGAACATAAGAAATAGGAGCAGGAGTAGGCCATTCGGCCCTTCGAGCCTGCTCCGCCATTCAATGAGATCATGGCTGATCTTCTGCCTCAACTCCATTCACCGGCCCTATCGCCATATCCCTTGATGCCCTTACTAGTCAGAAATCTATCAACTTCTGCTTCGAATATACCCAATGACTGAGCCTATGCTGTAGATATCAGATAAAAAGAGCAAAATTGGGTCACTGTATACACCCGAGTATGACACTTACTAACTTCTTTATTTCAGTATCTCCTTCCTGTTCCCGCTCTCACTGGTTGACTTGTTCAAAAAATTGAGATACGTCACACAAACATTTGTCTAGACTAATTTTGAAAATAGATTGTCAAAAAAGAACTAGGCAGACGCTCCAGTGCAGTACTGAGGGAGTGCTGCATTGTCGGAGGTGCTGTTTTTCAGATAAGATGTTAAACCGAGGCACCATCTGCCCTCTGACGTGGACGTAAAACATCCCATGGCCACTATTTTGAAGAAGCACTGGGGGGTTCTCCCCGGTGTCCTGGTCAATATTTATCCCTCAACCAACATCACTGGATACTGAGGGAGGTTAAGGAGGAAATCGCGGAGGTACTCGCCATAATCTTCCAATCTTTCTTAGATACGGGGGTGGTGCCAGAGGACTGGAGAATTGCAAATGTTACACCCTTGTTCAAAAAAGGGTGTAAGGATAAACCAAGCAACTACAGGCCAGTCAGTTTAACCTCGTTGGTGGGGAAGCTTTTGGAAATGATAATCAGGGACAAAGTTAACAGTCACTTGGACAAGTGTGGATTAATTAAGGAAAGCCAGTACGGATTTGTTAAAAGCAAATCGTGTTTAACTAACTTGATTTGAGTTTTTTGATGAGAAAACAGTGCGGTTGACGTGTATATAGACTTCCAAAAGGCGTTTGATACATTGTCACATAATAAGCTTACCAGCAAAGTTGAAGCCCATGGAATAAAAGGGACAGTGGCAGCATGGATACGAAATTGGCTAAGTGACAGGAAACGGTTGTGGTGAACGGTTGGTTTTCGGAGGAAGGTATACAATGGTGTTCCCCAGGGGTCGGTACTAGGACCACTGCTTTTCTTGATATATATTGACTTGGACTTGGGAGTACAGAGTACAATTTCAAAATTTGCAGATGACACAAAACTTGGAAGTATAGTGAACAATGAGGAGGATAGTGATAGACTTCAAGAAGACACTCCACGAATGCTGCCTGACCTGCTGAGTGTTTTCCAGCACTTTCTGTTTTTAACCCCAGAATCCGCTGCAGATTGACCCTGCCATTATAATTATCCAAATAGATTCCTCAGATTGACAGAAGTATTACTCTGCGTCCTGAACAGTCTGGCTTGCGCACTGTGTGCATGCGTACATAGTGGAACTCCAAGATTTAGAAGATGAAGGGGTGCAAAGCAAGCATGAGCTTGCCTGCACAAGGCAAGGTGGATCAAACGCACTGGCTCAAGGAGTAGGTCTGTTAGTTCTTTTGCAGTTCAATCACGGTTTGTGACTATAGCTGCTATTTAGCAAACACCTCACAACTGCAATGTTTCCATACATTTTTTGGGATGAGTTTTGTTGGACGACAGCATGCAGGGAAATATTTAAAACTGCACAAAGTTTTTACCAGAAGACTGATTCAAATTTGGGAGCCCTACTGGCAGGAGATGTGAAATGAAGTCCATCATAGGTGAAACAGAAATGTGATCAAAATTGTTACCCTTTTGTCTCCTCTGCCATTCTGGGAAACTACAGATCAAAAAGTCTACCATTGTGGAATCCGAGGGCCCAAGTCTGTCACTCCAGCACCACCCTAACTCTCCCCCTCCAACTCCCCCTATAACACCACTCCGACACCCAGAAACCTGGAGAATGGGGTTGGAGGACAAATAGCCTGAAAAAAAGAGGGAACTTTATATTAAAAAAAAACAGCTGCCAGAGAAACGGTTTCTAGTGGCAGAAGGGTCAGTAACCAGAGGAAATACATTTAAGGTAATTGGCAAAAGAAGCAGGGGTGACATGAGGGAAAAACTTTACGCAGCGAGTTATGATGATCTGGAATGCACTGCCTGAAAGGGCGGTGGAAGCAGATTCAATAGTAACTTTCGAAAGGGAATTGGATAGATACTTGAAAAAGAAACATTTGCTGGGCTATGGGGAAAGAGCAGGGGAACGGGACTAATTGGATAGCTCTTTCAAAGAGCCGGCATAGGCACAATGGGCCGATTGGCCTCCTGTGCTGTATCATTCTATGATTCAGTTATATTACTACCAGTTAGTTATTCTTTAGTAACAGCTGCGATCAGGGATGGTACATATTCTGCCCTGTGCAAACATCTCACCTGCAAGTAGGGACCCTTGGCAGCCCAGTCTCTTGAACTGCCCGATCCGTATTCCTTACCGGCCAAAATAATTAGAGGATGAGCTTGCCGTTGATAGCGTTCTGCGGCATCGTACACATCGAGCTGCCATCAGTGGAAAAAAACATGCAGTTTAGAACTTTTTTAAAGCTGAGGCTTAGTACTGGAATAAATTATATTCAATTCAATATATTCTCAGCTGGAGTTTAACTTAAATATTTTTACAGTTACTGAATAAAAAGAAGAAAAAAAAGACTTGCATTTATATAGCGCCTTTCACGACCTCAGGACATCCCAAAGCGCTTTACAGCCAATGAAGTGCTTTTGAAGTGTTTTTTTTGTGATGTTGGTTGAGGGATAAATAGTGGCCAGGACCCCTCCTCTTCTTAGAATAGTGCCTTGGGATCTTTCACGTCCACCTGAGAGGGTAGACGGGGCCTCAGTTTAACGTCTCATCAGAAAGATGGCACCTCTGATAGTGCAGCACTCTCAGTACTGCACTGGGAGTGTCAGCCTGTATTTTTGTGCTCAAGTCACTGGAGTGGGACTTCAACCCACAACCTTCTGACTCAGAGGCGAGAGTGCTACCCACTGAGCCACAGCTGACACTTAGATTTATTCACATGTGCCCTGATCAGAATTCGGGATGGAGTGACAGTGTGCCAAGGGGAGAAGTCGCTTTCTTTTTGAATACATACCACATCAGTACGGGGCAGCATATGATGAAATGCATTCTTCAGGTCCCCTTTTCACTGCTCAAATGCAAAAGCTGCACAGTACACTGTTTGCTCAAGGACAGAAGGGCTCAAAAGAATCACTGATGGACCATTTAATGAGAACAGCCATCGCCAATCATTACCAAGGTAATAGTCTGTTTACTTTCATGTTTAATAACGAATTGAACGCCTCTGCTCAACATTTCAAAGAGCATGGCTGAAAACAGGAATTCAATATGTAGAAGGCCACAGGATAGTCTCATATTCTAGAGTGTGACAGCTCATTGGGGCTCAATACACAGCAACTCTGTGGCTTGACGATATGAATCATTTGATTTCTCACTTACTGTTTCGGCACTGGGGAAGTGAATAGTCTGCGGTCCTTGCTTGTTAAGGAATTTATTGAACAACCGGATGTTTGCAAATGTCCCCCTTGCCATTACTGCATCATTACCTCTACGGGATCCATAGGAATTGAACTGTCGAGGAGTTAAACTAAAAAGGAAATTAAACAAAATATAAAGGGTCAATGCGAGCATGTTTTTCAAAATTACCGTCACAGGTGCGTAACTAGTACAAGGTGTTCCTAACATTTCCTCTCAACTTTTCTCCATCCCCACTGTTTCTCTCTTCATTCTCCCCACCCCAAACCCCTCAAACCAAATCATCTGGCATTTGAAACATTTCAAATAATACCAAAAATCTGAGAATCAGGAGAAACTTACAGCACAGAAGGAGGCCAACTCGGCCCGTCGTGCCTCTTCTCTTTGAAAAAGAGCAGTCATGTTTAGTCCCACTTAGCCATTCTGCAGCAATATTGCTTTTAAGTCAGCGATATACCAGATGTTTTATAAAATCAGCCCAGTTCTCAGCTTTCTCTGAACCTATAGGTACCAACTCCAACACTGGTTAACTCCGGCACCAGTATACTATTCCTACTACAAGCTACTAACTCAAACACTTAATTCTGATGCAATAACCATAAGTGATAGTAATTAAGTTGCAAGCCTCAGTCTTTACTTCAAGAATTTTGAAACTCTGTCTTATGTGGATAGTCTTTGTTTTGTAGCCAATCAGGACTATTTTTCCCCTCCAGATTTTACTATTCTATTCGTCGTTCTCCTCTTTCTTTCCCAAGGCCCACTGCAACCCTCCTGGACTCTGCCGCTGAATCAACCACCTGCCCCTCACCGCATCTCCCTCCAGAATGTTCATTCACTCATGAACGCAACCTTATTCAAAGAATCATAGAATGTTACACAGAAACTGGTTTCTTGCCATCTCCAGGCTTGACTCTCCTGGCCAGCGTCCCATCTTTCATAAGTTTCGGCTTATCCAAAACTCTACTGCCTGTATGCTATCCCGCACCAAGTACCGCTCTCTCCTATCCCGCACCAAGTACCGCTCTCTCCTATCCCGCACCAAGTACCGCTCTCTCCTATCCCGCACCAAGTACCGCTCTCTCCTATCCCGCACCAAGTACCGCTCTCTCCCATCCCGCACCAAGTACCGCTCTCTCCTATCCCGCACCAAGTACCGCTCTCTCCCATCCCGCACCAAGTACCGCTCTCTCCCATCCCGCACCAAGTACCGCTCTCTCCCATCCCGCACCAAGTACCGCTCTCTCCCATCCCGCACCAAGTACCGCTCTCTCCCATCCCGCACCAAGTACCGCTCTCTCCTATCCCGCACCAAGTACCGCTCTCTCCTATCCCGCACCAAGTACCGCTCTCTCCCATCCCGCACCAAGTACCGCTCTCTCCTATCCCGCACCAAGTACCGCTCTCTCCCATCCCGCACCAAGTACCGCTCTCTCCCATCCCGCACCAAGTACCGCTCTCTCCTATCCCGCACCAAGTACCGCTCTCTCCCATCCCGCACCAAGTACCGCTCTCTCCCATCCCGCACCAAGTACCGCTCTCTCCTATCCCGCACCAAGTACCGCTCTCTCCTATCCCGCACCAAGTACCGCTCTCTCCTATCCCGCACCAAGTACCGCTCTCTCCTATCCCGCACCAAGTACCGCTCTCTCCTATCCCGCACCAAGTACCGCTCTCTCCCATCCCGCACCAAGTACCGCTCTCTCCCATCCCGCACCAAGTACCGCTCTCTCCTATCCCGCACCAAGTACCGCTCTCTCCTATCCTGCACCAAGTACCGCTCTCTCCTATCCCGCACCACGTACCGCTCTCTCCTATCCCGCACCAAGTACCGCTCTCTCCTATCCCGCACCAAGTACCGCTCTCTCCTATCCCGCACCAAGTACCGCTCTCTCCTATCCCGCACCAAGTACCGCTCTCTCCTATCCCGCACCAAGTACCGCTCTCTCCTATCCCGCACCAAGTACCGCTCTCTCCTATCCCGCACCAAGTACTGCTCTCTCCTATCCCGCACCAAGTACCGCTCTCTCCTATCCCGCACCAAGTACTGCTCTCTCCTATCCCGCACCAAGTACCGCTCTCTCCTATCCCGCACCAAGTACCGCTCTCTCCTATCCCGCACCAAGTACCGCTCTCTCCTATCCCGCACCAAGTACTGCTCTCTCCTATCCCGCACCAAGTACTGCTCTCTCCTATCCCGCACCAAGTACCGCTCTCTCCTATCCCGCACCAAGTACCGCGCTCTCATCACTTCTGTCCTCATTGACCTACATAGGTTCCCGGTCCCACAATACCTCAAATTTAAAATTCTCATCATGTTTAAACTCCTGCACGACCTTGCCCCTCCCTATCTCTAACTTCCTTCCGCACAAATTTGATTCCAATCTTTTGTAAATCCCCCCTCCACCAACAGCCGTGCTTTCAGCTGCTTAGGCCTCACGTTCTGGGATTCTCTTCCAAACCTCCCTGGCCCCTCTCCCCTCTTTAAAATTCAACTCTTTAACCAAGCTTTTGCTCACCTCTCCTAATATTCCTTTCTTTGACTCGGGGTCCATTTCCTCCCCTTACACATTCTGTGAAGTACCTTGGCACATTTTCTATGTTGAAGGTGCCACATAAATGCAAATTGTTGTCAGCATCATGTAAGGTTCAGGCTGATTTACAATAAATTAGTAAGTCAATTCTTGCTTTTTTATTATACGGATTCCAGGATTTTTTAATCAGTATTTTGCAGTTTCCATTCTGCAATTCTGTTAATTTATAATTAGAGACACTGGCTTATGATGTCTAAGTAAGGGATTACAGTATTCTCCAAGACTGTTATCAGTGGTTTGGGGATCATATTCCACAACTGCATCCATTTTTCTAGGAAAATCACAAAACAGTGCCCTCTGTCATTTTGAACAGATATTTGGAAGAACAAAAGAACATAAGAAATAGGAGCAGGAGTCGGCCATTCGGCCCCTCGAGCCTACTCCGCCATTCAATATGATCAGGACTGATCTTCGACCTCAACTCCACTTTCCTGCCTGATCTCCATATCTCTTGATTCCCTTAATATCCAAAAATCTATCGATCTCTGCCTTGAATATACTCAACAACTGAGCATCCACAGCCCTCTGGGGTCGAGAATTCCAAAGATTCACCCTCTGAGTGAAGAACTTTCTCATCTCAGTCCTAAATGGCCAGCCTCTTATTCTGAGACTGTGACACCTGGTTCTAGGCTCCCCAGCCAGGGTAAACATCCTTCCTGCATCTACCCTAACAAGCCCTGTAAGAATTTTGTATGTTTCAATGAGATCACCTCTCATTCTTCTAAAGTCTAGAAAATATAAGCCTAGTCTACTCAATCTCTCCTCATAGGACAAACCCCCATCCCAGGAATCAGTCTGGTGAACCTTCGTTGCACGCCCTCTATGGCAAGTATATCCTTTCTTAGGTAAGGAGACCAAAACTATACACAATACTCCAGGTGTGGTCACACCAAGGCCCTATATAATTGCAGTAAGACATCTTTACTCTTACACTCAAATCCTTTTGTAATAAAGGCCAACATACCATTTGCTTTCCTAATTGCTTGCTCTACCTGTATATTAACTTTCAGCGATTCGTGTACAAGGACACCCAGGTCCCTCTGAACACCAACATTTCCAAATCTCACCATTTAAAAAATACACTGATATTCTATTTTTCCTACCAAAGTGGATAATTTCACAATTCTCCACATTATATTCCATTTGCTGCTTAACCTGTCTATATCCCCTTGCAGCCTCTCTGCATTCTCCTCACAACTTACATTCCCACCCAGCTTTGTATCATCAGCAAATTTGTATATTACATTTGGTGCCCTCATCCAAATCATTGATATAGACTGTAAATAGCTGAGGCCCAAGCACTGATCCTTGTGGTACCCCACTAGTTACAGCCTGCCAACCCGAAAATGACCGGTTTATTCCTACTCTGTTTTCTGTCCGCTAACCAATCCTCAACCCATGCTAGTATATTACCCCCAATCCCATGAGCACTAATTTTGTTTAATAACCTCTTGTGTGGCACCTTATCGAATGCCTTCTGAAAACCCAAATACACTACATCCACTGGTCCCCCCTCATCTATCCTGATAGTTACAACCTCAAAAAACTCTAACAGATTTGTCAAACAGGATTTCCCTTTCATCCATGTTGACTCTGCCCAATCCTATTATTACTTTCTAATTGCCCTGTTACCATGTCCTTAATAATAGAATCTAGCATTTTCCCTAACTGGTCTATAGTTCCCCATTTTCTTTCTCCCTCCTTTCTTAAATAGTGGGGTTACATTCAAATCTATCCATTAAAAAAGTACAGGTAGAACATAAGAAATAGGAGCAGAAGGCCATACAGCCTCTCGAGCCTGCTCTGCCATTCAAGATGATCATAGCTAATCTTCTACTTCAACTCCACTTTCCAGCCCTATCCCCATATCCATTGATTTCCTTAGTACCCAAAAATCTATCGATCTCAGCCTTGAATACACTCATTGACTGAGCATCCACAGCCCTCTGGGATAGAGAATTCCAAAGATACCCAATCCTCTGAATGAGGAGATTTCTCCTCATCTCAGTCCTAAATAGTCTCAGGATAAGGGGTTGAAATGACCTCTAGTTATAGGCTCACCAATCAGGATATATAGCCTCTCAGCATCTACCCTGTCAAGCCCTCTAAGAATTTTATACATTTCAATGAGACCACCTCTCATTCTTCTAAACTCTAGAGAATATAGACCCATTCTACTCAAGCTCTCCTCATAGGACAACCCTCTAATTCCAGGAATCAGTCTAGTGAACCTTTGTTGCACCCCCTCTAAGGCAAGTATATCCTTCCTTAGGTAAGGAGACCAAAACTGTACTTTAGATAAAGAAGCTTTAGCTTTTCTGAAAAGAAGTTTAAAAATCAATAACTACAATCACAAACCACAAGCTAGATATCAGTGTTCCATTATAAACCACTTGCAGTGAATTTGCAGCAGGACACAGTGTAAATATAGATATTTTTAAAAAAACTTAAGACTCGTGCTCACCCTCGATCGGTTAAATATCGTGCAGCTGGGCTGTTTCTTGCAATATTTCCTGCCGGAGAGATATGATCAGTTGTCACTGAATCACCCAGGTTCAAAAGGACGTAGGCATCGATGATAGATTTAGGAGATTGAAGATCTACAGTCTGGACAAAATTAAAAAGAACGACATCAGTTTAAAAAAAAAAAATCTACTTGTAATGTATCATGCATTAATCACCCTGCAGACTGACTGGTGATGGTTACAAACAGATAATCCATTCACTTCTTCCTACTTCATAGAGATACCACATAGCTGGTGCTGAAAAATTTAAGGGTTCAAGGATATTAAAATACAAGAGTGAAGCTCAACTTGTACATCTGCTGAACTTTGAATTAAGACATCTAGTATTGCTTGTTATAATAAAGTTGAATCCACTCCCATGTCTGATGTCCTCCCATTACAATCCTGCCCTGAAAGTATCTAAGGTGGGCTCAATGATCAGCAGCCTTTGCTCCCTCATCCAAATGACTGTTCTTTAAGCATCAACAATAGCAACCTGCATTTATGTAGCACCTTTAACGTAGCAAAACATCCCAAAGAGCTTCAAGGGAGCAATTTATCAAACAAAATTTGACACCGAGCCACATAAGGAGATATTAGGACAAGTGACCAAAAGCTTGGTCAAAGAGATAGGTTTTAAGGAGCGTCTTAAAAAAGAGATGAGCGAGTAGGAGAGATTAGGGAGGGAATTCCACTGCTTAGGACCTAGGCAGCTGAAAGCACGGCCACCAATGGTGGAGCGAAGAAAATCAGGGATGTGCAAGAGGCCAGAATTGGAGGAGCGCAGAGGTCAGGAAATCAAGCTGAACAGCAAGCACGTGAGTCAACCCAGGGTATTGGGGGGGGGGGGGGGGGGGGAGGAGAAGATGATGATCTGGGCACTCTGAGGCAAGTCCTCATTTGGCATCCACACATTAAGTCTTCCAACAGGGGCAACTGGATAACAAGCAGAAGTGGGAACTGTAATGTACCTTTAAGGGGGGGGAACTATTTTCTACAGCTCATGTATGCTGTAGTACCGGCAGTGACCACACCTGTATATAACACTGAGTAGTAATCTGTTGTTTCAGTTGCAGTTTGAACCACGTTGAGTAAACACCTGTTGTACCGTTCTCTGCAGTCCTTTTCTTCTTATTACACGGACGTAACAGTGGCGATGAGCAAGTTCGAACCTACCTGCAACTCTGCATCACCTCCCAGGGATTCACTCCTGGAGAACAGTGGAAGAAGGTCGAGTCCAGAAGCACGGGCATTGACCACGGGCAACCGCCCAGTCATCCAGCGGAGATTTGAGCATCGCAGGGGAGGCTGTCGAGAGCCAGGCTTGGCTTTCCAGTCATGGTGGTCCAGCGAAACGGGCTGGCAACAGGTACTGCGCAGACCCTTCCCGGACAGCAACGGGCTAGAGCCCGACCAAGCGGCACAGAAAAAGGCCGAGCAGTGTCAACGGAGGAGAGAGGCGAGAGAGAACAGAGCGCAGCCGGTGGTCAAGGGCCGAGCAGCGTCAACGGGGGAGAGAGGCGCACAGGAAAACGCGAGGCGCTGCCATTGCCACGAGGACCACAGAGAGCGGCATTGGCAGCAGCGCAGGAGTAGCGCACGAAACCCACAGGACGTCACCATTTGCCACGAGGACCGCCGAGAGCGGCGTTGGCAGCAGCGCGGGAGACGCCATTTCAAGCCGCAGCGGGGAAGAAAGGAAAGCGCGGGAGACGCCATTTTAAGCCAGTCTAACCACACCCAAAAATGCCAAAGAGTGGCAGTATCACAGCGTTCGACAATGAAGTCGAAGATTGGACGACATATGTCGAACGCATAGAAGTATACTGCAAGGCGAATGAAGTGCCAGATGACAAGAAAGCGCTGGTATTGTTGAATTCAATGGGTGCAAAAACGTATGGCTTACTACGAAACCTAGTAACCCCAGAGAAGCCAGTAGAAAAGGATTTTGAAAACATAGTGGCAATCCTACAGGACCACTTAAACCCCACACCGCTGCTGATAGCAGAAAGATTTAAGTTTCACAAAAGGAACCAGCATAAAGATGAAAGTAATGCTGAGTATTTAACGGAACTGCGCAAGCTATCGAAACACTGCCAGTTTGGAACGGGACTAGCAGATACTTTAAGGGACAAGTTTGTGTGTGGGCTTCAAAGTGAAGGAACCCAGAAACGGCTTCTATCAGAAAAGGATCTTACGCTGGACAAGGCTTTCAGCATTGCAGTATCACACGAAGCAGCAGCACGGGGCGCTGCAGAAATACAACGGAGACCGCAAGAATATGGCACAAATGAAATGTCATACGGAACAGTGAAGTGCTATCGCTGCGGCAGAACAACACACGACCATAATGATTGCTGGTTCAAGGACAAAGTGTGCAGACAGTGTGGAAAAGTAGGACACATAGCAAGAGTCTGCAGGTCGGGAAAGAAAACCAGCAGCAAGAAATCTCCACAGGAGAAGTACAAGAAGGTACATAAGGTGACGGAGAGTAGTTCAGACTCCGGAAGCAAGGAGCTGGGTTGTCTGAAACTACATAATGTGATCAAAACGGAGGATCACCAAACTATCTGGGTCACGCTCAAGATAGCAGGAGTCCAAGTGAAAATGGAATTGGACACAGGATCAGCCCTAACAGTCATAAACCGAAGGGACTACAAGCGGCTATTCTCACATATACCTTTGAGAGATACAAAGATTGTCTTGAAGACGTACACGGGGCAAAAAGTCTACCCCAAAGGAAAAATAAGGGTGAACGTTATATATAACGGCAAGGAAACACCAAAAATGGACCTATATGTATTGCCAGATGGAGGACCACCACTACTAGGATGTGAATGGATCCGGAAGATACAGCTAGATTGGCATTCCATACAAGCACTGACTGTAGATGCCAAAAAGGATGACGACGTCACACCTGGACGACTGTCAAAAATGCTAACTGACGCAAAAGAAGTGTTCTAGCAGGGACTCGGAACACTAAAAGGCATAACAGCGACGATCAAAAGAGGAAAATGCAAGCCCAAAAAGTTTTTTTTAATTTTTTTAAAAAATAAGGCCAGACCTTATGCGATCCGCCCAGCCGTCGAAGCAGAGCTGGAAGGTTTAGAACGTTCAGGAGTACTGTCCAAAGTGGACTGGAGCGAGTGGGCTACACCCATCGTTCCTGTAATGAAGAGGTCGTTGAGTAATACGCCTGGGGAACCAAAGAAGGTTCGCATCTGTGGGGACTTCAAGGTGACAGTGAACCCAGTCCTTCACACTGTACAATATCCGCTTCCGCGGATTGAAGATATTTTCGCCTCGCTATCTGGAGGGAAACGCTTCACTAAGATTGATCTGGCCCAGGCGTACCTGCAAATGGAGGTAGAAGAAGCCTCGAAACAGTACCTCACGATCAACACTCAAAGGTCTCTACAATACAACCGGCTGGTGTTCGGGGTAGCATCAGCTCCGGCTGTTTGGCAAAGGGCAATGGAACAAGTCCTGCAAGGGATTCCAGGGACTCAGTGTTATTTGGATGACATCCTGGTCACGGGCGAAAATGACAGTGATCACCTCGCCAACCTGGAGCAGGTGCTCACTAGATTGAAGGAATATGGGCTCCGAGCTAATCGCCACAAATGCGAGTTTTTCCAGAAGCAGATCTCGTATTGTGGCCACGTTATTGATGAAGAGGGGTTACATAAGTCCCCTGAAAAGATTGAGGCAGTAGTCAAGGCTCCAGCACCGGAAAATGTGTCACAACTGAGGTCGCTCCTTGGGCTGGTGAACTACTACCATAAGTTCTTGCCGAATTTGTCTACCGTACTACACCCACTGAACACCCTACTGCAAAAGGGGGTACCATGGAAGTGGAGTGACGAATGCAAACGAGCTTTCCAGAAGAGCAAAGCATTGATCACATCAAAAGAGGTGTTGGCTCATTTCAACCCAGTACTACCAATTCGGTTGGCGTGTGATGCATCACCCTATGGCATTGGAGCGGTGCTGTCGCACAAATTCCCGGACGGCTCAGAGAGGCCAGTAGCCTTTGCGTCTCGGTCACTAACCTCAGCCGAGCGTAACTACGCCCAGATTGACAGGGAGGCCCTCAGCCTAGTGTGGGGAGTGAAAAAGTTCAATCACTATCTGCACGGGCAGAAGTTCACCTTGCTGACTGACCACCAACCACTTGTCTCCATCTTTAATCCAAAGAAGGGCGTTCCGGTGATGACTGCGCAATGGCTACAAAGATGGTCCCTTTTTCTAGGGGCGCACCAATATGAAATCGAGTATAAGGGCACGAAACAGCATGGAAACGCTGATGGGCTATCACGCCTGCCACTGCCTACTGCGGAGGAAGCACCAGCAGTGGATCCTGTCGAAATATTTCATTCGACTATAATTGAATGCTTGCCAGTAACTAACGCTGGTATAGAGAAGGAGACCCGAAATGACCCGACACTGTCTCGGGTATATGATTTGACGGTGAAGGGATGGCCAGCACATGGCGACTCACTGTTGCCAGCATTCTCATCCAGAAGAGAACAGCTGTCAGTATGCCAGGGGACCTTGATGTGTGGATCCCAAGTGGTAATTCCACCCAAGTTAAGGGAGAGAGTGCTCAATGAGCTTCACGAAGGTCATCTGGGAGGGGTGAAAATGAAAAGCCTTGCTAGGGCTTATGTGTGGTGGCCGGGGATCGATCAGCAAATCAAGGACCTGACAAAGAGTTGCTCAGGATGCCAGAAGGTCCAAAATGCACCACCACATGCCCCTCTACACCCATGGGAGTGGCCCTCATCTCCATGGCAACGGGCGCATATTGATTTTGCTGGTCCATTCATGGACTCAATGTTTTTAATAGCAGTGGATGCGCACTCGAAATGGCCTGAGGTGATCAAAATGTCCTCCACCACCACGGAGAAAACTATTGCAGTCCTACGGACCATTTTTGCCAGGAACGGCTTGCCAGAGCAGATTTGCTCTGATAACGGACCACAGTTTGTGTCCGAAGAGTTTCGAAGATTTATGAAAAGGAATGGGGTAAGGCATTACACATCCGCCCCGTATCATCCAACCACAAATGGATTGGCTGAGAGGTTCGTACAAACCTTTAAAAAAGCAGTAAAGGCCATGTGCGATGACGACATTCCACTGCAGCATAAGGTGGACAATTTCCTGTTAGCCTACAGAAATGCGACACATGCAGTCACCAACTAGGCCCCGGCCACGATGTTCTTTAACTGAAGGTTGAGATCTCGTCTGGATTTGCTCAGACCAAATGTACGAAGAGATGTTGAGAGTAAGCAATTCCAGCACATCAATGAGAAGCTGACAAGGAGCTTCAATGTAGGGCAACCAGTCTTGGCCCGCGACTACCGAACAGAGAAATGGCAACCAGGAACGACATGCACACGGCAGGGGCCACTAATGTACACAGTGGACGTTGGGGAGAGCATCGTGAGACGCCATGCTGACCAGATCCTAGAGTCACAGGAACGAGTCAACCCCATGCCTCGCCCATACGTACCTGGTGATGAACCAGACGTACAGGTAGCATCTACCCCAGAAACAATAGCATTGGAAGCTGATGAACCAACCGACGACAGGGGGCCAGAATCGCCTCCGCGCCAAGAGCAAGACACTCGGGAAAGGCGCTATCCAGAAAGGATCAGGAAGCCTCCCCAAAGACTGAATTTATAAATAGACTATTTTCAGCTAATGTTGCATGTTAAAAGTGTTAATTGTAATTAGTTTGATATTTAATTGTTAAATGAGTGTTATGGTACTGTTAATCTAAAAGGGGAGGAATTGTAATGTATGTACCTTTAAGGGGGGAACTATTTTCTACAGCTCATGTATACTGTAGTACCGGCAGTGACCACACCTGTATATAACGCCGAGTAGTAATCTGTTGTTTCAGTTGCAGTTTGAACCACGTTGAGTAAACACCTGTTGTACCGTTCTCTGCAGTCCTTTTCTTATTACACGGACGTAACAGGAACTCTGGCAAATTCTTCCCCAGTCTGGGGACACCGAGGCCTACTAAGAACATAGGAACAGGAGGAAGCCATTCAGCCCCTCGAGCCTGTTCCGCCATTCAATTAGAACCCGCCTTGGTTCCATAACCCTTGATACCATTGCTTAACAAAAATCTATCAAGCTCAGTTTTGAAAATTACATTGATCTCCAGCCTCAACAGCTTTTTGGGGATAGAGTTCCAGATTTCCACTACCCTTTGTGTGAAGAAGTGCTTCCTAAAATCACACCACTGCTGTCCTGCCTGAAATCACCTAACTCAAAGAAATAAAAGGTCTGGTAATTATCTAGTGCCTTAAAACATAAAACATCAAAGTACTTGACACACACTGAATTATTTTAAATTGTAGTGCCTTATGTGGACAAGCAGTTCAACCATTTTACAAAGAAAGATCCCACAAACATCAGAGGTGAATGACCAGTCAGAGACATCCACAAACGATGTTCATTTGCTTTGTTTTTCATCAAATTTACAGTACATGAAAACTGTGGCTTGTAAAGAAGCCATGGGTAACTTTTACTGTTCAGAGTCAAGTACAAACACAAGCCAGAGAAGTGTTCAAAGCTGGCAGGCAAATGCTGCAGGAAGGAAAAAGCTCAACCATCCCATAACCATTATAGTGTCAGCCGTGGTTCAGTTGGTAGCACTCTTGCTTCTTGAAGGTCATGGGTTCCAGTCCCACTCCAGAGACTTGAGCACAGAAATCTAGGCTGCCACCCCCAGTGCAGTACTGAGGGAGTGCAGCACTGTCGGAGGTGACATCTTTCGGCTGAGACATTAAACCGAGGTCCCGTCTGTTCTCTCAAGTGGACGTAAACGATCTCACGGCACTATTTCGAAGAAGAGCAGGGGAGTTCTCCCTGGTGTCCTGGCCAATATTTATCCCTCAACCAACATCACTAAAACAGATCATCTGGTCATTACCACATTGCTGTTTGTAGGACCTGGCTGTGCGCAAATTGGCTGCCATGTTTCCTACATTGCAACTTCAGAAGCACTTCATTGGCTGTGAAGTGCTTTGGGACGTCCTGAGGTCATGAAAGGCGCTTTTTAAATGAAAGTCTTTTCCTTTCATTAGAGTGCCCATCACTGCAGTTTGTGTGCCAAGCACATGGAATTCCTCTCAATCTCTAGCACACTATGAGGATTATTACTCTAAATATTACAGATAGATTAAATCAGGGAATATTGGAATCTTTTCCCCTGGGGGATGGGGCTGTGACCCTAGATATTGAAAACGCCACTATGAGTACATACCAAGTTTTCAAAAAATGGTGGAGACTTGATATATGTTGACTTGGGATTCCAAGTGTAGAGTTTGTCACCAGGAGCATTCAAAGAATTCCAGCATTCATTTCCTTTCTGAGAAAATATAAATTAAAAAAGTAACACTGTGCTTCGCATCTGTAACTTCTGAACCTCTAATCCACTGAAGGATCAGTGATATTGAGAGATCAAATTTCGACGGTGGTTTAATGTCATATTTAAATATTGGTTAAAAATATTTATTAGAATTAAGTATTAGTCAATCAGACACTGTTGCAACAGGTTAAACTACCAAAACTTTGAATTTCCTGGGTAAAGTCCAGCTAGTTTACCTCAATCTTCTCATAAACTTCCTTAAACATGCCAGGAATAACAAATTTCCTCTCAATTTCTTGCAGATCTTCCCTGGTTGGCCAAATATCTCTCAGAAAGATTTCCTTTCCTTCCGCTGTAACACCTGTAATGGAAAAGAGCTGTAAATACAAAACTGTACTGCATTATGCAACACCCTGGAGGAGGAAGTTAATCACATTCGCACCACACAAGTGCCAGGCAATGACTATCTCCAACAAGCGAGACTCTAACCATCTCCCCTTGACATTCAATGGCATTACCATCGCTGAATCCCCCACTATCAACATCCTGGGGGTTACCATTGATCAGAAACTGAACTGGACCAGCCATATAAATACTGTGGCTACAAGAGCAGGCCAGAGGCTGGGAATTCTGCGGCGAGTGTCTCACCTCCTGACTCCCCAAAGCCTTTCCACCATCTACAAGGCACAAGTCAGGAGTGTGATGGAATACTCTCCACTTGCCTGGATGAGTGCAGCTCCAACAACACTCAAGAAGCTCGACACCATTCAGGATAAAGCAGTCCGCTTGATTGGCACTCCATCCACCACCTTCAACATTCACTCCCTCCACCACCGGCGCACTGTGGCTGCAGTGTGTACCATCTACAAGATGCACTGCAGCATCTCGCCAAAGCTCCTTCAACAGCACCTTCCAAACCCGCGACCTCTACCACTTAGAAGGACAAGGGCAGCAGACGCATGGGAACATCACCACCTACAAGTTCCCCTCCAAGCCACACACCATCCTGACTTGGACCTGTATCGCCGTTCCTTCACTGTCGCTGGGCCAAAATCCTGGAACTCCCTTCCTAACAGCATTGTGGGTGTACCTACACCATATGGACTGCAGCGGTTCAAGAAGGCAGCTCACCACCATCCTCGAGGGCAATTAGGGATGGGCACTAAATGCAGGCCTAGCCAGCGACGCCCACATCCCATCAATGAATTAAAAAAAACTACTTGGTTATAACCATACAGCACTTGAGTATTTATAAAATATTCCAATTTATTTATGTGCAAATTTGATTTTTACTTTTCATCAATGTTTATAAATGTCTAAATTACTAGTAATTTACCATCTCCATTAAAGTGCTGCTGTTGCTGTGTCAGCCATGGCTCAGTGGGTAGCACTCTCGCCTCTGAGTCGGTGACACTTCAATACAGTACTGAGGGTGCGCTGCACTGTGGGAGGTACCATCTCTCGGATGGGACGGTAAACTGAGGCCCGGTCTGCTCTCTCAAGAGGATGTAAAAGATTCCATGACACTATTTTGAAGAAGAGCAGGTGAGTTGTCCCCAGTGTTCTAGGCCAATATTTCTCCCTCAACCAACTTCACTAAAACAGATTATCTGGTCATTATCACCTTGTTGTTTGTGGGAGCTTGCTGTGCACACATTGGCTGCCGCGTTTCCTACAGTTACTACACTTCACGAGTACTTCATTGGCTGTAGTGTTTTGTGACGTCCTGAGGTTGTGAAAGGTGCTATACAAATGCAAATCTTTCTTTTTTTAGGTCTCTAAATAACACACAGGATTTACGACTAGTGGCGGCACACATCATTTTCCAATCCATGCTCTCAGGACTCAGTGTTGATTTACCAAATCGCTGGAAGTGCCGAGCATCCCAACGGGTAACTTGATACAGGAAACTTTCTGGTATCCAGCACTGACGGGACCGAGCTGGTGCCGTACCATCAAAACTGCCGTAGAAACCAGCGCTAATGTTAAAACATACGGAGCTTTTGAGCTCCATGTGAATCAACAAACCCTGTTGCTTAGCAACAGCTTCAAAACAGTCGGCCGCAGCTTAAAAGCGTCTGTAGCTAAGCAACAGCTTCAGCTAGACCTTGCAGAGTCTGACTGGAAAAAAAAGCAACGAGAAGTAAAAAAACTTATAGGAAACGGCTCCTGAATTTTGCCGGTAGATAGAGCTTTCCGGACATTTAACCTCCGGTTAAACGAAAGTTTCCTGTATCTGATTCTTTCTTCTCCACCTGCTTTATGAGAAGAGGAACTCATAAGTAGGGGAATCCTGGACACAAATTTACACAGCACAACAAATGCCAACCTGCTGACACCACTGTTCCTGCAGTATACATCCATTTCCTTTCTCAAAACCTCCAGGCTCAAAATCAATTGCAAGGACATAAAGACCTTAATACTTGAAGATTTTGAAAAACATAAAAACAAAGAGAAAAACCGTAACAATGGAACCTACAAAGTCTTCAAGCTGCCGTGAACAGATTTCCTACTGCCGCATAGAACAGAAACTTGCAGGTCTACCAAAATATTTAACCAACCCTCAGAATAAACTAAAAGTAAACCGTAGTCTTGTTTTTATTTGCTGTGGAAATCCTTCTTTAGCAGTTCATGGTTCAGATACACTGAGAAGCAGCTTACCCAATGGCTCCTCTTCAAAGTTGATCCTTATACTCCCAGCTATGGCATATGCAATAACCAATGGCGGGGAAGCTAAGTAATTCGCCCGTGTGTGGGGATGTACACGACCTTCAAAGTTTCTGTTCCCAGACAATACTCCAACTGCGACAAGGTCACTCTGAACAAACAAGGATTACATAATTTAAAATGTCTGTGCAAGCGATGCTGGCAAGCATTATACTTTTTAATTCAACCTGTTCATTGGAATAAGTACACTGATCATGGCCAAGTCTTCTTGCTAGATTTTCAACTCCCTGAAAAATGGTTGTAAGTTAATTTTTCTTCTGGAATAGTAGATCTCAGAAGAAATTCAAACTTGCTGTCTAATCACTGCGCTTTAAGTAGCACTTCCTTCAAAGGATCATAACGCGTCAGTACTTTGAGAGCACAAATGGAGTCACAGGTAATAAATATCATCTCGGCTCTACATTTTGAGCGACTCCACAATAAAACATACACGATCAAGAAAGAACTCTTCTGGGATATTCATAGCACGTTACCTTAGTAATGGCTTCCACTACAGGCTCTGGGAGAGGACCACTGTTACCAATGCATGTCATGCACCCATAGCCAACAACATCAAACCTACAGAATACAAAAAAAAATTAAATCACAAATAGTTAGAAATCTGAAAGTCCTACTCTGCCTGCCTGTACCAATATAAAAGTAAACATGGCAGCTTGCGTTGAACTTGCATTTAAATAGTGCCTTTCACAATCTCAGGCTTTCCCAAAGTGCTTTCTGACTTATAGATGTTACCTGGCCTACTTTATACTTTCCTGTGCATTCTCCAGACAGTTCAACTACCTTCTTAAACTCAACCCAACCAACAGATCCAGCCACTTAACATACATCTTCATTGGTTGCCAAGATTTGTTTGGATTTTCATAACTGGAAGCAGATTCAAAACGGTAGTCTGCAATGCATTTAACTAAACAAATCTCACTGTGTTTGCTTAGTTAGCTTAGTTCCTCCTCGCAAGCCTACAGATTTTAAGACAGTTTGAACCAACCTTCCAACAGACATATCAAAATAAGCTTGCTACAGGGATCTGAACTGCAGTGGGATTTTTTTTTTTAAATATAACCTACTAAAGAATTCTAAACAAGTGTTAAAGAAAGTTGAGAAATGACTAAATTGTATACAGTACTAATGAGAAGATCAGTCTCTGTACAGAATCCCAGTACGGACCAAGACAGCCAACATAAACCACGGAAGAATTCTGGACTTACCCTAGCTCGGCGAGATAGGGCATGACTCCACTCTCCTTTAAGTAGTAGGTAACTACACCACTTCCTGGAGATAAGCTGGTTTTGATGTAGGGTTTAACACGGAGGCCAGCTTCTACTGCTTTCTTTGCCAACATCCCTGTAAAATATAGAAGAAAAAATATATCAAATATGCTTCCTGAATGAAGCACTGCGATAGCAAGGTACAAGGTGGTTTCTCAGCATTTCTTATACTAGCCATCTTCTCAATGGAGACATTTTTTGTATTACCAGACGTATTCAAAACTATGAGCGGTTTCGATAGAACAAGTAGGGAGAAACTATTTCCGCTGGCAAATGGGTCTGTAACCAGAGGTCATAGATTTAAATTAATTGGCAAAAAGAAGCAATGGGGAAATGAGGAGAAATTTCTCCACACAGAGGGTTGTTAAGATCTGTAACGTGGTGGAATCAGATTCCATAGGAACTTTTAAAAGGCAATTAGACATGCACTTGAAGAGGACTAACTTGTAGAGTTATGGGGAAAAAGCCGAGGTGTGGGACCAAATTGGACAGCTCTTTCAAAGAATCAGCACAGACGTGACGGGTCGAATGGCCTCCTTCTGTGTTGTAAGATTCTACTGTATGATGTTAAGATTTATTGTTGTGCATACTGCATGAAGGAAGGTTCAACTCATTGATTGAATAAATGGTCACCGTCAAATGAAAAGGGCACAGGATGGCTTTGTCAAGTAAACATTTAATTTAGCTGGGAAAGCTTAATAAGACAAATAATTGGCACGCTAACCTACCAATTTCTAATGCTGAATAGTATTATAAAGCACAGTTAGAAAAATCTTTTATTTTGTTGCAGAAATGCCACTGCACTTAGCAAAGGGTTAAGCAAATGCTTTAGAAAAATGCACAACTTGAATTCTGATCCAGCACAAATACTTCTCACTAGTGGATGATTTGATACATCTTGTTAAGATCTGTGCAGTAAACACACATCCAAAAGATGAATCAGATCCATAAATGAAACATGAATTACTTCTATATAACAAGAGTGAAGAACTCTACATTTCCAACACATGAGATACGAGCGCCTTAGCAGCAGGTGTCCTGTGCAGCAGTAGAAATCAGACAACTGCAGCTTGGAAAAACATCACAAGTATGCTAGGAATATGTGTTAAGTATTCCTGAATCAACACACAGCTTTTTAGCAAAAAATCAGACTAATAGCTGGTCTAGAATGTTTCTCAAGACTTTTTGGTTTTCTTCAACTGCAAAGTATTTTCACTGGCAAGCATGTCTGATAATACTAGCAAGTTACCAAAATAGAGCACAAAAACATCTCTATCATCTTGCAGTAGTGCAGGGACAGGAAGCAACTGAGTTGCTTCAAGGAAGCAATTAAGTTTTGTATGTGTATCCAAGTAACTATGTACCTGTACATACTACATCAGCTGATCTAAGTTTATACAGCTCAATGTGATTCTGTATGAAGACATCAATGCCATTTGATTTGCAATGAATTAAAATCAATCCATCAAATAGACACTTGTATTACAGTTCAACAATTTCAGATCATAACCACTACTCCTATTTCTTCAGACAACAGGTGCTGGTAATGGTTCTGCTGTTGCCATTTACACCTCCTCTAGACCCATCTTTTGTTTCTTTACTTGTCCCATTACCACCCCCATTGGCCTTGCCCCATCATCCCTTTTGTCATTTAATCTCGCCTGCCTTCCACCTCATCACAGACCTTCCATTTCGTTCCTTCCTCCCCTCCCCCCACCTTCCCTGCCCATGTACTTGCTTAAAACCTGTTACATCTGTAAGATTTGTCCGTTCTGATGAAAGCTCATCGACCTGAAACGTCAACTCTTGTTTCTCTCTCCACAGATGCTGCCTGACCTGCTGAGTATTTCCAGCATTTCCTGTTTTTATTTCAGATTTCCAGCATCCGCAGTATTTTGCTTTTGACTTCTATTACAGGGAACTGTGAAATACGTTAGCGAGGAAAGAAAGGTAAATTGGACTCTGAGCTCCATGCATCCAAACAATTGTGGTCATGAGGGTGGGACAAGTGGCCTGATCCAAGGTCTCTAGTAGCGCATGTGTGTGTGCCCATCTGATTTCCTGTACCTTTGTGAGAAACTACCTGCGTTCTGTTCAGCACTTCCCAATAGCCGAGATTGATAACTTAGCTTGTGAAACATGATAGAATGCAAATTTTCCACCTACCACTACGTGGCACAGTGCCCTGGAACTAAAATACAGTATCCCAACAAACAAGTTATATTTAGAACACATGAAATAGAACTGGTCAGACACCAACAAAATAAGTTATCTCCATTTGTGAGCTTGACCACAATTCATTCAAGATTGTATCACTGAAATTACCTGACCAGTATCACTTGGATGGACAGGAGGATGAGATATACAGACAGAAGTCACTGCACGCTAGTCTCTTCTGACCTGGAGCCAAGAATTTACAAGCACCTCCAAACTTCTCTCAACAACGGAAATTGAGCTCGAATCGATCTCAGATTGTCTTATTTACAGCAATTTAGACTTTCTGTGGCCTTAAAAGGGACAGGGCAGGCCAAGTTAAACACAACTGCTCCTGAGCAGAATGATACATTGTGCGTATGTACAACGCACAATACATGGTACAACGCTCCTTTGTTACAAAATGGCGTATCATCTAACTTACAATGACACAGGAAATCTACCAGTACCCTGCCAAAATGTTCACAATTGGAATTCAACACAAAACCCCCCCCAAATTCAGGCTTATGTAGATAGGTAGCAGAGTGCTGCAGTAGGTAACATACCTGCTCCTAACATTACAGATGGATTGCTGGTGTTTGTACAGCTGGTGATGGCAGCAATTACCACTGAACCATGGCATAGCTCATACTCCTGCTCATTGTATTTAAATTTCACGGTGTCATCTTGACGAACTGACAGAATCTGAAATCCTTTAAATCCTTGCTAAAATTGAGTGGCAAAGAGAGAGAGAGACAGAAAAATCTTAAGACAATGGAAATTTGGTTTCGATATAATCCTTCATCTTCAATTATGTGACATTTCCCACAACTCCACTGGTTAAACTTTAAAGAAAAAAGGAGTGTGCAGAGGTAACATTGGCAATATAAAGCCATTTCATGTCCCCCTTCTAGTTAGTCTGAAATTGGTACAGGTAGACTACCCTTTATCCGAACTTCCGAAAACCGAAACCCTCTAAAAACCGAAGGTTTTTTCGGTCAGCGTAAGTCGTGCGCACAACATGACCAGAGTGGCGCACGACTTACGCTGAGCAGAGGGTCAGCGTAAGTCATGCGCACGGCCCCCCGCGGACCCCCCCGCCGACCCGACCCCCCCGCGGACCCCCGCCGACTTACGCTGAGCAGACCTGTTGGTGGAAATGCGGAACTTCATTGCATTCCAGGCTAGCAGCGATGGACAAGCCACGACTGCGGACCCCCCCGCGGACCCCCGCCGACCCCGACCCCTGCCGACCCCCCCGCCGACCCACCTTCCGAAATCCGAAATTTTCCGAAAACCGAAACACGGCTGGTCCCGAGGTTTTCGGATAAAGGATAGTCTACCTGTATTAAAAAATGCCCATCTGATCAAGACCATTCTTAGAATTAACCTTCATTCCCTTCATTGTGTTGATCCTCCACTTTGGGACCTCCCATTCCAGAAGGAGATGTTCCATTGACATCAGTAACCAGCTCCAGGGAGTGGGGAGAGAGAGCGCGGCCCAGACTCACCGGCGGCAACAGCGAGAGCGGCCCTGGGTGGAGACTGAGCACAGAGACCGAGGATTTAAAGAGCGGGGGGAGAGAGAAGTAAAAAGTAATCGAAGTGTGACGTCACCAGAAAGCAGGTAAGTGATTTGTTTGTATTTCGCTCTCACTTTTTTCCAAACTTCATTTTTGTGGTTTATCGTTTCTAGGGTCTCTGTTGTGTAGCAGGGAGTGCTAGTAAACAAGGGCCCTTGAGTATATCATTTAATTGTAGTGTAATTAGTGGTAATGATTTGATTTAATTTAAAATAATTAAAGGGTAAGTCATGGCAGCACAGCTCGGCCCCGTGGCATGCTCCTCCTGCGCTATGTGGGAAATCAGGGACACTTCCTGTGTCCCTGATGACCATGTGTGCAGGAAGTGTATCCAGCTGCAGCTACTGACAGACCGCATTGCGGCGCTGGAGCTGCGAATGGATACATACTGGAGCATTCGTGATGCTGAGGACATCGTGGATAGCACGTTTAGGGAGTTGGTCACACCGCAGGTAAAGGCTGCACAGGCAGGAAGGGAATGAGTGACCGCCAGGCAGTGTAGTAGGCGCAGGCAGGTAGTGCAGGGGTCCCCTGTGGCCATCCCCCTCTCTAACAGATATACCACTTTGGATATTGTTGGGGGATATGGCTTATTGGGGGAAGGCAGCAGTAGCCAACTTCTTGGCACCATGGGTGGTTCTGCTGCACAGGACGGTGGGGGGGGGGGGGGGGGGGAGAAAGAGCAGGAGAGCTATAGTGATAGGGGATTCTATTGTAAGGGGAATAGATAGGCATTTCTGCGGCCGCAAATGAGACTCCAGGATGGTATGTTACCTCCCTGGTGCAAGGGTCAAGGATGTCTCGGAGCGGCTGCAGGGCATTCTGGAGGGGGAGGGTGAACAGCCAGCTGTCGTGGTGCATATAGGTACCAACGATATAGATAAAAAACAGGATGAGGTCCTAAAAGCTGAATATAGGGAGATAGGAGGTAAATTAAAAAATAGGACCTCAAAAAGGTAGTAATCTCAGGATTGCTACCAATGCCACGTGCTAGTCAGAGTAGAAATAGAAGGATATTTCAGATGAATACGTGGCTAGAGGAATGGTGCAAGGGGGAGGGATTCAAATTCCTGGGACATTGGAACCGGTTCTGGGGGAGGTGGGACCTGCACAAACTGGACGGTTTGCACCTGGGCTGGATCGGGACCGATGTCCTAGGGAGAGTGTTTGCTAGTGCTGTTGGGGAGGGTTGGGAACCTGTGCAGGGAGACAGAGGAAAGGGAAGCAAGGATAGAAGCAAAAGTCAGGAAGGAGAAAAGCAAAAGTGGGAAGCAGAGAAAGCAAGTGTGTAAATCAAACAGGGCCACAGTAAATAATAATTCTAAAAGGACTAAGTGTTTAAAAAAAAAAGCCTGAAGGCTTTGTGTCTTAATGCGAGGAGCATTCGTAATAAGGTGGATGAATTAGCTGCGCAAATAGATGTAAACAGATTTGATATAATTGGGATTATGGAGACATGGCTCCAGGATGACCAAGGCTGGGAATTCAACATCCAGGGGTATTCAATATTCAGGAAGGACAGGCAAAAAGGAAAAGGAGGTGGGGTAGCATTACTGGTTAAAGAGGAGATTAACACAATAGTAAGAAAGGATATTAGCTCTGATGATGTGGAATCTGTATGGGTAGAGCTGAGAAATACCAAGGGGCAGAAAACGTTAGTGGGAGTTGTATACAGACCCCCAAACAGTAATGCTGAGGTTGGGGATGGCATTAAACAGGAAATTAGAGACACGTGCAATAGGGGTACAGCAGTTATCATGGGTGACCTTAATCTACATATAGATTGGGCTAACCAAATTGGTAACAATACTGTGGAGGAGGAATTCCTAGAGTGTATATGGGATGGTTTCCTGGACCAATATGTCGAGGAGTCAACTAGAGATCAGGCCATCTTAGACTGGATATTATGTAATGAGAAAGGATTAATTAGCAATCTTGTTGTGCGAGGCCCCTTGGGTCGGAGCGATCATAATATGATAGAATTCTTCATTAAGATGGAGAGTGAAGTAGTTGACTCAGAGACTAGGGTATGAGGCACGAGTTGGCTAGGATGGATTGGGGAACGTTACTTAAAGGGTTGACGATGGATAGGCAATGGCAAACATTTAAAGAGCGCATGGATGAACGACAGAATTTGGTCATCCCTGTCTGGCATAAAAATAAAACAAAAAAGGTGGCGCAACCGTGGCTAAGAAGGGAAATTAGGGATAGCATAAGATCCAAGGAGAGGACATATAAATTGGCCAGAAAAAGCAGCAAACTTGAGGATTGGGAGCAGTTTAAGATTCAGCAAAAGAGGGCAAAAGGATTAATTAAGAGGGGGAAAATAGAGTATGAGAGTAAGCTTGCAGGGTACATAAAAACTGACTGTAAAAACTTCTATAGATATGTGAAGAGAAAAAGATTGGTGAAGTCAAGCAGTCAGAATCAGGGGAATTTATAATGGAGAACAAAGAAATGGCTGACCAATTAAATACATACTTTGGTTCTGTCATCACAAAGGAGGAGACAAATAACCTCCCAGAGATGTCGGGGATCATAGGGTCTAATGAGAGAGGAACTGAATGAAATCGGTATTTGTAGGGAAATGGTGTTAGGGAAATTGACGGGATTGAAGGCCGATAAATCCCCAGGGCCTGATAATCTACATCCTAGGGTACTTAAGGGAGTGGCCCTAGAAATAGTAGATGCATTGCTGGTCATCTTCCAAAATTATAGACTCTGGCACAGTTCCCATGGATTGGAGGGTAGCTAATGTAACCCCACTACAGGAAACTTTCTGGTATCCGGCACTGACAGGACCGAGCTGGTGCCGTACCATCAAAACTGCCGCAGAAACCAGCGCTAATGTTAAAACATACGGGGCTTTTGAGCTCCGTGTGAATCAACAAACCCTGTTGCTCAGCAACAGCTTCAAAACATTCAGCCGCAGCTTAAAAGCGTCTCTGTAGCTAAGCAACAGCTTCAGCTAGACCTTGCAGAGCCTGACTGGAAAAAAAAAACGAGAAGTAAAAAAACTTATAGGAAACGGCTCCTGAATTTTGCCGGTAGATAGAGCTTTCCGGACATTTAACCTCCGGTTAAACTAAAGTTTTCTGTATTTAAAAAAGGTGGTAGAGAGAAAACTGGGAATTATAGACCGGTAAGCCTGATGTCGGTAGTGGGGAAAATGCTAGAGTCCATTATAAAAGATGTAACAGCAGAGCACTTGGAAAACAGTGACAGGATCGGACAAAGTCAACATGGATTTACAAAAGGTAAATCGTGCTTGACTAATCTACTGGAATTTTTTGAGGATGTAACTGGTAGAATAGGTAAGGGGGAACCAGTGGATGTGGTGTATTTGGACTTTCAGAAGGCTTTCGATAAGGTCCCACATAAGAGATTAGCGTGTAAAGTTAAAGCACATGGGATTGGGGGTAAGGTACTGACTTGGATAGAGAACTGGTTGGCAGACAGGAAGCAAAGAGTTGGAATAAACGGGTCTTTTTCTGAGTGGCAGGCAGTGACTAGTGGGGAACCGCAGGGATCGGTGCTAGGACCCCAGCTATTTACAATATATATTCATGATCTAGACGAGGGAACTAGATGTAATATCTCCAAGTTAGCAGACGACACAAAGCTGGGTGGGCGTGTGTGCTGTGAGGAGGATGCCGAGAAACTCCAGTATGATTTGGACAAGTGGTTGATTGGGCAGATGCATGGCAGATGCAATATAACATGGATAAATCCACTTTGGTGGCAAATACAGGAAGGCAGATTATCTGAAAAGCAATAGATTGGGAGAAGGGGAAGTGCAACGAGACCTGGGTGTCCTTGTGCACCAGTCGCTGAAGGTAAGCATGCAGGTGGTTAAGGAGGCAAATGGTATGTTGGCCTTCATAGTGAGAGGATTTGAGTACAGAAGCAAGGATGTCTTGCTGCAGTTGTACAAGGCCTTGGTGAGACCACACCTTGAGTATTGTGTGCAGTTTTGGTCGCCTTATATGAGGAAGGATGTTCTTGCCATGGAGGGAGTGCAGCGAAGATTCACCAGACTGATACCTGGGATGGCAGGAATGACGTATGAGGAGAGATTGGGTCGATTGGGCTTATATTCGCTGGAGTTTTGAAGAATGAGAGGGGATCTCATTGAAACTTATAAAATTCTAACAGGACTAGACAGACTAGATGCAGGAAGGCTGTTCCTGATGGCAGGGGAGTCCAGAACCAGGGGTCACAGTCTAAAGATAAGGGGTAAGCCTTTTAGGACAGAGATGAGGAGGAATTTCTTCACCCAGCGAGTGGTGAACCTGTGGAATTCTCTACCACAGAAGGCAGTAGAGGCCAATTCATTAAATATATTCAAGAAGGAGTTAGATATATTTCTTAAGGCTAAAGGGATCAAGGGATATGGGGAGAAAACAGGGACAGGGAACTGAATTTGGATGATCAGCCATGATCTCATTAAATGGCGGAGTAGGCTCAAGGGGCCGAATGGCCTACTCCTGCTCCTATCTTCTATGTTTCCTGGAAGTCTGATAGATTGTCATCCAGACAGATCCCAGGTGCTAATGTGCAACTGTCCTAACCAAAAAAATTAAGCAGTGACCCAGCACAATTATTAAAACAAGGAACAATATATCTTGTGGGATGGGGGAAGGAAGAGAGAAAGAGAAGTATCTGATATTGAAAGTCACACCTTTCTTCTTTTAAATGCAACTGGTTTAATTATGAAAATAGGTCTAGGAATTTTCACAATTACTTGAGGATTTTCAAGTGATATGCAAAAATCTCACGGAAGTTAATCTTAAGAATAGTCACTTAAATTCAACAATTATTCAGAATGAGCAAGCACGATATAGGGAAAGCTGAGAACGATATAGGGAAAGCTGAGAACAGTGTCTTTCATTTCCTCTATCATGCAGCCAAATTGATACAAGTCTACTTGTGCTTGGTCTTAAATCCAAGTGTTTTTTTAGTAAAACTGCAGCACGTACAGGTTCGCAAAATAGTTACGGATGAGGAAGGCTGCTCAGCCCATCTTAATTCATCCACCCAGAGATTCTAACATCCCTCCCCATAGTAACATCAATTGTTTAGTAAATATTCCCAGGTTTTTGCTTCCTCCACTCCAACAGGAAGTTTATTCCACGTGGTGATCATTCCGTGAAATGATGAATTTCTTTATATCAGTCCCAAAATTACCTTTAACTAGTTTGAACTTGTGTCCCCTAGTTCTACACCCACAGTTTAATTTAAAGTAATATCCCCGGTTAACTTTTTCTATAAAATCATACAATAATACAGCACAGAAGGAGGCCATTCACCCCATTGAATCTGCACTGGCTCTTTCGAAGAACAATCCAGTTAGCCCCACTCCCCTGCTCTTTCCCCATAGCCCTGCAATTTTTTTCTCCTTCAAGTATTTATCCAATTCCCTTTTGAAGGCTACTATTTAATCTATATGCACCACCCTATCAGGCAGTGCATTCCAAATCCTAACCACTCGTCGTGTAAAACGTTTTTCCTCATGTCGCCTCTGGTTCTTTTGCCAATCACCTTAAATCTGTGCCCTCTGGTTATCGACTCTTCAGCCACTGGAAACTGTTTTTCTTTATTTACTCTATCTAAATCCTTCATGATTTTAAACACCTCTATCAAATCTCCTCTTGGCCTTCTCTGCTCCAAGGAGAACAACCCCAGTTTCTCCAGTCTATCTACGTAACTATAATCCTTCATCCATGGAACCATTCTAGCAAATCTCTTCCATTCCCTCTCCAAAGCCTTCATGTCCTTCCTAAAGTGTGGAGCCCAGAATTGGACACAATACTCCAGCTGGGGCTGAACTAGTGTTTTGTATAGGTTTAGCATAACTTCCTGGCCTTTGTATGCTATGCCTCTATTTATAAAGCCTCTACTTATACCCTTACCAATCTTATATACCTCTAGAAGATCACCTCTCAGATGCCTCTTCTCCAGGTTGAAAAGCCCAGGTTTCACCAGTCTTTCCACATAACTCAGACACCTGATACAGGATCCATCAGGTGGCCCTACTCTGCACTGCCTCAAGTGTTTTAATGTTTCTCGACAACCAGAGTGGACGCAGTCAAGATGTGGTCTGAACAGGGCACTATAAAGTTTGATCATCACCTCCTTTGACTTGTAGTCTATTGTTCTAGCTATGTAGTTCAAAATCCTATTTGCTTTGTTGATTGCTGCTCTGCATTCATTGGCTATGTTTAAAGAAAGAAAAAATTTGCATTTATATAGTGCCTTTCACGGCACCAGGACATCTCAATGCACTTTACAGACAATTAAGTACTTTTGAAGTGTAGTCACTGTTGTAATGTAGGAAACACGGCAGCCAATTTTGACACAGCACGCGCTCACAAACAACAATGTGACAATGACCAGATATCTCTTAGGATAAATATTGGCTAGGAAACCGGGGAGAATGCCCTGGGGCTCAGTGGGTAACACTCTCGCCTCGGAGTCAGAAGGTTGTGGGTTCAAGTCCTATTTCGAAGAACTTTAGCGCTGAATCTACTAAAACTCTCAAGTCTCTTTCAGCTTCATCCTCGGCTTCAGCTATTTCAATTACATTCATGGAGTATACGTGTCCTCCGATTAAGTTTCTGTGAAGTGCCTTGGGATATTTTTCAGTGATAAGGGCACTATGTAAACACAAGTCGTCTATTTTACTTTTCTTTGCTTACGTCTTTGTGTGTGTCTTGGCGAAATTTCATCTGCCGTTCTACTACCCATTTTCATATCGTGTCCAACCTATTCTATGATTTCCGAGCTACTACTTCTGATTCCATTGGCCCGCATAATTTGGTAGCATCTGCAAATCTAACCACTTTGCAAGGGGTTTCTGAAGCCAGGGCATTTATGCATTAGAAACAGCCACGGTTCCAATACTGAGCCCCAAGGCACCCCAACTCAGTATTCCCCACCCCGATATAACTCCTCATGCAAGCAGTCATTGTTTTCCTACCTTTCAGCCGGTTTGTACCCAACATAAAACTTTCACCTTTTTGCATTTCCAGTGGTAGATGGTATATTTGAAGCTCACCTTAGCAGTCAAACAACTTTCAAAATCTTGCTTCATATCGGACACAGCCACTTTGTCCTGAGGTCGTTTGGGGCCGCTGCAGCACGATACCACAGAGCTAAGATCTAGTTCCACAATCTGCGCAGAACAAAAGATTTCAGTTTGGAACAGTTCAGCTGAGCAAAAGAATGTTTTCTAACCTATAAAACATTTATTTGCATCACATTAAGACTGCAAAGAAACCATCAGGATGCTCTCCCAATATGGAAGGACAATAGACGTTGTTCACTCTAATAAGATACTCTTTAGAATAATGGGGAGTGTTTTTTTTAAAGTAGGGCTTCCCCCCCAAAGAGGTTAATTGCACTGCAAATTGTTGAACTGAGCTGCATGTCTCAGGAAAGTCCCTAGTCTATGCTGTTGGCTGATCTCACTACAACTGGGCTTTTAAGTGAGGGCACAAAGCAAGTCAGCCAAGGCTCCCACTCCTGATCACCATCCAGTGACCCCTGATGTTGATATTGGACAAGAAAGGAGGGGGGCGGGGGGAGTCAAGAATTAGGCACACCTAAAGCACCCCACCCCTGCAAATAGTTTGCTAATGTTGTCTAGACTCAATTATAAAAGAATACTACTTGTGCCAACGATGTCCATGAACTGTACATCAGCATGAGTCACTGCCTTGAGGAGAAGCAGACTGTTTCCAGTAGCTAAAGAGTCGAGAATGAGGGGTCATAGATACAAGATTAAACGCAAGAGATTTAGAATAGAGAGAAAGACCAGCTTCTTTATGCAAAAGTTGAGAGTCTGTGGAATTCACTTCCAGGGTTAGTGGTAGAGGCATAAACTATGTCAACATTCAAGATTGGATAAAGGAAAAGAGGATGAAATGATATGGGAACAGGTTGGGTATATGTGATAACGATTTGCTTGTGTGGAGGGTAAATGCCAAGATGGACTGGTTGGGCGAAATGGCCTGTGTTGTAACTTCTATGTAATAAAAGGAGTTAAATTAGTGAAACAGTATATTAAAATACATTTATGCAGTATGTATAATAGACATACATGTCTGTGTAAATACTTTTATACAACATGTATTTTTAATTGTATGGAGTATTTTGTATATACAGGAAACTCTTTTTTATCCGGCACCAACAGGACCGGCGTGGTGCCGGTTTATCAAAATGTCTGGATTACAGAGAGGTATAGTTAAAAGGTACGAGAGCTCCGTACACAGCAACAAATCCAGGCTTCCCTGTTGCTTAGCAACATGTGCAGGAACCCCGATTGCACAGCCACAGATCGAGGAATGGCCACTAATATGAAGTAAAACTTACCTGAACCTACTCCTGACTTTTGCCGCTTAACCAAGATTTCCGGTTATTTAGGTGCCGGTAAATCGAGAGTTTCCTGTAGATATATAATACTTATTTGCGTTACATTCTGTGCTGGGTCGAAGGGTTTGTTTATTTTGACAAATATGTGAAAGTAAAGTAGATGTTTCATATGGCAAGAATTTGGGAATTGCAGCTAAGCATTGGTTTCAAAGGGGCTGGAGTCAAGTTGGAGTTTGTTATGGAAGCGTGAAGTAGGATATGCAACAATGTTCTTGTTAAGCTGCACACCACCCGGGGATCGGGAGGTCCTGCACAGGCTGCTCAACGTCTTTATAATGCAAAAAACAGCACATGCGTGGAAATTTGAATGGGCCGCGCACCCAAAAAAAATTTAGCGGAAACACTGACAAACAAGGGAGGTTGTAGTGCTTGAACCGAGTGCGGAGACATACAAAATGTTAAGAGGAGGAAAGAATGGGGCTACAGAGAAGTTGGTGGTGCTGACTGAGAAAACGGTTGGGTGGTGGAAGTTGTGTGGCAGGGAGTGGTGAAGGGTTTGGCAAGGAAATGAGAAGGAAGAACATCAAGGATTTCAGCGAGTTTGGTGACAGTGAGTGGTGAGCACAGAAAAGGTGCTGGAATAAGGTGTGTGCAGGAAAGAGGGAGTTAGGGCAGTTATGAAGAGAATGCTGAGGGAAAGGGTATGGAGGAAAATTAAAAATATTAATAAGCACTGGGGAAGTGAGTCTTGCAGTTTGGAAAGGATGGGGAATTTCAGGGTGTGCGGACATTTAAAAAAAGCACAAATGCCAGGAATGGAATTAAAATACACACAAATACTGAAGGCTGGACTAAACAAACACAGAGACTAGGACTAATAAAGAACAATACCAAACTCAAACACAGGGAGCGGGAGCTCAAAACAAACAAAAAACTGGCACTTGGACAAACGCAAGTGCCAGGAATGGAAATTTTTATTTAAAAAGTACTGGGAGTGATATATTTCAACAGGGATTTGCATGGGAAAGTTAACTCAAATAGATTTTTCTTATCCCTCCCCCAGAACCTCCTCTCACCATTTGCCCCACATTCGCCCCTCCACCCTCACCGTGTCCTCCACCTCGTCAAAAAGTATTTCATTGGCTGTGAAGTACCTTAGGACATCCCGAGGTTATGAAAGGCGCTATACAAATGCAAGTTATTTATTTTCCTTCTTTCATCACTCCAAACCTGTAACTTCCACCCTTATCTCCACCTCCCATCTCCTCACCACCCCACCCAATTCAGGCCTCACCTAGAATTACCTGACTAAGCTATAACCATAGATAAACTCAAAGACTTGGGGCTACTGTATCATATTTTTTTTTTTTTTTTTTTTTTTTTTTTTTTTTAAAAAAGGTCTATAATTTGACATTACAAGGTTTCTCAGCAGCCTGAGATTTTACTTGAACACGCAGGGATCATTTTACCTGAGTAAACTCTGGATCCTGAGATGGATCACTGAAATCTCTATACATTCCAACAGCTTTGAGATATCGCTCAATGTAACTCAGCTTATTTTCATCTCGACCTTAAAAGGAACAGAAAACAGCAAGAACATGGTAAACGGCTGTTGCTTTCTAGAAACAGAGAGTACCTTTCAATAGTTAAAAGAAATGTCGGTATCAAAACACGAGGTGACAATTGCTCTAATAAGCAAACAAGTTCTGCAACAAAAATCTATCGACGTACCAGCAACAGAAATCTATCGACACGAAAGATCTAACTATATAAAGACAAACAGTAAGATGCTCTCAATACAGTTGGTAGCTCTGTGGTCAAGTAGCTTCATTAATACGTAGTCACGTATCAAATTTTCCCACAGCAGTAAATTTTTGATTGATTTTTTTTTTTTTTTTTATAAATGAGGTTGCGACTTACTCAGTTTCCCCACATTCAGGCTTCACTGGGCCACAACCCTCTCTTGTGGCTAGGAGGGTAGCCATTCAGCCTGTTCCCAAGCCTCTTTAACCAACTACCAGAGAGTGTGAACAGCAGCAGCAGCATGGTGACACCATCCCTCTGATTTTCCCTACCTGAGGTGGGACAGTACTAGCCTGCTACAGAGCAAAGATGGAAATCCAGTGCGGTGGAAATTTAAATCCACCATCTTCTACACCAACAACACTGCCCACTGCTGCACCAGAATACTGCCCTGACAAGGTGTTTTAATCTTCAGGTATAGGGATTCTAAACTTCCATTTCAGATACCATGCACAGGAGAGATCCGCCCGGTTTCCTGGGCCAATATTTATCCAACATCACTAAAACAGATTACCTAGTCATTATCACATTTGTCTTTGTGGGAGCTTGCTGTGTGCAAATTGGCTGCTGTGTTTCCTACATTACAACAGTGACTAAACTTCAAAAGCACTTAGTTGGCTGTAAAGTGCTTCAGGATATCCTGAGATTGTGAAAGGCGCTATATAAATGCAAATTCATTCTTTCACCACAATTGGGAAGCTTGGAGTGTCCAAAGTACAGCCAGTGAGCCATTGGGAGCTAGAAGCCTGACTAGTTGGTTCATGAAGCCACAGAAACTGTTTCTATTTGTATTTATATTTCTTACTCCACTAGTTTCTACTGGTTACATTTCCTGGGAATGAACGATAGGAACCGTCCGATCTCAGCTTTGCTTCCGCATTGGTGGATAAATCTTCAGAAATGTGTTAATTAATGGCAGCATTCACAAACTTCACATGATCCATGGTACGCACTTAAAAACTTTGCACCACATGCTATTGTGAAAAATATAACTCCTCCCAAAAGTAGGTTAGTGTAATAGGAAAACACTTTTTTTTTTTTTTATATGTGTTCATGGGATGTGGGCATCGCCGGCAAGGCACATCCCTAATTGCCCTCGAGAAGGTGGCGGTGAGCCACCTTCTTAAACCGCTGCAGTTCTCGTCTTTGTAGCGGTTTGGTACAACAGAATAGTTTGCTGGGCCATTTCAGAGGGTAGGTAAGAGTCAACCACATGGCTGTGGGTCTGGAGTCACATACAGGCCAGACCAGGTAAGGACGGCAGATTTCCTTCCCTAAAGTGAGCCAGATGGATTTTTACATCAATCCAGTAGTTTTTTATTCCAGATTTATTTAATTAACTGAATTTAAATTCCCTAGCTGTCGTGCTAGGATTTGAACTCATGTCTCCAGATCATTAGTCCAGGCCTCTGGATTACTAGTCCAGCAACATAACTACTATGCTACCATACCCTATGATCTGGAATGCACTGAAAGAGTGATGGAAGCAGATTCAATAGTAACTTTCAAAAGGGAATTGGATAAATATTTGAAGGGGAGAAAATTTGCTGGGGCTATGGGGAAAGAGCAGGGAGGCATGGGACTAATGGGATAGCTCTTTCAAAGAGCCGGCACAGGCATGATGGACCAAATGGTCTCCTTCTGTGCTTTATGATTCTATGGATAGGTACACATCAGTACCTCAGCAGTAGATTTTCCTTCTCTATTAAAGTAAGGCGGATGAATAGATAGAAACATATCCAGATTATTGCAATGTGCTTTTAAAATTAGATTTCATGGTCATACCCGTTTGTTCCAGGTACTTGATGCTTATTTTATCCACTGGAAAGAAAGCTGCAGTTGCCCCGTACTCTGGACACATGTTGGCAATAGTTGCTCGATCAGCGATGGATAGTTGCACTACACCTGGCCCAAAGAATTCAACAAACTTCCCCACAACCCCAACCTGGCGAAGATGCTTTAAAGAAAAGGAGAGAGAATTAAAACAAAAATTGTTTCCATGCATAAGTTAATCTTCTCCTTCTTGGGCAGTCCCTCGGAACCGAGGATGACTTGCTTCCACATTAAAAATGAGTTTGCAGGTGACGGATGAGTCCAATGTGGGACCTACAGTCTCTGTCACAGGTGGGGCAGACGGTGGTTGAAGGGGCGGTGGGTGGGCTGCTTGGGTTGACCTGCGTTCCTTCCGCTGTTTGCACTTGGCTTCCGCTTGCTCCCGGCGAAGAGACTCGAGGTGTTCGCCGCCTTCCCGGATGCTTCTCCTCCACTTTGTGCTGTCTTGGGCCAGGGATTCCCAGGTGTCGATGGGGATGTTACACTTTTTCAAGGAAGCTTTGAGAGTGTCCTTGAAGCGTTTCCTCTGCCCACCTGGGGCTCTCTTTCCATGCCGGAGCTCCGAGTAGAGCTCCGAATAACCGTTGTTAACAGTAGCTTAATTGTTCTGAAGTTGGTGCCATGAACGAGTTTAAGATTTTTTTAAGAGGTTAAAAAAAATTTTAATGGTTACAATTCATTTTATTAAAATATAATGCAAGTTAGTAGAATTCTAACATTAAGCTTGAAGCGCCTATGACAACACCTCCTCAGTCTTTGGGCGCATTGTGTACTTACTTTTGTGATGGTGAGGACTATATCTGTTGATGTTACCAAGGAGTCCGGGGTTCCTACCAACTTATAGCCAACTACTTCTGGAAGAACCATGCTGATGGGTTGACCCAGCATCACTGCCTCAGCCTCAATGCCACCCACACCTGCAAAGGAAACAGTATTCACACCATCAGTGAGAATCCAGAATGCCACAGTCCTCAAACAGTGCACGTGGCAATACCCAGCTGGTAGGCGATGTTTCAGAAGGTCGTGGGTTCAAGTCCCACTCCAGAGACTTGAGCACAAAATCTAGGCTGACACTCCCAGTGCAGTACTGAGGGGAACGCTGCACTTCGCCATCTTTCGGATGAGATGTTAAACCGAGACCCCATTTGCCCTCTCAGGTGGCCATAAAAGATCCCATGACCCTATTTTGAAGAAGAGTAGGGGAGTTATCCCCGGTGTCCTGGCCAATATTTATCCCTCAACCAACATCACTAAAACAGATTATCTGTTGCTGTGTGTGGGAGCTTGCTGTGTGCAAATTGGCTGCCGTGTTTCCTACAATACAACAGTGACTACACTTCAAAAGTACCGAATTGGCTGCAAAGAGCTTTGGGACATCCTGAGGTCATGAAAGGCGCCATATAAATGCAAATTCTTTCTAGGTTACTCCACACTAATCTGAAGTTCCAGCTGTTAGTAACATCAATAGAGCCACTGAAGAACACACACTGCCTGCCAAGCAATTTCCCGCTCAGGGCTCCTCGAGGCGGATAGTATGCTCTTAAAGCGAGGATCTTGTCTAAAATATAGGAGATTGTGGGTTCCCCCCCCCCCCCCCACCCGCCCCTTGGAGTGACAGAAATGGGACCAGTGCTTTGTACTCCCCTAGCTATGCCTGCTCTTTTTATTCAGTTTTACATGTTATTGAATGATACAGGCCTTCAAGATTAAGGGAAGCATAACTATCCAAGTACCCAAGCACTGAAGCTCCGTGTTGGCCGAGTTAAATAAGACTGCCTTTAGAATGTTTGGTGCAAAACTTGTAACAGTTATATTACAACTGGACTGGACTAGTAAGTTACAATTATAACACTACATAAATCAAGACAATGGTATAGATCAGAGGTCAGCAATAACACTGCTGCAAAACAATGAGGTCACTAATCACCAAGACCAGATTTGCAGATGCGCCTGTCTGAAATTTTTCCACAGAGTGCAATAGAAAATTAGATCAGAGCAGCCATCTAAGCAAAATGACTTAGAATGACACGAAGTAAAAGTGGGTAGCTGGAAGTAGAGCAAACCCTCACCACCCCCAGAGACACATGTTGGAAAATTGTAAGCGTGCAGCCCATGATTTTCCATCTATTAATATTAATACCTGGAAAATCGTGGGTTACGGCATGCAATTACCTGATATGTTCGCGCAGCAGGCAAGGAACCACACCAAGAGTGCACAAGTGGAAAATGTATTCTTTAATGACCAAATATTAGCTAAATTGATTGACCCAACACTTTATTCTGCAGAATGATTGGGAGTTTCACACACTTGCAGAAACCAAGGCGCATACAGACCATCAACTCTTGGAGAGCAGCTGCATGTGGTATTGAGGAATTGATTAAAGCACTTGCGATTTTATCAAGCAACACATGCTCGTAGAATGGAACTGAGTATTTCACTGGTGATTGAGCACCAGATACTTTTTAGCTTGTGTAAAAATCTTTAAGACTTTTTCAAGCCTGCAGCATGTGGAAGTGTCGTTGTTGCAAGTTTCAAGTCTACCATTAATATTCTCTTGGGGACAGTAGTCGCAGAGGCAGTCTATGCATCTTACATTCAGGTGTGTACCTGTACCTAATATATTTTTTTTTTTTTACATAGAATTTTACAGCACAGAAATAGGCCATTCGGCCCAACTGGTCAGTGCTGGTGTTTATCCACCACACGAGCCTCCTCTCATTATTTTATCTCACCCAAGCAGCATAACCTTCTATTCCTTTCTCCCTCGTGTACTTATCTAGCTTCCCCTTAAATGCATCTATGCTATTCGCCACAACAACAACAACAACTTGCATTTATATAGCACCTTTAACCTTATGAGGATGTTCTTGCCGTGGAAGGATTGCAGCGAAGATTCACCAGGCTGATACCTGGGATGGCAGGAATGACGTATGAGGAGAGATTGGGTCAATTGGGCTTATACTCGCTGGAGTTTAGAAGAATGAGAAGGGATCTCATTGAAACTTATAAAATTCTGACAGGACTGGACAGACTAGATGCAGAAAGGATGTTCCCGATGGTCGGGGAGTCCAGAACCAAGGGTCACAGTCTAAGGATAAGGGGTAAGCCATTTAGGACAGAAATGAGGAGGAATTTCTTCACCCAGAGAGTGGTGAACCTGTGGAATTCTCTACCACAGAAGGCAGTAGAGGCCAATTCATTAAATATATTCAAGAAGGAGTTGGATATATTTCTTAAGGCTAAAGGGATCAAGGGATATGGGGAGAAAGCAGGGACCGGGTACTGAATTTGGATGATCAGCCATGATCGCATTGAATGGCGGAGCAGGCTCGAGGGGCGAATGGCCTACTCCTGCTCCTATCTTCTATGTTTCTATGTAACGAGAAAGGATTAATTAGCAATCTTGTTGTACGAGGCCCCTTGGGTCAGAGCGATCATAATATGATCGAATTCTTCATTAAGATGGTGAATGAAGTAGTTGACTCAGAGACAAGGGTCCTCAACTTAAATAAAGGACACTACGATGGTCTGAGGAGCGAGTTGGGTAGGATTGATTGGGGAATGTCACTCAAAGGGTTGACGGTGGATAGGCAATGGCAAACATTCAAAGACCGCATGGATGAACTGCAGAATTTGTTCATCCCAGTTTGGCATAAAAATAAAGCAAAAAAGGTGACTCAACCGTGGCTAACAAGGGAAATTAGGGATAGCATAAGGTCCAAGGAGAGGACATATAAATTGGCTAGAAAAAGCAATAATCCTGGAGGAGTGGGAGCAGTTTAGGAGTCAAAGGAGGACAAAGGGATTAATTAAGAAAGGGAAAATAGAATATGAGAGTAAGCTCGCAGGGAACATAAAAACTGACTGTAAAAGCTTTTATAGATATGTGAAGAGAAAAAGATTGGTGAAGTCAAGCGTAGGTCCCTTACAGTCAGAATCAGGGGAATTTATAATGGGAAACAAGGAAGTGGCGGACCAACTAAATACATACTTTGGTTCTGTCTCCAGAGATGCCAGGGAACATAGGGTCTAATGAGAGGGAGGAACTGAAAGAAATCAGTATTTGTAGGGAAATGGTGTTGGGAAAATTGATGGGACTGAAGGCCGATAAATCCCCAGGGCCTGATGGTCTACATCCCAGGGTACTTAACGAAGTGGCCCTAGAGATAGCAGATGGTCATCTTCCAGAACTCGATAGACTCTGGAACAGTACCCATGGATTGGAGGGTAGCTAATGTTACCCCACTATTCAAAAAAGGTGGTAGAGAAAAAGCAGGGAATTATAGACCAGTAAGCCTGACATCGGTAGTGGGGAAAATGCTAGAGTCCATTATAAAAGATGTACTAGCAGAGCACTTGGAAAGCAGCGACAGGATCGGACAAAGTCAACATGGATTTACAAAAGGTAAATCATGCTTGACTAATCTACTGGAATTTTTTTTGAGGATGTAACTGGTAAAATAGATAAGGGAGAACCAGTGGATGTGGTGTATTTGGACTTTCAGAAGGCTTTCGATAAGGTCCCACATAAGAGATTAGCGTGCAAAATTAAGGCACATGGGATTGGGGGCAAGGTATTGACTTGGATAGAGAACTGGTTGGCGGATAGAAAGCAAAGAGTTGGAATAAACGGGTCGTTTTCCGAGTGGCAGGCAGTGACTAGTGGGGTACCGCAAGGATCGGTCCTAGGACCGCAGCTGTTCACAATATATATTAATGATCTGGACAAGGGAATTGGATGTAATATCTCCAAATTTGCAGATGACACAAAGCTGGGTGGGAGGGTAAGCTGTGAGGAGGATGTCGTGAAACTCCATTACGATTTGGACAGGTTGGGTGATTGGGCAGAAACATGGCAAATGCACTATAATGTGGATAAATGTGAGGTTATCCAATTTGGTGGCAAAAACAGGAAGGCAGATTATTATTTGAGTGGCAATAGATTGGGAGAAGGGGAAGTGCAAAGAGACCTGGGTGTTATTGTGCACCAATCGCAGCAGGCAAATGGTATGTTGGCCTTCGTAGCAAGAGGGTTTGAGTACAAGAACAAGGATGTCTTGCTGTAGTTGTACAGGGCCTTGGTGACACCGCACCTTGAGTATTGTGTGCAGTTTTGGTCACCTTACCTGAGGAAGGACGTTCTTGCCATGGAGGGAGTGCAGCGAAGATTCACCAGGCTGATACCTGGGATGGCAGGAATGACGTACGAGGAGAGATTGTGTCGATTGGGCTTATACTCACTCGAGTTTAGAAGATTGAGAGGGGATCTCATCGAAACCTATAAAATTCTGTCAGGTCTGGACAGACTAGATGCAGAAAGGATGTTTCTGATGGCCGGGGAGTCCAGAACCAGGGGTCATAGTCTAAGGATAAGGGGTAAGCCATTTACGACTGAAATGAGGAGGAATTTCTTCACCCAGAGAGTGGTGAACCTGTGGAACTCTCTGCCACAGAGGGCGGTGGAGGCCAGTTCATTAAATATATTCAAGAAAGAGTTGGATATATTTCTTGAGGCTAAAGGGATCAAGGGATATGGGGAGAAGGCAGGGACAGGGTACTGAATTTGGACGATCAGCCATGATCTCATTGAATGGCGGAGCAGGCTCGAAGGGCCGAATGGCCTACTCCTGCTCCTATCTTCTATGTTTCTAAAACAGCCCAAGGCACTTCACAGGAGTGCCATCAAACAAAATTTGACATCGAGCCACATAAGGAGATACTAGGACAGGGAAAAAGAGGTAGGTTTTAAGGAGCGACTTAAAGGAAGAGTGAGAGGTAGAGATGCCGAGAAGTTTAGGGAAGAAATTCCAGAGCTTAGGGACTAAGCAGCTGACGGCACGGCCTGATGGGGCAAAGGAAATCGGGAAAAATCCCAGGAGTGTAACAATAGTACCCCATTGTGATCTGAACTAGATGTTATGTCTTTCACACTTGCCCTCGCATGCACTTCTCTAATCCTGCCTTAGTGAGACAAGGCCTGACGTACATTATTAAGATGCTTTATTTCACAGACAGCCGTCAAATGAACAGCTGTAAACATCTTTATTTACTTCACTTAAATTTCACTTCTTTCCTTGAAACACAAGAAAATATTAATGAACCACACACCCTGTCCCTTCCATGGGCTGGCTGATTTGTTATTGGCATTATCTTTCTTTCTGGACAACTTCTACCTGCAAGAACTGAACTGTAACTGTGCTTCCAGCTCCAGGTCTAAACCTCGCTGTCTCTTTAAAACCGGACTGCCTGTCAGTGTGTCTCTTTCCTCCATTCTCTCTGTGCCCACACAAAGTCAAAAGTTAGTGCCACTGTGACTTCTTCTCATCAGTGATTCCCCATTAGGCCTCTCAATAAAACTGTCTACCTCCCTAGTCCGAGTATAGGGTCTCAGCAGCCACCTAGTGAATGGGTCCTGCCAATGTTATGAAGCGTGAACACTCACTGGAACGTCTAAACAAACTTTCAGTGTCTAAAGCACTCTCGCTCAGATGCTTCGTCTGAATCAAATTTCCCAGCTCTTCTGTTCTGTGAATTTAACCCTTCGAGAACTACATTTAACTTAATAGTAGCACGTTTAAGTAATTGCATACACCTAGATCCTCCCATGAAAGAATAGTCATAAATCCTGAAACATGACAGTAGTACTTTACATTCATTGGGATTACGGATATGTTCTCTGTAAAACCTGTCCAAGACATTTGCCATAAATGGTTTTGAATAGAGATTGGTGAGTTTTGAATTTAAAAAATCCTACAATAGAAGAACATAAGAAACAGGAGCAGGAGTAGGCCATTTGAGCCTGCTCCGCCATTCAATAAAATCATGGCTGAACTTCTATCTCAACATCTCCTTCTTGCACTATCCCCATATCCCTTGATTCCATTAATATCCAAATATCTATCGATCTCAATCCTGAATATATTCAATGACTGAGCATCCACAGCCCTCTGGAGTAAAAAGTTCTAGACTCCCCAGCCAGGGGAAACATCCTCCCAGCATCAACCCGGTCAAGCCCTGTAAGAATTTTATACATTTCAATATTCAGATTTTTTTTTTTTTTTTTTTTTTTTTTAAATACTGTTGAAAATTTTAAACATTCCTTTTAAGCAATACCAAATCTAAATTTTTGAAGGAACAAAGAGTTAATCACTTTCCTACAAAGATAATAAAGTTAAATTCCAGTCATAAGCAAAAGTCTAGCAGGTTGCTTACCCCAGCCGAGCACTCCAAGGCCATTGATCATTGTTGTGTGAGAATCTGTACCCACAAGACTGTCGGGGTAGTAGCATCCATCCTGATCAAACACCACTCGTGCTAAATATTCCAAATTCACCTGGTGGACGATTCCAGAGCCAGGTGGAATGATCCTCATGTTTTGAAAAGCTTTAGAGCCCCACTTTGGTTTAAAGAAAAAGGTGCAAAAAAGATTTGAGGATATGTTTAACTCAACAACATACATAGGAGCTAAATGATTGCTTGCAATCCCTAGCCCTTTAAATTCATTACTGCTAATAAGTTCCCCTGTGTGGAACAGTATATGTTGGAGCTTCAAATCACTGTTTACCAAAGTACTGTTTTTTGGAGATTTCCCTTCACCTGAAGTTATTGACTCCTGCTGGGGTCCACTGCTACGAATGCTTGTCCAAGTGGCCGCCCTTCAAGTATGAGCATAGACACAGTTTGGGTAGGCTATTTGACTGTGAGGGCATCATAGCAAAGCCCATCCCTTTCCTAACTGACAACCACACATGTGCATTTTCCAACAGAAGTCAGTGGGTAGTAAGAAAGTGTGGGAATTGCACCAGGTTTCTCTACACCCCCTCTAGCACAGAGGTGGCCCAAGCCAATTTTAGCCTCCCGAGTATCAACCTGGCTGATATCAGCCAACTCAAAAGACTGGGAACTGATACTGGTACTTCCTGGTTTGTATAACTCAGTTGCATGTTGCCTTTGCCAGCTAAGCCACTGAGCGAGTGCGCAAGAGTGTATTTTTATACTATTTTATCAAATATCAGTATCGACTATCAGATCCAACTGCTGAGAAGCAGGAAGGAAATTCTAGTATTACTGATATAATCAAAAATTTATAAGATGGTCTTTTCCCAAGCTTTCACATTCTGATGTAAACACACTTGAGCACAGCTCGTGAGATTTTCCGTTATCTATGCTTATTCTCCATTGTGGGTGAAACTGGAAGTGTTTCAGAATTCTAGTTCTTCCCCCAACCCCCCTTGGAAAATTGTTATTTCAGTTCATAAGGTCAAGCTCATAATTCATTAAATCCTTCTTCCCCGGCACATGAAACAGTAAGAATATACTTTATTGCAGAACAGTTGATGAGACCACACAAAATAAGATACTGTGGCGGTACCACCGGTTGTACCTTACATAAAGACACATAATTCCCTTTAACTTACCTAACTGTATGTACTTAACTTACTTATGTATGTATAACTTACCTGTTGGGCCGTTGCCCCTTTAAGAGGCGACCTAACACGCTGACATCACGTGACGCACGCGCGTCGGCCGCCGGCCCGACTCGGTCTTCCAAGACGGCTGCCAGCACAGCCCGGCCTACCGCAGCTTCGGCCACATCGGCCAGCCGACGGGAGCGACGCGATCTTCCGCCCCCGCAGCAAGCACCGGCACAGCCCGGCCTCGCAACCTCGGCCTCAACGGCCAGCCTCCGTACCGGGAGACGCGGTCACGTGACACCCCAAGCGCGGGAAACGCGACCGAGCGTGATGACATCATCACGCTCTCCACAGGACTGCGAACTCAGTCCTCGTGGAGTCCCCGCTGGGACAAGACCTATACCACGGCGCTCCAACAGTCAGCCATCTTACCTGATGTAATTAGTCTGTTCCTGTAAATAAACAACGTGTTAATAGTTCGTCGAAGTCAAACTCTCTTATTTAGTGGCGATCTACACGAACCGCTACATTGGTGACCCAACGACGCGAGTACGGGATTTCATCAATTCCTACACTACAATTGGTGACCCCGTATCCGTGAACGATTTTCACGGTAGCAACGCGCAGCCTGACCCTCGTCTTCAGAAGTACAGCACGCCCAACGGCAACCGTCGACCACCAACGCTACATTGGTGACCCAACGACGTGAGTACGGGAGCTCATAAATTCCAACGCTACAATTGGTGAACCCGTATCCGTGAACGATTTTCACGGTAGCAAAGCGCGCCTGAACCTCGTCTTCCCACAAGACGACCAACGCACAACTGACGAACAACCACGGAACAGCAACCGCCTCACTCCGTCAAAGGCGACCCCGTCTTTGCGAACGTATTCGCAAGGTAAGCGCAGCCTGGAGCAGATCCCGTTTGACACGGACAAACCTCAACCGGACCCCATTCGTTTTTTTGTGAGCAATTTTCACAAAAGAAGCACGCCATGGAAGCACCAGCCGTTTTGCTGTCGCTACCGCAATCCAGGGAGCCACAGTCTCCCTTGTGCTTTATACTTGTAGAAGCCCCGTTCGACGAGAACATCGATGCGGCGCCGACCATGCACTTGCTCACGGTCCCCGTACTCGTCTTTCCTACCGCCACACGGATCGTCCGCCTCTACGTCCACAGCGACAGCCAGTATAAATCTCTCCAAGCGCGGGTACAGCATGTTCGGGCCCACAAAATCGGAGCGCACCCTGCGGGGATACCACGAGGACTCACCCCCCGCGAAACACGAGGACCCACTCCTCGCGCACAAGGACCCATCCCTCGCGAACCACGAGGACCCATCCCTCGTGAAAAACGATAACTCCTTCCCCGCCGACGACACACCAGCCCTTCAGCCTGCTGGTTGTGTTACCTACTACACGATTCGGCGTGAACAAAAAGCGTGCCACCCTCCGGCTGTTTTCTCCTAAATCTACAACTGTTACAAGTGTTGCCGCCCTCCAGGCAGAGTTAACCCCTCCTGCAAGCAACAACCTGGACCGTTGCCGCCCTTTCTCCAGTTTTCCCTTTAACAAACGCAAACATCTACTGAAGCTGCACACAGAGGACGGGTCCAACGGGCATCCTGCGACCGCGATCAGCCACGTGAAAGTTGCTAGCCTCACCGATCACAGGTTAACGCAGTAACTCTTCACCCTCTGTTGTGTTAACGTCGTAGCACTATGGCACGCACCGTTCCGCGTGTTCCAGCCTCCTGAAGGTTTCGCTCACCTGTCGGCGAGTTCACTCACCTCGCCTGTCAAGCCCTTCTGGAACGTTAGTTTGGCGTTCCTGCAGAGTTCGTTATAACAAGGACTTGTTCCAACATCAACAGAGTCATCGCCCGCCCAACCTGCCCGTCACTCTGACAAGGCCTGCTGTTTCGCACGTTTCCACGGTCCTTCGCCTGACGGATACACTTTATTCGCCACGACGCGCATACGGATCCCCTCACGAACAGCATCTTCGGAACTCGCTCACCAAGCCGAGGCAGCACGACCGCCGAGACCACCAGCGTCAGACCATCTCATCCTTGGACTTTCGTTAAAGCAAATTCTGGGGGGGCCCATGTGGCGGTACCACCGGTTGTACCTTACATAAAGACACATAATTCCCTTTAACTTACCTAACTGTATGTACTTAACTTACTTATGTATGTATGACTTACCTGTTGGGGCCATTGCCCCTTTAACTTACCTGTTAGGTCGCCTCTTAAAGGGGCAACGGCCCAACGTGCTGACTTCACGCATCAAGTGACGCACGCGCGCCGGCCGCCGGCCCGACTCGGTCTTCCAAGACGGCCACCGGCACAGCCCGGCCTACCGCGACTTCGGCCGCATCGGCCAGCCGACGGGAGCGACGCGATCTTCCGCCCCCGCGGCAAGCACCGGCACAGCCCGGCCTCGCAACCTCGGCCTCAACGGCCAGCCTCCATACCGGGAGACGCGCTGACGCAACGACGCGGTCACGTGACGCCCCAAGCGCGGGAAACGCGACCGAGCGTGATGACGTCATCACGCTCTCCACAGGACTGCGAACTCAGTCCTCGTGGAGTCCCCGCTGGGACAAGACCTATACCACGGCGCTCCAACAGTCAGCCATCTTACCTGATGTAATTAGTCTGTTCCTGTAAATAAACAACTTGTTAATAGTTCGTCGAAGTCAAACTCTCTTATTTAGCGGCGATCTACACGAACCGCTACAATACCTTCAAAAATTCAAATCTTTCTTTGTTTCTTTCAAATTCGATTTCTTGGTTTTTTTGCAAGCTGTCTGGCCTGGGAGGGGGGGAAAAAAAAATCAGAACTAGGTGAGTTTTAGCACCAAAACATGTCATTAAGTTTATCACAAGTACAATACTCAAATATATCTAAATAAAGTTACCAAAGTAAAGTGGGAGGGAGGAAACACTTTACTTTGCAATATTTTAAAGAGTGCTAAAAATGGCCACCATCAATCATCACTGGCCGATCTCGTTCTATGCGACTTTACAGTGAAAGAATGAAGATCAAATATAGATCCCATCCAGAGCCCTAATCCAAAAGCAACATATAATCCACAACACTAAATTCTGAGAACCTCAATATATAGTTTATTCCTGATTACACAGCAACATAAGAGAGAGAATGGCAGTGTCACATTTTAATTAATGCAGGTTATTACAGAAATCTGCTGTCGAATTACATGCTCGCTGCTCTAACTGTCCGAACACACCAAACCAGTTAGTAGGTCTGGTGGCACAATGCTACCTCATGCAATGACGCAAGCATACCAGTGTACAGAACCAACATTGCTCAAACTTCGGCTCAGAGTTGATGAGCTGGAGGCTGAGCTTCAGACACTGCGACACATTAGGGAGGGGGAGCGTTACCTGGACAATAAGTTCCAGGAGGCAGTCACACCCACTAGAGTAATTACTTCCAATTTGGCCCATGATCAGGGACAGGAGGGTGTGACTACAAGTGAGGCAGGTGTTGGGATCCAGGAGGCAGTGATGGAGGAGCCTCAGCCCTTGGCCTTGTCCAACAAGTACGAGATTCTTGCTCCCTGTATGGCCGAGGGCAGGGACTGCAGGGAGGATGAGCAAACTGACCCTGACCACAGCACCGTGGTACAGGGAGCCATTCAAATGGGGGGGGGGGGGGGGGGAAGTAAAAAGAAATGTTGTAGTGATAGGGGACAGTATAGTTAGGGGGATAGATACTGTTCTCTGCAGCCGAGAGCGTGAGTCCCAAAGGCTGTGTTGCCTGCCCGGTGCCAGGGTTAAGGACATCTCCTCTGGGCTGGAGAGGAACTTGGAGTGGGAGGGGGAAGTTCCAGTTGTCATGGTCCACATAGATACCAATGACATAGGTAGGAAAAAGAAAGAGGTTCTGCTGAGGGAGTATGAGCAGCTAGGGGCTAAATTAAAAGCAGAACCACAAAGGTAATAATCTCTGGATTACTACCTGAGCCACGAGCAAATTTGCATAGGGTAAATAAGATCAGAGAAATGAACGAGTGGCTCAAAGACTGGTGTGGGAGAAATGGGTTTCGAGTTGTGGGGCACTGGCACCAGTACTGGGATAAGAGGGAGCTGTTCCGTTTGGACGGGCTTCACTTGAACCATGCTGGGGCTAGAGTCCTGGCGAATCGAATAACTAGGGCTGTAGAGGGGGCTTCAAACTAAATAGTGGGGGGTGGGGTAGGATCCAGGTGAGCAGGAATTTAAAAAGTCAATGAGAAAACAATAGAGCAGGATAGAGATGGGGGAAATAATAACCAGAGTGTGACAGGAAGGGACAGAATGTTTAAAAATAAGAGTGCAACAGAAAATGGGGCCAAAACAAGGAGAAATGGTAAAAGGACAGTTAAAAGCTCTATATCTGAATGCACGCAGCATTCGTAACTAGATGAGTTGACGGCACAAATAGGTATATCTGATCGCCATTACAGAGGCGTGGTTGCAAGGTGACCAGGGCTGGGAACTGAATAGTCCAGGGTATTTGACAATTTGGAAGAATAGACAGAAAGGAAAGAGAGGTGGGGTGGCTTTGTTGGTAAAGGATGGGATCAGTGCAGTGGTGAGAAGTGATATTGGCTCAGAAGATCAAGATGTAGAAATCGGTTTGGGTGGAGATAAAAAATAATAAGGGGAAAAAGTCTCTGTGGGCGTAGTCTACAGGCCCCCGAACAGTAGCAATACTGTTGGACAGAGTATAAATCAACAAATAATGAAGGCCTGTAAAAAAGGTACGGTAATAATCATGGGTGATTTTAATCTCCATATTGATTGGACAAATCAAATTGGCCATGGTAGCCTTGGGGAGGAGTTCATAGAGTGTATCTGGGATGGTTTCCTAGAACAGTATGTAATGGAACCAACCAGGGAGCAGGCTATCTTGGATTTGGTACTGTGTAATGAGGCAGAATTAACAAATGATCTCATAATAAAGGATCCTCTAGGAAAGAGTGATCATAACATGGTTGAATTTCAAATTCAGTTGGAGGGTGAGAAAGTTGTATCTCAAACCAGTGTCCTGATCTTAAACAAAGGCAATTACAATGGCATGAGGGTAGAACTGGCTAAAGTGGACTGGAAAAATAAAAGGTAAAACAGTTAAAATGCAGTGGCAGACATTTAAGGAGATATTTTATAACTCTCAACAAAAATATATTCCAGTGAGAAAGAAAGATTTTAAGAGAAGGGAGCACTATCCATGGCTAACTAAGGAAGTAAAGGATAATATCAAATTGAAAACGAAGGCATACAAAAATGTTGCCAAGATTGGCGAGAGGCCAGAGGATTGGGAAATTTTTAAAAACCAGCAAAGGATGACTAAAAAAGATGAATTATGAGAGTAAACTGGCAAGAAATATTAAAACAGAAAGTAAGAGCTTCTACAGGTATATAAAAAGGAGAGTAGCTAAAGTAAACGTTGGTCCCTTAAAGGATGAGAATGGGGAATTAATAATGGGGAACGGGGAAATGGCAGAGACTCTGAACAAATATTTTGTATCTGTCTTCACAGTAGAAGACACTAACAACATCCCAATAATGGATAATCAAGAGGCCACAGGGAGGGGGGAACTAATGACAATCTCTATCACGAAGGAAAAAGTACTTGGTAAAATAATGGGACTAAAAGACGACAAGTCCCCTGGACCAGATGGTCTGCATCCCAGGGTCTTAAAGGAAGTGGCTGCAGAGATAGTGGATGCATTGGTTGCAATATACCAAAATACCCTGGTCTCTGGAGAGGTCCCAGCGGATTGGAAAACCGCAAATGTAACACCCCTATCTAAGAAAGGAGGGAAACAGAAAGCAGGAAACTATAGACCAGTTAGCCTAACATCTGTCGTTGGGAAAATGCTGGAGTCTTTCATTAAGGAAGCAGTAGCAGGGCATTTGGAAAATCATAATGCAGTCAAGCAGAGTCAGCATGGTTGTATGAAAGGGAAATCACATTTAACAAAATTTGCTGGAGTTCTTTGAGGATGTAACGAGCAGGGTGGATAAGGGTGAGCCAGTGGATGTGGTGTATTTGGATTTCCAGAAGGCATTCGATAAGGTGCCACATAAAAGGATACTACATAAGATAAGAGCTCATGGAGTTGGGGTAATATATTAGCATGGACAGAGAATTGGCTAACTAACAGAAAGCAGAGAGTCGGGATAAATGGGTCTTTTTCCGGTTGGCAAACGGTAGCTAGTGGGGTGCCATAAGGATCGGTGCTGGGGGCCCAACTATTTACAGTCTACATTAATGACTTGGATGAAGGGACCGAATGTAATGTAGCCAAGTTTGCAGATAATACAAAGATGGGTGGTAAAGCAAGTTGCGTAGAGGACTCAAAGAATCTGCAAAGGGATATAGACAGGCTAAGTGAGTGGGCAAACATTTGGCAGGTGGAGTATAATGTGAGAAAGTGCGAGGTTATCCACTTAGGCAGGAAAAATAAAAAAGCAAATTATTATTTAAATGGAGAGATTACAAAATGCTACAGTTCAGAAGGACCTGGGGGTCCTTGTGCATGAAACACAAAAAGTTAGCATTCAGGTGCAGCAAGTAATCAAAAAGGCAAATGGAATATTGGCCTTTATTTCAAGGGGGTTGGAGTATAAAAGCAGGGAAGTCCTGCTACAACTGTACAAGGTATTGGTGAAACCACACCTTGAGTACTGCGTACAGTTTTGGTCTCCTTATTTAAGGAAGGATATACTTGCATTGGAGTCAGTTCAGAGACAATTCACACAGTTGATTCCTGAGATGAGGGGGTTGACTTATGAGGAAAGGTTGGGCCTATACTTATTGGAATTTAGGAGAATGAGGTGTGATCTTATTGCAACATAAAAGATACTGAGCGGGCTTGACAAAGTAGATGCAGAGAGGATGTTTCCCTCGTGGGGAAATCTAGAACTCGGGGGCATAGTTTTAGAATAAAGGGTCGTCCTTTTAGAACTGAGATGAGGAGGAACTTCTCTCAGAGGGCCGTAAATCTGTGGAATTCTCTGCCCCAGGGAGCCGTGGAGGCTGGGTCACTAAATACATTTAAGGTGGAGATAGACAGATTTTTACAAGATAAGGGAGTGAAGGCTTATGGGGAGCGGGCGGGGAAGTGGATTTGAGCCCAAGATCAGCCATGATCTTATTGAAAGGCGGAGCAGGCTCGAGGGGCCAGGTGGCCTATTCCTGCTCCTATTTCTTATGTTCTTTATGTACCAGGCTTGTCCATTTCTAAACTTTCTTGATGTGGGTTTTTTGGGGGGGGGGGGGTATAATTTAGTATGAGTAAGACCAAATGCTGAAATAAAAATCGAGTTTTTCCCTCGCCTGATGTTTCCTGGGCTCTTGCTGCTCTTCCTCAGTCTCACTCCAAAACTTCCGCCACAAGTGTGCAGTCATCTCTATTTGATCCTCCAGGACTCATGCCATTTGACCCATGCTGCACATGTACTGCCGGGATGGTTTAGCTAACCTATTACCAGCTTTGATGGCTTCCATTCAATCATGAATCCACCCTCATCCTCTTATGTCACATATAGTAGATTCTTTGATCTTTCCTAGAACATAGTACGCAATGTAAACGGAAAAGGGCTTTTGTCCACAAGCCCATGTTTATGGCTTGTTAAAAATTAATATTTAACAGTTCAGTTTAGCACATCAAAATCTAGGATTTAAAAGAGGCTGCATAATTTCCATATCACAAGGATTGGTCTTTCAATAAGTCCCCAAACCAGCAATGCACTTATTGTGCGCAAACTGCCAGAAACTACGTGCAAACTCTAATGAATTTAAAATGTCGGAGAAAAAAATCTTTAATTTCAGAAAGAAGGCTGTGTATGTCTATTCAAACAAGTTCTCTGATGTGATTGTAAATATAGATTAGCAGTACTCAATTTAGCCTATCAGCAGCATTCTGTAATTAATTATACACATTATCCTATTTTTCCACTTCCCCAAGGAGCCATTTGTACTTCAATACAGCGCATACATCAAAGTGAGCCTGCTATCTGAAAAAAGCTGGCAAGTGCATAGATCAAGTCTATATTAAAAAAAGCAAAGCAAGTCACGCGAATCCAAACTAAAACCACTATAAATAGATTAATGGTTTTAGGAAACTAGCCACATTTATGTGAACACAAAACAGATGGCCTTTTTCTTTACAAGGAAACAAACAGCATGGGTTAGAAGAGCACAAGCACTTGACTAATCTACACTCGAGAGGTAATGCGCTGCATTACTTTTAGAAAAGGGATGCCAACCCTCTGGTGGCCCCCAATACAGAATCCTGAAGACCCACACACAACTATGGAAAAGGACAGGGAGCAATCTGTAGTAAAAATACTTAATTGGAGGAAGGCCAATTTCAGTGGGTTGAGAACAGATCTGGCCTGGGTAAATTGGAATCAAAGATTGGCAGGCAAAACTGTAATTGAACAATGGGCTGCCTTTAAAGAGATGGTTCGGGTACAGTCGAGGTACATTCCCACGAGGGGGAAAGGTAGGGCAACTAAAGCCAGAGCTCCCTGGATGACGAAAGAGAGAGTAAGATGAAGCAGAAAAAAGGTTGAGAACACAAGTGAGAATCAGGCTGAACATAGAAAGTCAGAGGGGAAGTGAAAAAGAAAATGAAGAGGGGCAAAGAGAGTATGAGAATAGATTGGTAGCTAACATAAAAGGGAATTCAAAAGTCTTCTGTAAGCATATAAATAAGAAACGGGTAGTAAGAGGAGGGGTGGGGCCGATTAGAGACCAAAAAGCAGGCCTATGCATGGAGGCAGAGGGCATGGCTGAGGTACTAAATAAGTATTTTGCATCCATCTTTACCAAGGAAGAAGATGCTGCCAAAGTTATAGTGAAAGAGATAAAAATTGATAAAAAGGAGGTACGAGTAAGGCTGGCTGTACTTAAAGTTGGTAAGTCACCAGGACTGGATGGGATGCATCCTAGGATACTGAGGGAGGTTAAGGAGGAAATCGCGGAGGTACTGGACATAATCTTCCAATCCTCCTTAGATAAGGGGGTGGTCCCAGAGGACTGGAGAATTGCAAATGTTACACCCTTGTTCAAAAAAGGGTGCAAGGATAAACCCTGCAACCACAGGCCAGTCAGTTTAACCTCAGTAGTGGGGAAGCTTTTAGAAACAATAATCAGGGACAAAGTTAACAGTCACTTGGATAAGTGTGGATTAATTTAGGAAAATCAGCATGGATTTGTTAAAGGCAAATCGTGTTTAACTAACTCGATTGAGTTTTTTTGATGAGGTAACGGAAAGGGTTCATGAGGGAAATGTGGTTGACGTGGCGTATATGGACTTCCAAAAGGCGTTTGATAAAGTGCCACATAATAGGCTTGCCAGCAAAGTTGAAGCCCATGGAATAAAAGGGACAGTGGCAGCATGGATACGAAATTGGCTAAGTGACAGGAAACGAGAGAGTAGTGGTGAATGGTTCTTTCTCGGACTGGAGGAAGGTATACAGTGGTGTTCCCCAGGGGTCGGCTCTACGACCACTGCTTTTCTTGATACATATTAATGACTTGGACGTGGGTGTACAGGGCACAATTTAAAAATTTGCAGAGGTCACAAAACTTGGAAGTATAGTGAACAGTGAGGAGGATAGTGATAGACTTCAAGAAGACACAGACAGGCTGGTGAAATGGACAGACACGTGGCAGATGAAATTTAACGCAGAAAAATGTGAAGTGATACATTTTGGTAGGAAGAACGAGGAGAGGCAATATAAACTAAAAGGTACAATCCTAAAAGGGGTGCATGAACAGAGAGACCTAGGGGTATACAGGAAACTTTTTTTTATCCGGCACTGACGGGACCGACGTGGTGCTGGTTCATCAAAAATTCCGGATAACCGAAAGCTATAGTAAAAGATACGGAGCCGAGAGCTCCGTATAAAGCAACAAACCCTGTTGCTTAGCAACAGGTTCAGAACAATGGCCACAAGTTCCAAGCGTCTCTGTAGCTTAGCAACAGCTGCAGCCACACCCTTGCACAGCAACAGATGGAGGAAGGCAAGTAATAAAACTTACTTGAACCTACTCCTGAATTTTGCCGGTTAACCGAGATTTCCGGTTATTTTAGGTGCCAGTAAATCGAAAGTTTCCTGTATATGCACAAATTGTTGAAGGTGGCAGGGCAGGTTGAGAAAGCAGTTAAAAAGGCTTATGGAATCCTGGGCTTCATAAATAGAGGAATAGAGTACAAAAGTGTGGAAATTATGATGAACCTGCATAAAACACAGATTCGGCCTCAACTGGAGTATTGTGTCCAATTCTGGGCACTGCACTTTAGATAGGATGTGAAGGTCTGAGAGAAGGTGCAGAAAAAATTTACGAAAATGATTCCAGGGATGAGGGACTTCAGTTACGTGGATAGACTAGAGAAGCTGGGATTGTTCTCCATAGAGCAGAGAAGGTTCAGAGGAAATTTGATAGAGGTATTCAAAATCATGAGGAGTCATGAGAGCATGCCAGGGGATCTCAGACGCCGTAATTGTGACCATTTTCAAGGAAGGTGACAAGTCTGATTGCGGTAATTAGAGGAGTTTCCCTGCTGTCTGCTACAGGGAAAGTCATCGCAAGAATCCTCCTCAATCGCCTTCTCCCAGTTGTCGAAGAGCTCCTCCCAGAGTCGCGATGCGGATTCCGCCCACTAAGGGGCACAATGGACATGATCTTCACCGCACGACAATTACAAGAGAAATGCAGGGAATAGCACCATGGCCTTCTTTGATCTCACAAAGGCCTTCGACACTGTCAACTGTGAGGGATTATGGAGTGTCCTCCTCAAATTCGGCTGCCCTCAAAAGTTTGTCACCATCCTCCGCCTGCTTCACGACGACATGCAAGCAATGATCCTGACCAATGGTTCCACCACAGACCCAACTCATGTACGAACCGGGGTCAAATAAGGCTGTGTCATCGCGCCAACGCTCTTCTCGATCTTCCTTGCTGCAATGCTCCGTCTCACCCTCAGTAAGGTCCCCACTGGAGTGGAGCTAATTTACAGAACAAACGGGAAACTGTTCAACCTCCGTCGCCTCCAGTCCAGATCCAAGGTCGTCACATCCTCCGTCGTCGAATTACAGTATGCAGATGATGCTTGCGCCTGCGCTCACTCGGAGATCGAACTCCAAACCATCGTCAACACCTTCACCAAAGCGTACGAGAGCATGGGCCTTACACTAAACATCCATAAGACAAAAGGTCCTCTACCAACCTGCCCCCGCCACACAGTACTGCCCCCCCGATTATCAAAATCCACGACAAGGCCTTGGACAACGTGGACCACTTTCCATACCTCGGGAGCCTACTGTCAACAAGGGCAGACGTCGATGACGAAGTCCAACACCACCTTCAGTGCGCCAGTGCAGCCTTCGGTCGCCTGAGGAAGAGTGTGTTTGAAGACCAGGACCTCAAACCCGGCACTAAGCTCATGGTCTACAGAGCAGCAGTGATACCCGCCCTGCTGTATGCCTCAGAGACATGGACCATGTACAGCAGGCACTTCAAAGCACTGGAGAGGTACCACCAACGCTGCCTCGGCAAGATCCCGCAAATCCATTGGCAGGATAGGCACACCAACGTCAGTGTTCTTGCTCAGGCCAACATCCCCAGCATCGAAGCTTTGACCACGCTCAATCAACTCCGATGGACGGGTCACATTGTCCGCATGCCCGATACGAGACTCCCAAAACAAGCGCTCTACTCGGAGCTCCAGCATGGCAAGAGAGCCCCAGGTGGGCAGAGGAAACGCTTCAAGGACACCCTCAAAGCCTCCTTGAAAAAGTGTAACATCCCCATCGACACCTGGGAATCCCTGGCCCAAGACCACACAAAGTGGAGGAGAAGCATCCAAGAAGGCGCCGAACACCTCGAGTCTCTTCGCCGGGAGCAAGCGGAAGCCAAGTGCAGGCAGCGGAAGGAACGCAGGTCAACCCAAGCAGCCCACCCACCCGCCCCTTCAACCACCGTCTGCCCCACCTGTGACAGAGACTGTAGGTCCCGCATTGGACTCATCAGTCACCTGCGAACTCATTTTTAATGTGGAAGCAAGTCATCCTTGGTACCGAGGGACTGCCTCAGAAGATAGAGAGAAACTGTTCCCATTGGTGGAAGGGTCGAGGAACCAGAGGACACAGATTTAAGGTGATTGGCAAAAGAACCAAAGGCGACATGAGGAAAAACTTTTTTACTCAGCGAGTGGTTACAATCTGGAATCTGAAAGGGTGGTGGAGGCAGACTCAATCGTGGCTTTCAAAAGAGAATTGGGTAAGTACCTGAAGGAAAAAAATTTGCAGGGCTACGGCGAATGGGCAGGGGAGTGGGACTGGCTGAAGTGCTCAAAGAAAGCCGGCACGAGCTCGACGGGCAGAATGGCCTCCTTCTGTGCTGTAACTATTCTATGATTCTAACTCAAGCAAAACGGTCTCAAAAACCAAAGGCATTTCCATGGGTTATAAGTAAGGCAAGTAATTTGCAATTCCTCAGAAACCTGCATTTTCACTGCTTCGGAAACTTATGCAAATCTTTGACACTCGGGCAGCAAATAACGCTGCACATACTAAGTATAAGTGTAGTAATTTCTGCAAGATGTTGTGCCAAGGCAAATTACTTGCCCTGGTTATAAGTATTCAACAATTTTTTCCTTCTCTGATTCTTAGGAAGTCAAATATATGCTGGTATTTTATATGCAATCATAATTGTTTTGTACATTACACCAGGCAACAATTGACAAAGTAGTTACATAACCGTTATCATTTATTGTCAACTAACTTCAATTACAACAACAGAGCTGAAATTTTTAATCCTCATCTCAACCGGAATTAAGTAATCGTTTTAAAATGACCCACTGACCTTTTATCATTTTACATCTACAGCGGAATCCTGTTCTATGCGCTCAGGACACGCAAAGTACAACTTGTAACGGGACTGACTGTGCCATTAATTGCTATGCAAGGAGCAGAAGCATTGCTCAGCATGTGTCACTGCAGTAACAAGAACCCTTTAAAAAAAAGACTACACCTATCTGGATTTAACAGCATGCTTGCTGGTCACCATGACTTTAATAAATATTGGCTCACTATGTAATGTTATTACATAAGAAATAGGAGCAGGAGTAGGCCATATGGCCCCCTCGAGCCTGCATTCAATAAGATCATGGCTGAACTTTTACATCAACTCCACTTTTCCGCACTATCCCCATTTCCCTCGATTTCCTTAGTGCCCAAGAATCGATCGATCTCTGTCCTGAATATACTCAACATCTGAGCATCCACAGCCCCCTGGGGCCAAAGATTCAAAGCACTTTGAGTGAAGAAATTTCCCCTCATCTCAGTCCTAAATGGCCGATCCTTATCCTGAGATTATGACCCCTAGTTCTCGACTCTCCAGCCGGGTTGGGGGGGGGGGTGGAAACAGCCTCTCAGCATCTACCGTCAAGCCCTCAAATGACTATATTTCTATCCATAATAATTAAAAATCTTGCATCTGCTCACACTTTGTTTGCACCACTTGACTTCCTGTTGTCACAGTGTGTTAACTTTCGCATCATTATCATTTCCAATAGCCACATTTAATGTGGGATTCACCCAAGTAAACTCGTCATGCCATAACTACAAAGTCTGGCTGCTGTGTGGCTTTGTGCCCAGTCTGTGAACATGCTCAGCGAGTTCCTCTCTGCAAATTTTCAGAGCCTGTGGCCACCACCTTGGATTTTCAGCAGCTATAATCCATCATACATTCTAGCCATTCCTTCATGGTAATTTTTTCATTTTTTATTAAAATTTGATATATTTTCCCCTCAGTATGGAGTTCATCAGCCTTATCCTTGCTTTCTATCCTGTCAAACCTCTGCATCTCACTTTTTGGTCAATGTCTCCGATCCCAAGAATGATCAACTTAAGTAGACTCCCTGAAATCACTCCAGCAACACAGTACATCAGTCCAACAGACCACCAATTTATAAAGGCATTCTCCACTCCTTTAGATCATGGGCCATCCATGAGCAGCAGTGGAACTGAAGCTTAAAACTGGATCTGGATACTGGAATCAAACTTCCCTCCTCCCCAAATGTGAATTGTTCACCCTGCCATCGAGCACAAATTCCAAGACTCTCCCCATTAAGCTTGAATTCAGAAGAGCCCCACCCACCAACCAGAAATTGCAGAGCCATTCCCCCTCCCAATGACCAGATTATTTGTGAGCCAAACCGCACCCCCACCCACCACCATTCCCCAAACAGTAATTCAGCAGGTAAACCCCTCACCCTCTGAGCATCAGTTTGTGATTCTCCCACTGAACATGGAATCATGGGAAAGCACCCCGCCCCACCCCGACCACGTTGAACGTGGAATACCATCTCCCGAACATCCAGTCAGAAATTGCCCCTTTTCCACTGAACATGGACTCGAGCGGTCCCTTCCCTAAGCACAAATTCTAGAGGGCCCTCCCTCACCCCCATAAATTCAGGAGTGAAACTCCTCACCCAAACACAGCAACACCCCCAACTAGAACTCCTCTACTGAACACAACATGTAGAACAGACAAATTAGAGACCCTCTTACTGGAGGGAGTGCGAAGAAGGTGGAGGCTGGACCAAGAGATCAAGTGACAACACGAGAAAGTATTTTTAAAGGCATGTTGGAAGATACCCTATTCTTATATACATAGGATTAATCTCAAATGATTACAGATTTTGGTTTCTTTTTACTTATACCTTATGGATTTGTACTATAACTAAAGAAATGGTTAAAGTTGTCCATTCCCAGGATGTTTTAGGGTTTAATGTGTCAGGGTATAATTTAGCTGACTTTGTTGTTTAGTTTTTGTTGAAAGTGCAGGATGTGCAATGCGTGCTTGTTGACTTATTTTTGTGGCCACATTATGAAATGAGATAGCCACGGCAGTCTTGAGATAGGAAGTGAGACAATGGAGCTCAGGATGATTATTTACATCCTTAAATGATAAACAAGTTGGCTTCTGGTGTTTTGAAGGAAATTTCCCATTTCTGGGGGCCTTGTTCACAATAACACTTGTCGTCCCATAATGAATCAGCAATGACAGTGTTCATGAGAGATAGCCTATAAAGATCTTGAGCTTTCTTTAACACATTGAAGAGAGAGTCAGGATCGAAAGGATCGAATAAGGCTACTTGTCTACCCAGGGGAACACGGGTAATATTGTTTATTTCTCTGTACATCTGCTACTCAAAGACATTGAGTGTTTCTTGACTTGGTTGAATACAATAAAAGGAATATGTTACAAACCATATTTGGTGTCAGATTCAAACTGTCTTACAATGTAGAAGGAGGGGGAAAGAGCGAGATGAACGGATAAAATGGGAAGACAGAAAGAATTGGAGAGACCTATCCAGTTACAGGGAGATTTATTTAAAATTGTCTGAGAGTAATGCAGTGGGAGACCAACAAGTAAGGAATAATGTATAAAGCTCTAAGACAGTGTACTGAATTTTAAAGCAGAATTACCAGAGTTTGATTGTGGCAAGTGCTTGATTCAAGCTGACCATTCAACTTAACTTGATTTGCTTTTGTGTCAGTCTGTTGTGTCAGTCTGTATCAGTGTGCCCACTATTCAAAGGATTTGTGCACTCTTTTAGAAAGAGCTCTACGTTATCAGACTTGGTATATATTGTACTATTGGTAAAAACATTTAACGGTAATGCAACTAACTGCATCATTCTCTTAATAACGACCAAAGTTTGGCACTTTTGATCAAACCAGATAAAATTAGACAATTAAGATCACTTTCACCCACTAGATAAAATTTATTTACACAACTTGTCTTGCTTTTTAAAGTTGACAAATAATTCAAAATCCTTTACAAGCGGAAAACACTCAAACGGGAGCTACTGGCATTTTATCATTATAATAACTTACCGCCTGTTAAAATCTACTTGGATGGAGTGATCAATAACCAAGTCTGCAGGACAAATTGGGTTGATTTTCTCTGGATCTCCTCCCAGTTTTTTCACAGCATCTCGCATAGCGGTAAAGTCCACCACTGCAGGCACACCACTGTGGACAAAGTTACATAGGATTATATAGGAGTACATAGGATATACGGCACAGAAACAGGCCATTCGGCCCAACCAGTCCATGCCTGCGATTATGCTCCACTCGAGCCTCCTTCTGTCTTTCCTCATCTAAATCTATCAGCCTAACCTTCTATTCCCTTCTTCCTCATATGCTTGTCTTTTTTTTTAAATTTTTTTTTTTTTTTTTTTTTAAATTCGCTCACAGGATCTGGACGTCGCTGGCAAGGCCAGCATTTATTGCCCACATAGAAGATAGAAATCTTCTTTTAGGAAACTCGGCTCTAATTTAATCCCATCCATAGAAAACCACTGTAATTTAGCAGATAACAAAATAACTTCTAATTGAGAGTTTTAACCTGATTTTGATTCATGGTTATTAAAGGGATGATGATTAATTCATTTTTTTTTTCATTCATGCGCAGGATTTGGGCATTGCTGGCAAGGCAGCATTTATTGCCCATCCCTAATTGCCGTTGAGAAGGTGGTGGTGAGCTGCCTTCTTGAACCGCTGCAGTCCGTGTGGTGAAGGTACTCCCACAGTGCTGTTAGGTAGGGAGTTCCAGGATTTTGACCCAGCGACGATGAAAGAACAGCGATATATTTCCAAGTTAGGATGGTGTGTGACTTGAAGGTGGTGGTGTTCCCATGCGCCTACTGCCCTTGTCCTTCTAGGTGGTAGAGGTCGTGGATTTGTGAGGTGCTGTCAAAGAAGCTTTGGCAAGTTGCTGTAGTGCATGTTGGAGCCGGTACACACTGCAGCCACGGTGCGCTGGTGGTGCAGGGACAAGGCCAGCATTTGTTGCCTATCCCTAATTGCCCTCGAGAAGCTGGTGGTGAGCCGCCTTCTTGAATCGCTGCAGTCCTTGTGGTGAATTTACTCCCACAGTGCTGTTAGGGAGGGAGTTCCAGGATTTGTCTAGCCTCCCCTTAAATGCATCTATACTTTTCGCTTCAACCAATCCCTGTGGTAGCGAGTTCCACATTCTCACCACTCTTTGGGTAAAGAAGTTTCTTCTGAATTCCCTATTGGATTTCTTGGTGACTATCTTATATTGATGGCCTCTAGTTACAAGTGGAAATATAGTCATACTCACACAATCATACCTTTCAGCCAATGTCCCAAACTCCTCCATCACCATCCCTGGGTATGTCCTGTCCCACCAGCAGGACAGACCCACCAGGGGTGGCGGCACAATGGTATACAGTTTAGAAGGAGTTAGAGTCATAACGGCACAGAAGGAGGCCATTCGGCCCATCGAGTCTGCACCAGCTCACTGTAGAGCAATCCAGTCAGTCCCATTCCCCTGCTCTATCCCCGTAGCCCGACAAGTTTATTTCCCTCAGGTGCCTATCCAGTCTCCCCTTGAAAACATTAAGTGTCTCCACTTCCACCACTTCCGTCGGCAGCGAGTTCCAGGTCCTCGCCATTCGCTGCGTAAAAAAAGTTTTTCCTCTCATTCCCCCCTGTATTTCTTGCCTAAAACCTTAAATCTGTGTCCCCCTAGTCCTTGTACCATCAATTAGTGGGAACAGCCTTTCCCCGTCTAGCATATCCAAACCAGTCATAATCTTGTACACCTCTATCAAATCACCCCGCAACCTCCTTTGCTCTAATGAAAACAAATCCAACTTCTCCAACCTGTTCTTGTAGCCAAGATCTCCCACCCCTGGAACCATTCTGGTAAATCTCCTCTGCACTCTCTCAAGGGCCTTCACATCCTTCCTAAAGTGTGGTGACCAGAACTGGTCTAACCAGCGCTTTATTAAGGTTCAGCATAACTTCTCTGCTTTTGTACTCAATACCTCTATTTATGAAGCCCAAGATCCCATATGCTTTGCTAACCACTCTCTCAATATATCCTGCCACCTTCAGGGACCTATGCACATTAACTCCCAGGTCCCTCTGTCCCTGCACACTCTTTAAACTGTGCCATTAAGTGTATATTGCCTCTGTTCCTTCTGCCAAAATGCATCACCTCACACTTCTCCGTATTAAATTCCATCTGCCATTTGTCTGCCCATTCTGCTAGCTTATCGATGTCCTCTTGCAGTCGATTGGTATCATCTTCACTGTTTGCCACACCCCCAAGTTTGGGGTCATCTGCAAATTTAGATATATTAAATAAATAAAAGCAGTGGCCCCAGCACGGACTGGAGGATGGTAGACAACCATTTACCACAACTCGCTGTTTTCTGTCCTTAAGCCAATTCCTTATCCAAGCTGTCACTGACCCACTTATTCCATGAGCCTCAATTTTGTTAACCAGCCTTCTATGTGGTACTTTGTCAAATGCCTTCCTAAAATCCATGCAGACAACATCCAGTGCATTCCCTTCATCAATCCTCCTTTACTTCATCAAAAAATTCAATTAGATTAGTCAAACACGATCTGCCTTTTACAAATCAGTGTTGGCTCTCCTTAATTAGCTTAAACCTCTCCAAGTGCCTGTTAATTTTTTCCTTGATTATTGTTTCCAAAACTTTACCCACCACTGGTGTTAAACTGACCAGCCTGTAGTTACTAGGATTGTCCTTACACCCTTTCTTGAACAATGGTGTCACATTTGCCACTTTCCAATCCTCAAGCACCTCCCCCACATCTAGGGAAGATTGGAAAATTATGGCAAGCCCTTCTGCTATCTCCTCCCCCAATTCCCTTAGCAATTTGGGATGCAAGCCATCTGGACCAGATGACTTATCCACTCTAGGCATACCCAGCCTTTCTAGTACATCCTGTCCATCAATTTTCACCCCTTCCATTGCTTCTACCTTTTCCACTACCAATATTTTGTCAACATCCACCTCCTTAGTAAACACCGATACAAAGTACTCAGAGTATTCTAGCCTTGCCCTGCACTTCTAAGCATATGTCACCTTCTTTGTCCCCAATAGGCCCCACCTCGCCTCTTACTACCCACTTACTGTTTACATGCCGGTAGAAGATTTTTCGATTCCCTTTTAAGTTAACCGCCATTCTACTCTCATATTCTCTCTTTGCCAATCTTATTTTCATCTTCACTTCCCCTCTCAACTTATTGTATTTGGTCTGGTTCTCCCTTGAAGAATTCACCGGATATGTATCATGCAACCTCTTTTTTTGTTTCATCATCTTCTCTATCTCCCTCTTGCTATGGTTTCCTTACCCTTCCCTCTTGTTGGAATGTACCTAGCCTGTACTTGGAACATCTCCTTCTTAAAGATCACCCATTGTTCCGTTACAGTTTTTCCCGTCAGTCTTTGGTTCCATTTTACCCTGGCTAGATCCTTTTGCATTCCATTGAAGTTAGCCCTATTCCAGTTTAGAAGTTCCACGCTCCTCTCCATTGCTAATTTAAATCTTATGATACGATGATCACTCGTACCCAAGTGTTCTCCCACAGTCACTTGGTCGACCTGGCCCACCTCATTCCCCAGCACCAGATCTAGCAATGCCTCCTTCTTAGTTGGGCCAAGAACATACTGGTCAAGGAAATTCTCCTGAACACATTTCAGAAATTCCTCCCCGTCCTTTCCCTTTTACCCCATTATTATCTCAAGCGATATTTGGGTAATTAAAATCCCCGAAAATCACCACTCTATAGCTCTTGCATATCTCTGCGATTTCCCTGCAGATTTGCTCCTCTACTTCCCTCTCACTATTTGCAGGTCTATAGAATACCCCCAATAGCGTGATCATTCCCTTTTTGCTCCTCAACTCTAAACAAATGGATTCTGTCCTTGTCCCCTCAAGAACATCTTCCCTTTCCAACACGACAATGTCTTCCGTAATCAGCACTGCCACCCCACCTCCCTTTTTTCCTTCCCTATCTTTTCTGAACACCTTGAATATTAAGTGCCCAGTCCTCACCGTATTTAAGCCACGTTTCCGTTATTGCCACAATATCATATTGCCACACAGCTAATTGTGCTTGTAGCTCACCAACCTTATTCACCTCTTCTTCGTAGGCAGTCCCTCGGAACCAAGGATGACTTGCTTCCACATTAAAAATTAGTTCACAGGTGACCGACGAGTCCAATGCGGGACCTACAGTCTCTGTCAGAGGTGGGGCAGATGGTGGGGTGCTTGGGTTGACGTGCGCTCCTTGCGCTTGACTTCCGCTTGCTCCCGGCAAAGAGACTCGAGTTGTTCGGCGCCTTCCCAGATGCTTCTCCTCCACTCTGTGCGGTCTTGGGCCAGGGATTCACAGGTGTCGGTGGGGATGTTACACTTTTTCAAGGAGGCTTTGAGGGTGTCCTTGAAACGTTTCCTCTGCCCACCTGGGGCTCTCTTGCCGTGCCGGAGCTCCAAGTAGAGCGCTTGTTTTGGGAGTCTCGTATCGGGCATGCGGACAATGTGACCCGTCCATCGGAGCTGATCGAGCGCGGTCAAAGCTTCGATGCTGGGGATGTTGGCCCGAGCAAGAACACTGACGTTGGTGCACCTATCCTGCCAATGGATTTGCAGGATCTTGTGGAGGCAGCGTTGGTGGTACCTCTCCAATGCTTTGAGGTGCCTGCTGTACATGGTCCATGTCTCTGAGGCATACAGCAGGGCGGGTGTCACTGCTGCTCTGTAGACCATGAGCTTAGTGCCGGGTTTGAGGTCCTGGTCATCAAACACTCTCTTCCTCAGGCGACCTAAGGCAGCACTGGCACACTGAAGGCGGTGTTGGACTTCATCGTCGACGTCTGCCCTTGTTAACAGTAGGCTCCGAGGTATGGAAAGTGGTCCACGTTGTCCAAGGCCTTGTCGTGGATTTTGATAATCGGGGGGCAGTACTGTGTGGTGGGGGCAGGTTGGTAGAGGACCTTTGTCTTACAAATGTTTAGAGTAAGGCCTATGCTCTCGTACACTTCGGTGAAGGTGTTGACGATGGTTTGGAGTTTGACCTCCGAGTGAGCGCAAGCGTCGTCTGCAGACTGTAATTAGACGACAGAGGATGGGACAACCTTGGATCTGGACTGGAGGCGACGGAGGTTGACCAGTTTCCCAGTTTGTTCTGTAAATTAGCTCCACTCCAGTGGGGAGCTTACTGAGGGTGAGATGGAGCATTGCAGCAAGGAAGATCGAGAAGAGCGTTGGTGCGATGACACCGCCTCGCTTGACCCCGGTTCGTACGTGAATTGGGTCTGTGGTGGAACCATTGGTTAGGATCACGGCTTGCATGTCGTCGTGAAGCAGGCGGAGGATGGTGACAAACTTTTGAGGGCAGCCGAATTTGAGGAGGACACTCCATAATCCCTCACGGTTGACAGTGTCGAAGGCCTTTGAGGTCAAAGAAGGCCATGTACAGCGGTTGGTGCTGTTCCCTTCATTTCTCTTGTAATTGACGTGCGGTGAAGATCATGTCCATTGTGCCCCTTAGTGGGCGGAATCCACATTGAGACTCTGGGAGGAGCTCTTCGGCCACTGGGAGAAGGCGATTGAGGAGGATTCTTACAATTACTTTCCCTGTGGCAGACAGCAGGGAAACTCCTCTGTAATTACCGCAATCGGACTCGTCACCTTTCTTGAAAAAGGTCACAATTATGCCGTCTGAGATCCCCTTGCATGCTCTCCTCCTTCCAGATAAGAGAAATGAGTTCATGAATTCGCGCCAGTACTGCTTCTCTGCCATGCTTTAGTGCCATCTGCTCCTGAGGCCTTGCTGTTCTTCAGTTGTCGGATGGCCTTTTCAACCTCATGCCGGGCTGGGGTTTTGCCGAGATGGTGGCGGGTAGCATGCTGTGGGATGGAGTTGAGGACACTCGTGTCAAAGACAGAGTCGTGGTTAAGGAGATCTACGAAGTGCTCCTTCCAGCGGGCACCGACTGCCTCTCTGTCCTTGAGGAGTACTTCTCCGTTCTTGGCCCACAGTGGGGAAGGGCCTTGGGTGCTTGGGCTGTAGATGGTCTTTACTGCGCTAAAGAATCCACGCACGTCGTGGTTGTCGGCTAGCTGCTGGATCTCCTGCGCTTTCTCCACCCACCATCTGTTCTTTAGATCGCGAGTTTTTTGTTGGACCTCGGCCTTCAGGCTTCTGTAGAGCTGCTTTTTTGCTCTCGAATTCTGTTGCCGCTTCCAGATCAGGAATGCCTTGCGCTTGCAGCTTATTAGCTCCTGGATCTCCTGGTCATTCTCGTCGAACCAGTCTTGGGTGTTTCCTGGTCGAGTGACCGAGCGTCTCTTCACAGGTGCTGATTATGGAGGCCTTGAGTGCAGACCAGACGCTGTGGGCACTCTGTGTCTCTGCATCACTGGGAGTCGTCAGGTTGTTTGTGAGGCACAGGCTGAATAGGGCTTTCTTAGCGGGGTCTTTGAGTGCTCCAGCGTTAATTTTCCTGCGGCATTGTTTCTGTTGCCGCCGCTATTTTGGGGCTACATCAATGGAGATGACAGAGCGGATTAGGCGGTCTGTCCAGCAATCATCAGCTCCTGTCATGGCGCAGGTGATGCGGACGTCCTTGCGATCCCTCGCTTGGGCGATGTAGTCCAGCAGATGCCAGTGCTTGGAACGAGGGTGCTGCCATGTCTCTCTGCGTTTATGTACATGCATTCTAAACCCATTTTTGAATTTTTAGTAGTCTTTCTTAGTCTGCTCCTATCTAATATAGTACTACTTCTGCCTCTAGTGCTACTTTCTTCTCTAATAATATCCAACACACTCACTCTTTCATGCATCTTATTCATCTTTTCTACTCCTATATGCTGGTGTCCATCCCCCTGCCAAGCTAGTTTAAACCCTCCCCAACAGCACTAGCAAACCTCCCCATGAGAATATTGAGGCTCTGTTGAGGTGTAACCCATCCAGCTTGTACAGGTCTCACCTTCCCCAGAAGCTGTCCCAATGCCTCAGGAATCTAAAGCCCTCCCTCCTGCACCATCTCTCCAGCCATGCATTCATCTGTTCTATCCTCCTATTCCTGTACTCACTAGCACGTGGCACCGGGAGTAATCTGGAGATTACTAACTTTGAGGTCCTGCTTTTTAATCTCTCTCCTAGCTCCCTAAACTCTGCCTGCAGGACCTCATCCTTCTTTGTGCCTGTGTCGTTGGTACCGATATGGACAACGACCTCTGGCTGTTAACCCTCCCCCGTCAGGGTGTGCTGCAGCCGCTCAGTGACATCCTTGACCCTGGCACCAGGGAAGTAACATACTATCCTGGAGTCACATCTGCAGCAGCAGAAACACCTGACTGCTCCCCTAACTAATCGAATCCCCTACCATCATTGCTCTTCCACTCTTTTTCCTCCCCACTTGTGCAGCTGAGCCACCCGTGGTGCCATGGACTTGTCTCTGGCTGCACTCCCCAGAGGAACCATCGCCCCCACTAGTACTCAGAACAGAATACTGGTTGGAGAGCAAGGTGCACTCCAGGATCTCCTGCACTACCGGCCTGATCCTCCTCTTCTGTCTGGCGGTCACCCATTCCCTCTCTGCCTGCATAATCTTAAGCTGCGGGGTGACCACCTCCTGAAACGTGCTATCCATGTAACTCTCAGCATTGCGGATACACCACAGTGACTCCAGCTGCCGCTCAAGCTCCGAAACCCGGAGCTCGAGTTGCTGTAGCTGGCGACACTTCCTGCACATGTGGTTGTCCAGGCTTCGCGAAGCGTCCAGGACTTCCCACATGGCACACGATGTGCACTCCATGGGACTGAGCTGCCCTGCCGTGGCTCTATTTAATAGACGAAGAACTAACCCACTGATCTAATGGAGAGAAAAAGACAAAGGTAATACTCACCAACCAATCACTTACCTGCTGTCCTGCGACGTCACTCCTTGAATTTTTTTTTCACCGAATATAAACTGCTGCCTGTTCTTTTGGAATTCGCCAGGTTTGTATCTGCCGCCGACTCCTCGCAGCTCCGCGCTGTCCTCGGGTCCCACTCTCTTTATTCTCTGCCGCCGACTCCTCGGGAGTCCTCAACATTGACTCCGGACCCCATGAAGTCTCACGAGTTCAGGTCAAGCATGGGCAAGGAAACCTCCAGCTGATTACCACCTACCGCCCTCCCTCAGCTGATGAATCAGTACTCCTCCATGTTGAACACCACTTGGAAGAAGCACTGAGAGTAGCAAGGACACAGAATGTACTCTGGGTGGGGGACTTCAATGCCCATCCCCAAGAATGGTTCAGTAGCACCACTACTGACCGAGCTGGCAGAGTCCTGAAGGACATAGCTGCCAGTCTGGGCCTGCGACAGCTGGTGAGAGAACCAACACGAGGGAAAAACCTACTCGACCTCGTCCTCACCAATCTACCCGTTGCAGATGCATCTGTCCATGACAGCATTGGTAGCAGTGGCAACCGCACAGTCATTGTGGAAACGAAGTCCTGTTTTCACACTGAGGACACCCTCCATCGTGTTGTGTGGCACTACCACCAAGCTAAATGGGATAGATTCAGAACAGATCTAGCAGCTCAAAACTGGGCATCCATGAGGCGCTGTGGGCCATCAGCAGCAGCAGAATTGTATTCCACCACAATCTGTAACCTCATAGCCCGGCATATCCCTCATTCTACCATCACCATCACGCAAGGGGACCAACCCTGGTTCAATAAGGAGTGTAGAAGAGCATGCCAGGAGCAGCACCAGGCGTATCTAAAAATGCGGTGCCAACCTGGGGAAGCTGCAACACAGGACTACATGCATGCTAAAAAGCAGCCAGAAGTGCCAAGTGGATGATCCATATCGGCCTCCTCCCGAGGTCCCCACCATCACAGAAGCCAGTCTTCTGCCAATTCGATTCACTCCACGTGATATCAAGAAATGGCTGAGCGCACTGGATACAGCAAAGACTGTGGGCCCCGACAACATCCCGGCTGTCGTACTGAAGACTTGTGCTCCAGAACTAGCCGCGCCTCTCGCCAAGCTGTTCCAGTCCAACTATAACACTGGCATGTATCAGACAGTGTGGAAAACTGTGCCCAGGTATGTTCTGTCCACAGAAAGCAGGAAATTCCAAACCAGCCAATTACTGCCCCATCAGTCTACTCTCAATCATCGGCAAAGTGATGGAAGGTGTCGTCGACAGTGCTATCAAGCGACACTTACTCACCATTAACCTGCTCACTGATGCCCAGTTTGGGTTCAGTCAGGACCACTCGGCTCCAGCCCTCATTACAGCCTTGGTCCAAACATGGACAAAAGTGCTGAATTCCAGAGGTGAGGCGAGAGTGACTGCCCTTGACATCAAGGCAGCATTTGACCGAGTGTGGCATCAAGGAGCCCTAGTAAAACTGAAGTCAATGGGAATCGGGGGGAAAACTCTCCACTGGCTGGAGTCATACCTAGCACAAAGGAAGATGGTTGTATTCACAGCTTTCAGATTATTTTCACACAACTTGTCCATTATAGAACCATGCCCAACTTTTCCTCTCTTCAAAACAGGGAAATAAATTATGAATATCTTAATTTTACCAAAGATTGATGATGGCTCCAAGGTCCGAAGTCCAGGACCTGTAAAAGATATCTTCATAAATACCACAGGGCCTATACAAGAAAAAGGGAAATGCCAATGGCCTTTCTAGGCAGGACTCCACATAAGGCTCACTGGTGTCCTCTAATCGCAGAAGCTAGTTACGACATTACTGGAACACTAGCTGGACAGACCTGAACAAAACATCAGCATTCACTCCTTTTACCTCTGGGACCTGGGTTCAAATCCAACCCAGACTGAAGGAATGAATCCGGCCTCAGCGTGCACATAATTTACCCATGAATACATAGATACATAGATACATAGAAGATAGGAGCAGGAGTAGGCCATTCGGCCCTTCGTGCCTGCTCCGCCATTCGATGAGATCATGGCTGATCCTTTAATTCAGTATCCCGTCCCCGCCTTCTCTCCGTAACCCTTAACCCCTTTTGCCCGTAGAAATATATCTAATTCCCTCTTAAATATATTTAATGAGCTGGCGTACACTGCCCTCTGTGGCAATGAGTTCCACAGGTTCACCACTCTCTGAGTGAAGAAATTCCCCCTCATCTCTGTCCTAAATGGTTTAGCCCTTATCCTTAAATTATGTCCTCTAGTTCTGTTCTCACCCGCCAAGGGAAACATTCCTTCTGCATCCAGTCTGTCTAGACCTGTCAGAATTTTATACACTTCTATGAGGTCCCCTCTCAATCTTCTAAACTCCAGTGTGTACATCCCTAAACTACATAGTCTCTCCTCATAGGTCATTCCCGCCATTCCTGGTATCAGCCTGGTGAATCGCCGCTGCACCCCCTCCATGGCAAGAACATCCTTCCTCAGATGAGGCGACCAAAACTGTACACAGTACTCGAGGTGTGGTCTCACCAGTGCCCTGTACAGCTGCAGCAAGGTATCCCTGTTCCTGTATTCTAACCCTTTTGCTATGAAGGCCAGCATACCGTTTGCCTTCTTGACCGCCTGTTGCACCTGCATGCTCGCCTTCAGTGACTGGTGTACAAGAACACCCAGGTCTCTCTGTACTTCCCCCTCTCCCAATCTATTGCCATTTAAATAATAATTTGCCCTCCCGTTCCTGCACCCAAGGTGGATAACTTCGCACTTGTCCACATTATAGTGCATCTGCCATTTATCCGCCCAATCGCCCAGTCTGTCCAAATCGCTCTGGAGCTTCCTGGTCTCTTCCTCTGAGCCCACCCCCCCTCCTAGTTTAGTGTCGTCTGCAAATTTGGAAATGCTGCATCCGACTCCCTGATCCAGGTCATTAATGTAAATTGTGAACAGCTGGGGGCCCAGGACAGATCCCTGTGGTACCCCACTTGTTACTGCCTGCCATTCAGAAAATGAGCCGTTTATTCCAACTCTCTGTTTTCTATCTGACAGCCAGTTCCCTATCCATGCCAAAACTTTCCCCTTTATCCCATGAGCCTCAATTTTCCATGCTAATCTTTTATGTGGGACCTTATCGAAGGCCTTTTGGAAGTCCAGGTACACCACATCTACTGGCTCTCCCCCATCTATTCTACCAGTTACTCCCTCAAAAAATTCCAATAGATTAGTCAAGCACGATTTACCCTTTGTAAATCCATGTTGACTCTGTCCTATCCTGTCCCCATTTGCTAAGTGCTCCGCTATTTCATCCTTAATGATGGACTCCAGCATTTTGCCCACAACTGATGTAAGGCTTACAGGTCTGTAATTACCTGCTTTTTCCCTACCCCCCTTTTTGAATAGTGGGGTAACGTTAGCTACCCTCCAATCCATCGGCACTGTTCCCGAGTCTAATGAATTCTGAAAAATCATCCTTAGTGCATCCGCTATCTCTAGGGCCACCTCCTTCAGTACCCTAGGATGCATGTTATCAGGCCCTGGGGATTTGTCCACCTTCAATCCCTTTAGCTTCCTTAACACCATATCCTTAGAGATATTGATTTGCGTCAGTTCCTCCTTTGCCAATGTCCCTATTTTTCCCGATATCCCAGGGAGGTTTTTTGTGTCTTCCTTCGTAAAGACTGACCCAAAGTATGCATTTAGTTGATCTGCCATTTCCTTATTTCCCATTATATATTCCCCCGTATCTGACTGCAATGGACCAACTTTGGTTTTCACCAGTCTTTTCCTTTTGATATATTTATAAAAGCTTTTGGAGTTAGTTTTTATATTTTCCGCCAGCTTGTTTTCGTAAGCTATTTTGCCCCTCTTGATCATGCCCTTTGCCCTCCTTTGCTCTATCTTAAACTGTTCCCAATCTTCCGCTCTGGCGCTTTTTTTGGCTATTTTATACGCCCTATCTTTGGATTTGGGCGTTATGGTCTCGAGCTACTTCCATGCCCCAGATCCCTGCTCCCGGGAAGCTCCTAGATTACAACCTCCAGGCTTCGGCCCTAGTCAGCACAGGTTCTCCAACCTCAAACAGGTCTTGAATCACAAATTCCTGACCGGGCTCGTATTAAGCACCCAGGCAGGCTCCAAATCCAATCCCCAGGAGAATTGTGGCAGCAATGTCTGCAGTGACCAAAACGTTCCCACTCTGCCCATGCACATAAATAGGATCTGTTAATGTTTTAACTACAGAATGCTCCTTGTCTGCTCGTGTGTGCATAGCGACTGCCACTCGGACCAGAGTACTCCTGCCCCTCTATATACCGCTGATGATCTGCCCCACCTCACTCTCCTACATCATCTTCTGTCCCTCCTCTTCCTGGTTTCTGCTGTTCATACTCCCCTCTCTTCTCCCAGCCTAGCTTTCAGGTTCATTGCTTCTGGCCAGCCTCATAGCTCTCTCTGCTTTGCATCATCCATTGCACACGTTAAGGCGCGTGCCACAGGCTCTCACTGGGCATCAAGTTGTGGTGCCGCTCACCCTTCTCCTCTCCTTCCAGTACACTCTCCTCAAGAGTCATCCTCTCCAACCTCCCCACCATCCTCCCAGCAAACCTCCCTACCCATTAAGTATCCAGTGGCACACCCTCTTCAAACTGTCCGCTTTCTTGCAAACACGGTCATGTGTGTCCAGCACCTCATCCCGGATGAGTGCATCCAAATTCTAGACCTCATTAAAACTTAAGTGCACTGATGCCAACTTTCTCTTTCAGCGAGGTCGTCATACCAGGCTGCACATTTCACCGGGTCTCCCTCTTGGATTTAGCCCTGGCCTATCCTTTACGCCCTCAGCATTTCCACCCACCCATCCTAGGTACAACTGGGACAAAAAAAACATGTTGTTCTTTAACATCATTTTTCTTCTTTCTAAATAGAATCTGTGGGTTATATGTGTAAAATTATGGTAAACCCCGAATGGCTTTTGTGCTCAGCGCTTTTTCTTTTCACAAAGCTATATTCTGTACATTTCGGCAATGCGTCGTTTTATATTGAAGTTACACTTACGTGAAATCCTGCAAGATGACACGAGCAGGTTTAAAAGGCACTTCAACACTTTTGTGTTGCGTCACCTTCCAGTTCAATATGTTTTCAACATCATCTTTCTTCACAAGAAAACAGTCACAGTTTCTGACTGCTGCTTCCAGAAGTACTCGGATGGAGAATGGCAAACGTGCTATTGACGGAAAAAGCAAAAAAGTCATCTTACAATAACTAACATAACTGTTAGAGTATAAATTGTATGAGCAGCAGAAACAGCTTTAAAGAAACAGCTGATGGTTAGGCAGTAGAAGCAGAATTATTGTTGTTAATAAAAGAAATGGTTGGGGGTGGGGGGACGACAAAAACAACTTGCATTTATATAGCATCTTTAATATTGTAAAACATCCCAAGGTGCTTCACAGGAGCGTTATCAGACAAAATCTGACATCGAGCCACATAAGGAGATATTAGGACAAGTGACCAAACACTTGGTCAAAGAGGTAGGTTTTAAGGAGCATCTTAAAAGGAGAGGTAGAGAGATTTAGAGATTTCCAGAGCTTAGGGCCCAGGAAGCTGACGGGATACTGGGTTGCAAATAGCCACAGGAAACAGCTATTTTAACTGGATCTGAAGTTTTGACAAATAGGGCTTCCTCTCCTCACAAACCTATCTGAAGAAGTAGTTAAATAAAACAAAACGCACGGTGTACAGTGCCAGACGCTTCTGGTGCAGAGGCCTGAAAACAAACTTGGCTTTCTCAATGGCAAACAGTGAATGCAAAGACAAGTTTCATTCAGAGGCTAAATGGTTAAGATGCAACACTGAGGGCATTGGACTGGAATCGGTCATTGGTAAGGGATCAGCAGAGCCACTGGTTTAGCGGAGCCACTGGTTTTAATTTGAAAGAAAAATAGGAATATTCTTAGTCGCTGAACTGCCATACTGCAAGGAGACAACTGGCATTTGTGCAAAGCCTGGGCAAATAGCCAGGAGCAGTGCGATCTTGCAGCCAGCCCACAGTGTAAAAATCCATGGAAACTAAAAAAAAGCAGCCGAGCTAAATAGTAGGAACAGAGACCAGTAAAGAAACCAACTATATAGTTTGCCCATCTTAGAATTGCTTTCACCTACAAAAAGCTTTTTCTCCTATACAAAGCAACAGTGCAATAAATAAGGGCGCATTGTATCAATGAATGATATGAAGAAGATGGACTGTATTTCAGGAACCCTCCGCGCTATCTACACTCCTCTAATTCTGGCCACTTGAACATCCCTCATTTCAATCGCTCCACCATTAGTGGCCGTGCCTTCAAATGCCAAGGCCCTAAGCTCTGGAATTCCCTCCATAAACCTCTCTCTCCTCCTTTAAGGCGCTCCTTAAAACCTACCCCTTTGACCAAGCTTTTGGTCACCTGCCCTAATATGTCTTTTTGTGGCTCTGTCAGATTCTGTTTTATAATGCACCTGCAAAGTGCCTTAGGATGTTTTACTACATTAAAGGCACTATATAAATACAAGTTGTTGTATTTTAGAAAACATGCTGACTTTTGATGTGAAAGAATTATTGGAATATTGATAGTTTCATAATATGGATTTTTCTTTAAACTCATTTTAGCAGCATGAAAAATGATACTGGCAAATACTTTAATAAAGATTTTCAAATGCATTCATTAGTGCTACAATGCAACATGTAATCCAATCTCTGAAATACTGCAAAGACTCTTGCCAATGTACTTTGTAACACTAGCACAGTAGCGGTATTACATGTGGGTGAGGTGGGAGGGGAAGCAGAGTTGCAGTCTAAAGGTCACAATCTGTCTCTTTTGTATTGACAACTACCTTATCACAGGAAAAGCAGTCGCTTTTGTTCCGATATGATTAGCCCACAGTTTTAACGAAATTTAGTGAATCAGAAAGGTGTTTCAGTATTTGCTGGTTGGTAGTCTGTTGTGGGCAGATAATCTAGTGGATGCAGACATCTTTCTGATGCAACTCGTGAAATTCTATATTTTTTTTTTTTTTTTTTAATTGTGAAAGCCATTTTTAAAAGGCATTTTTCCTACATTGTTCCCCTTCCATCGCTATTTGTTTTTCAGTTTAAGATTTTGCTGCAATTACCATCACACGTCTTCAATTAACAGAAGCCATGCTCGCTGCTGTGGATAATATCCAACATTTTCTGTTTTTAAATGTTAACATACAGTACTTATATTGGTATTTAAAAACATTTGACAGCACCAATGGTTTAAAACCTCGATCAACAGCCATCCCATATATTGAGATAATGCTGGCATTGTACACGTCACACCGATCTTTTGGCACTAATGTACGAAAGAACAATGCGAGAAACCTGGAGACTGAATGCTGCAGACTTGACTTTGGCAAAGAGCAAAGCATGATTGAAAATAAATCTGATTGTAACAAAATATTGCCCTCCCCATGGTCAGTAATTCACCTTAATCTTATGAAAAGTATAAAAGAATCTCTCTTTGTAGGATGACAGTGTATCGCTATCAAAGAACATTTTAATTTGAAAGGACAACATTGCCAGTTCATTTTTTCATCCACATATAAACATCGCAACTTGTGACAGTGAATAAACCACAGCATGTACAGCAGAAGTTTCAATCCGTCAGGTATCAAGATACTAATGTTCAAGGAAATGTCGCACAGCTTCTTATTCACAGCTTTAAGAGGGGTGCTTGCACCACTAGATCCCAACATGTGGCTCTCGCACACCCAGCGACAACCCAACTTAAACATGCTGGATTCACCAAGATTGACACAAGACCACCGAACTGCAAACAATCAATTTAAATATATGGACCCAATGGATAAATTGCGATCAGTGTCATGGAAAGAGCAATGAGCTTTGCTTACCATATCTGTCGTCTTTCAATTTGCACAGATTGTAGAACTTCTTTTCCTTCCTATTAGGATCAAGGGGCTCCAAGAGGTCTGTGTAGGGGTTGTTCATCATCGCTAACGTGCCCAATGGACGAAAAGGATCACCTAAAACATATACACATTTAAACTTCAATTTTCTGCTAAAACGCTAAAATTACAAAACTCGTTGTTGAAATAAAGTTAACAAGTTACTTTGGTGTCCCAATATTAATAACTAAGAGAATGTCATATGGATTAACAAGACCAGTACCACTATAATACCACAACAAACCCAACATTGTATGCACTACTTGCATTATAACACCACACCATTGAAATTAAAAACATGCCAGGTGAGAAATGACATTTACAAACCTGTTGCAAGGCATCGTGTAGAGACAATGTGCAAAATGCTCAGCACCTAAGGCCCATGTTATAATGAGATTGTAGAAGAAATACTGTTAAGTACACAATGTGATATCAGACACAAAAAGCTCTCAATTCCTTCTAATGATAATTCTATGTCAAAATTGCAAGATACACTTTCCATTTCCCAGTAAACAACTGCTCTGACAGAGCATAAGATGGAACACAGTAGTTGGTGTCCACTACTAAACCCTTTACATTCAAAATAGATCAAAATAAAATAAAGACCCCTCTATTAAACTCCATATATTACAAACTAAACACCTCATCGAGATTCAAATAGTGATTTGTGTTTACTGACTGTGACAGAAATACTGTCTTGTATCTCACGGCCAACTAGCTGTTACCCCATACAAATTATTTTTAACAAGAATACTTTTGATGGTAAAGCGGATAAGACAGAAATGAGTAAACGGTACAGCTTGTTATGTTAAAATCAAATCAACGAATTAAAATTTGAACAAAAGCTATGGATTATAATAATCAATACAAAGGGCATGTGCTTCTGAGTGATCCTACATAAAGCATCATTGATGCTAGTCCTGCTGGGGTGACAAAGTCGTGATGATTGCAGAGTGTTTAGTTCCATGCGCAATTCCTCAGATAATGAAGCAGTCTGTGTCCACATGCAGCAAGGCCTGGACAACATCCAGGCTTGGGCTGATAAGTGGCAAGTAACATAAAAAAGTCATGAATAGTGAGCTGGTTTCATCAGTAAACATATCATGGGTCCAAATTATGGGCACGTAGGCAGAACAGGAATAAAAAGGCAAATGCTATCTCAACAGAGAACAAATCTCATTGGGCAATCTGGTGGCTAGTTAACATCCTCTTTTCATTTATCAAGATTATAATTGTACAAAGCACTAAACATACACTACTATAAACTAGGAACATGGGAACAGGAGTAGGCCATTCAGCCCCTCCGCCATTCAATTAGACCCTGGCTGATCTGCATCTTAAACTCCATTTACTTGCCTAACAAAAATCTATCAATCTCAGTTTTGAAATTTTCAATTGAACCTCAGCCTCCACAACTTTTTTTTTTGGGTGAGGGGGGGGGGGGGGGGGGGGGGTGGTGTTCCAAATTTCGACTACCCTTTGTGTGAAGAAGTACTTCCTAACATCACCCCGAATGGCCTAGTTCTAACTTTAAGGTTATGCCGCCTTGTTTTGGGCTCCCTCACCAGAAGAAATAGTTTATCTCTATCTACCCTGATTGCTGGGACCACAAAGCACTTCCAGGTTTTGAATGTGATTCTTGCATTTGATTATGTGCTCATACTAGTCTTTAGAATCTAGACTAATTAGACATAGAAAAGAAGTTGTGGGGGGGTCCAAAGCAAGGGGTCATAAATATAAGATAGTCACTAATAAATCCAAGAAGGAATTCAGGACAAACTTCTTTACCCAGAGTGGTTAGAACGTGGAACTTGCGCCCACAGGGAGTAGTTGAGACAAATAGCATAGATACATTTAAGGGGAAGCTAGATAAGTACATGAGGGAGAAAGGAATATAAGGATATGTTGACAGGGTGAGATGAAGTAGGGTGGAATGAGACTTGTGTGGAGCATAAACACCAGCATAGACCTGTTGGGCCAAATGGCCTGTTTCTGTGCTGTAAATTCTGTGTAATTCTACATAATACCCGATCAAATCCTTCAATCATCTTAAAAACCTCAATTATATCACCCCTCAATCTTCTATAAATCGAGGGAATACAAGCCTAGTCTATGCAATATCTATTTATATCTTTCATAGTGGCATCCAAAATTACCAAGTAGGAAGAGGTTACTTCACTAACTACGCATCAAACCTATTACACCTGCCCACAAAACCCCAATACAATCTAAAATGTATTGTCTGGAGTGGGGGCATAGGATTTGAAATGTTAAACTTACCTTACACAATAAAATCATTAAATCAACAATTCAAAGAAACTTAGAACTTTGACAAATCAGAGAAAGCTCAATTAGTATATCATACACGTCTAGAAAGTGAAGAACATAGTAAACATTGTACTGCATCAAGAATTTTAAAAAGTGAATTCAACTAATCATTTAAACAATTGTTTGCTATCCTGAAGAGTTTTAAGTAATGATCTCTGATATTCCATTATTTTCTTCACCCCAAGCTAATCCTTAATATAAATATGCAATGCCAGTACAGGTAATCATGAATATACCTGATTAGTTAATCATTTTGTTCAACGATACATGAACATGTATTACTTTAAAAACTACCGCAGTAAGATTCCAGAACACACCAAACTGGCTTGGGTCAGGAGTGTGCAGCACTGCAGCCTGTGAGTCAAATCCAGCTTATAAACACCTTTAATCTGGCTCGCAGAGCCCCTGCCTGTTCCTTTCATCTGGCTCGCAGAGCCTGCCTGTTCCTTTCATCTTTGTGTGTGAGCTTGTGTACGACGACGGACGTAAAAACTCACTACCCACTTGGTTTGAGCATAAAGCAAGGCTTTAATCAACTTATTTCAGAACATGGAAGTCTAGTTGTATCCACTAGCTCCTTGTCTTTACAAAATGTCCCTGGAAAGCTGGGGCCCATGCCCGAGTATTTATACTCCTTGGACGGCGCCACCAGCTGGCCGTCCAGTGTTATTTCATAGGTAGTTTGAGATTTATGACATTCTTCCTGCCTAAAAGATTTGGAAATCAGACGACTTCCTCTTAACGGATTAGGCGGACCACGAATAGCCGCAGTCTTTTAAATTTTTGTTTATGGCCAGAAGGCACGTCTCCCCGGACCGTGTCTTGGTCCCTGAGCCACTTGATCCGTGCCGGTGGATCGACAGGGCCCGTGTTGCTCTGATCAACCCGAGGGAGGCTGGGGAGATCGTGACTCCGGGTGTGGGTCCCCACAGGCGCAGAACTGGCTTCGTCCCGTTGGTTAGCCGGAGACTGACCGGCGTCCTGGCCTGGGGTGGCCATCCCATGGGGAGCGCTCGGCTCCCCGAGCAGATCCGGCGGGGCAGCCGGCAGATCCCTCGATGTCCCAGGTAGGGTGTCATCCTCGGGGGGGGGGGGGGGGGGCGCACAGAGTCGGCCTCATCCACGCGGGTCCCTCCATCAGTCGGGTCCGTGGAACCGGCCGGACAGGGAGCCAGGTCCCGGAGCGAAACGGTGGAACTCCCGGCCATCTGGGTACCGCACGTGGGCGTACATGGGTTGACGTCTAAGTTCTACCTCGTCGACTAGAGGATCGGTTTTGGACAATCAGACGAATCTTCGGAGCAGCACGGGGCCAGGAGCTGCCAACCATGATGGTAGAGGGTGGAGCGACGCTGGAAGCTGAAGAATCGCTCATGAGGTGTGACATCGGTAGAAGTAGAAAGGAGAGACCTGATGGAATCACTGCTGGTCTGGTAGGTTGCGTGACCTCAGCGCAAGACGAACAGCTTTCCAAATGATAGCGTTGTATCTCAACCTGTCCGTTACCGATGGGATGGTACGGTGTCGTTTTACTTGTGGCGATTCCCTGTTGGGAGTGATAACGTTTGAGTTCGCTTGACATGAAGGAGGGACCCCGATCAGAGTGGATGAAATTGGCCGTACCACAAAGGGAAAAGCCTTGATCAAGGCATTTGATCACTGTGGAAGTAAGCATATTGGGACAGGGGAAAGCAAAGGGAAAGCGTGAATATTCGTCCACCATAGTCAGTAAGTAGGTGTTCCGCGTTGAGGAAGGCAATGGCCCTTTAAAGTCAATGCTGAGTCACTGCATAGGCTGCATAGCGTGTATGAGGGAGCCATCCGATGGACGGAAGAATTGCGGTTTTAACTCCGCACAAATTTTACAGGGAGTAGCATGTTCTTTTCACATCTTCCGTAGAAAATGGGAGATTTTTAGATCGCACAAAGTGCAACATACGGGTAACGCCAGGATGGCATAAGTCAGTATGAAGATCCGCCAGAGTCGAAGTTGACATAGAAGAGCAGAATGCCCGCGTGAAGGTATCCGGGGCCACATTCTCTTTGCCGGGTCGATAATGTATGGTGTATCCATTGGCAGCCAATTCCATCCTCCAGAGTTGTATTTTGTTGTTCTTGATCTTAGTGTGTTTCCGGTTATCCAGCATAAAGGCCACGGAGCGCTGATCGGTTATAAGTGTGAAATGGCGACAAGCGAGAAAATGACTCCATTTACGTACCGCTTCAATGATGGCTGTAGCCTCCTTCTCGACAGGAGGATAATGGAGCTCACTACCCTGCAAAGTTCTGGACAGAAATGCAACGGGTCGACCACCTTGATTCAAGGTAGCAGAGATCGCCACATCTGATGCATCGCACTCGACCACGAAAGGAAGATTTATCATCAATGGAACGAAGCGTGGCTTTTTCCAGTTGTCGCTTGAGGAGGTTGAAAGCTGAAATAGCCGTTGCCTCCAATGGAAATGACTTTGCGTGAAGCAGGGGCTGGATCTTGTCGGAGAAGTGGGGTATCCATTTCGCATAATAGGCGAACATGCCGAGTGCCCAACGAAGAGAGCAGAGATTTGTAGGGGGATGGAGCTCCTGAAGCGGACAAAGTCGCTCCGGATCCGGTTTGATGACACCGTTGCCCACCCAGTAGCCAAGGATGTTGACTGATGGTACTGATTTCACAGATTTGGACTCATTTAAGGTTAAGTTGCAACGACGGAGAACGCCAAAAAATTTCTGGAGATTGGCATCATGCTCCTTCTGGTTATGACCAGCAATGGTGATATTATCTAGATATGAAAAAGTGTCCATTAAGTTCTCCTGTTTGACGAGGTTATTGACCCCAAATGGAAGGCGACAAAACTGGTAAAGCCGACCATTGGCCTCAAAGGCCGTATACTTTTTGTCAGAGTCCTTTAACGGTACGTGATGATATGCGCTCTTTAAATCAAAAGTTGAAAATACCTTGTAGTTGGCAAGGTTATTGACCATGTCATCGATGTGTGGTAGTGGGTAGGCATCCAGGTCGGTATACTGGTTAATAGTTTGCGAGTAATCGATGCAAAGACGTTTCTTGTGTTGCTTCAGAGGATTTTTAACAATGACGACTTGAGCCCGCCAGGAAGATGAACATGGCTCAATGATACTGTCAGCTAGAAGGCGAGAGATTTCTGCCTCGATAAAGGCTCGATCATCTCGGCTGAAACGTCGTGATTTAGTGACTATGGGCTTACATCGGCGGGAAAGATTGGCAAACAAGGAGGGCTCATCAAGCGAAGCCGCCGAAAGCGCACAAAACTGTACTTTGGAAATAGTAAGCTCCAGCTTTGACCCTCCAAACTCGAAAGTGAGTCTTGTTTCTGGAAATCCTGTCCCAGGAGCACATCACTGCACAGGTTCTTGAGCACCCCGAGCCGGGTGGAGAAATAAGTGCGGCCATTGAGAATAAGGTCGACAAGACAAAAGCCGGAAGAATTGGTGGTCAGTGTCGTCAGAGCCATTGCAATTTCCCTGTCCGAGGGGTAAATATGCAGTTTTAACTTACTGACAGCCCGCTCACTAATGAAGCTGTCAGAGCTGCATGAGTCAATTAGTGCACTCAAAATGTGTCCATTTATCGAAACCTTCATGGCTGCATGGGACAAACTTTGGGGAAAAACAGCTGTGATGGGAGGAGGGGCAGTTTTACCCTTGACAGCTGCAACCTTAGTAGTGGTTCTTGGGGGAGGAGCAGTTTTATAGATAGTAGCTGCAAAACTAACAGGAGCTCTCGACCGGTATACCTTAGAAAAGTGGCCTTTCTTGCTGCAATGATTGCAGGTCACGTTACGAGCAGGACAAAATTTCCTATAATGGAATGCTCCTCCACAGAAGAAACACTTCCTTCCAGATTGTCAAGATGCCGCTAGGGCGGGGTAGTCATTAGTGTAGGTTTCTAGAGTAGGGTTGTCATCAGCCACGTTGGAGTCGTCATCCGTGAGGGCTTCCGCCCGAGGCCTATTGAAAGAGTCACTAAGAGAGACAGCAGCAGCCCGTGCACGTGGTGAAAGATAGGTATCTGCATTCCTCTTTGCTAAGTCCAGAGAACATGCCTGGTCATAGGCAGCCTGTAACTTGAGGGTTTTACTCTCCAAGACGTATGAAGGGAGACGCAATCCCGTTAATAAAGGAATCACAAATTAACTCCTCCTGGTACTGCTCAGCTGCAACAGCTTTAAGATTACAATCCTTGCTGAACCTGCGAAGTTTCTGAAGGAATTCGTCAAGTGATTCCCCGGGTTGTTGTCGAGTTGTGGCCAGTAGATGCCTAGAAAAAATTTCATTTGGGGACTTGACATATAGTTGCTGTAGTATTTGGACAGCGGCGTCATAGTCTACACAGTCTTCAATATAAATCAAACACATGAGGGGATACATAATTAGCAAGTATTTCTATTTTATCAGGAACATTTTCACCACACACCGAGGAAGTTGCTGAAAGTACGATACCAGTGTTTCCATACCTTAGCAGCTATAAGTGAATTTGGGTCCAGGTCGAGACGGGCGGGGCGGAGTAGTTTCTCCATGATGGATCGATTACTTGTCCGAGTTCCCTTCTACGGTTCAAGTCGTAGCTGGCTGTTCCCGAAATCACCCAAAGCATGGAGTCGATATTAAGTTGATTAAATTGACGTAATAAAACTCACTATGCACTTGGTTTGAGCGTAAAGCAAGGCTTTAATCAACTTATTTCAGAACATGGAAGTCTAGTTGTATCCACTAGCTCCCTTGTCTTTACAAAATGTCCCTGGCAAGCTGGGGCCAACGCCCGAGTATTTATACTCCTTGGACGGCGCCACCAGCTGGCCGTCCAGTGTTATTTCATAGGTAGTTTCTCAATGATGAGATTTATGACAACGACTATTTGATTTCAGCTTATCCTCAGTTCTTTGAACTTCTTGCGTCTGGAGGATTGGCAAAGGTTGCACCCTGATTAGTGGATTCAGCCCGCAGCCCGATCAAGAATCGATCTCGACCAGTCGGAGGCCCAGAAAGCTTTAAAAAAAAGCTGAGAGTAAAGTTTTCAAGTCTTTGGGAGAAGTGGGGGAGATTGGGGAAGGCTTGATTTTTTTTTGTCGTCTCATTTTTTGTGTGCATGGGGTATTGCTTTCTCGTGCACAACAACCTTGGTTGTTTTGTCTATGGGGGCGGGTCTCACTGTTCTGCGGTTATGGAAGCTGGTATTTCTGTGTAATCATGTGCGACCCACTCTGATTTCGATGCGTTCTTCTGGCCCCAGCTCCAAAATGTTGAACACCCTTGCCAATGTGTCAAGAGCAGGTTTGGTACTCCACATATTTGAAGAAAATAGCCTGTTACTGCCAATAAACAATTTCTCCATTTTCAAGTAACTTATCTCTTCAGAATCACCATTTTACTGATAGCAATTCTCCCAAGGGTGACTTTGTGTAGAACCAAAAGAAAGACTTGCATTTCTTTAGTGCCTTATGACCTCAGGACGTCTCAAAGCAAATTATAGCCAATGACATGTAGTGACTGTTGAAAGGTAGGAAACACAGCAGCCAGTTTGCGCACAGCAAGGTCCCACAAACAGCTGTGATAATGACCAGATAATCTGTTTTTAGGTGTTGGTTGAGGGATAAATATTGGCCAGGACTCCCCTGCTCATTGTGATGGCATATTTCATAACTTTGTTCGATTTCTTAATTTGATTTCACTGCCATGCAGACTAATGTCTATACCTCCTGAAAGAAAGGAAGGGGAGAAAAAAATAGTATGGAAAAATCTAAGAAAAATGCAAAATCACGTTGCATTTTTCAACAATCTGTGCTGCACCACAACCAAAGTTTCAAACTTTTCAATTTATAAACACATGAACATATGCAACACTGATAATATAACAATGTTTCAAACTGATGCCCGTGAGATCTGCAAGGTCAGATTGATGTCTGTCTAGAGCCAGACATAACACACACTTCCAATGGTGCCCGCGAATTCTGTGTTCTGCATTTGTTGACTTACTCACACGAAACAACTTGCATTGATAGCATGCCTCATCACCTGCTAAAAGCGTGTTCCAAGACACTTCACAACCAATGACATACTTTTAAAGCGCAATCACCATTTGCGGAGTAAATGCGGCAACCAATTTGCATCCAACAAGTTCCCACAAACAGCAAATGTTTTTTTTTTTTTTTTTAATTCATTCACAGGATGTGGGCATCACTGGCAAGGCCAGCACTTATTGCCCATCCCTAATTGCCCTTGAAGAGGTGGTGGTGAGCTGCCTTCTTGAACTGCTGCAGTCTGTGTGGTGAGGGAGTTCCAACAGTACTGTTGGGTATGGAGCAATGTTTCCTTTAAGCTGCGTCGCTGCCCAGCCACACAGCGCTTTGGAGGTCCCACGCAGCCGGTGAGCCAGCTTTTAAATAGAAAAATCATGCATGTGCGGAATTTTGAATGCCCCGTGCAGCATGTTATAAAGGGACTGCATGGGCCAAAAAAAAGGGAACATGGTATGAAGTTCCAGGATTTTGACCCATAATGATATTGGTTGAGATGACTTGGAAAACTCCCTTGTATTCTTTGTAAAAGATCCCATGGCACTCTTCAGTTTAACATCTCATTTGGAGAACACCACCTGCAACAATGCAGCACTCCCTCGGTACTACACTGAAATGTGATCTTCCATTATGTGCTTAAGTCCCAACAGAGAAACTGAACCCACAACCTTCGAACTCAAAAAAGGTGAGAGGGTACCAATCGACACTTTTTTCCAAGAAGTTCCCACACACAGAAAGTCTGAAAACCACTACAACAGTTGCAGCTTATGAAAAGCAGAATACTGTATGTACCACGGTTTCATAGGAAAACATTTGATTGTGCCAAGCAGGCTTCAAACTGTTACCATCACTGCAAGTTTAAGAGGAGAAAATAAAAATCAAGCAATAAAAAACCACAACCATTCCAATACAAGAAATTCTTTAAACATTTTTTAACAAAGTTAGAAAAGGTATATACACACACCTTGCAGCTTGTGACTCAACATTTTAACTAGCAAATGCTTTGCAACAGACCTTCTAAATCTGTTGGAATGACAAAACATCAAGCCAATAGCGTCTGTATCACATACCGCTCCACAACTTTAACAGTGAGGAATTAGTGACTGATAGTACTGTAAGTTTAAGAAACTTAAAACCTAGACAGTAACGCATCAAAGGAAGGACACACGTTAAGTTTATCTTCATCTCAACCCAGTTATGTGTTGCTGACTCATAACACATTCCAGTATGTTCTTTATAATATATACATACACACACTGATGATCTCTTATCATTGTTTAGATTTTTCCCAGCAAAGGTGTCAATGCAGGCAAGTGATCGATGCAAGTTGAACAAACATGGTATCGTACCAAACTCTGAACGGCAGTTATATCAGGTTTGTTTCACTGTGTTAAAGAGGATTATAAATTAATAGATTTTTGTATTTCAGCATATTAAAACCAAATTGGACAAATAACAGCACTGTCTATAAAAACAAACTGCATACTGATTTCCACTTACATAATATAATTTGTTCTGTAGTTTCTAGCAGGATTAAGTATCAATGTGGTGCAATACATACCTTACAGCTGAAACCTTGAACAAGTGGAGGCACTTTATTGTTGCACTTTTGAAGCCTTAAATAATTTCTAAACTGGCAGTAAATACCCTTCACCAAATATCAGAGCTTAGATCAGCAGTCCTTAAGAGCGGTGTTTTACTATTTAAAAATTGATCAAGTAAATTCAGTATAAAATCGTTATTGTACGATCCCAAGCCTCGAGGGACCACTTCCAAAGAGACCAGAATTATTAACGAGTGGTGGTTCGCCTGCATTCCTAGAAACTTATGCAAAGCCAGAGAGGGATTGATTGTGCAAATCGATCTGTCTGTGGGAGCGTCAAACCAGCGAATGAAATGCAACTAGACAGCTTTCCCTTGCAGACAGGTTTGATTTTCTGAGAAGAATTGCCTATATTTGCTTCTAGCACCACCCCACCACCCCTCATTACTGCACACTGCCACTTTCCCCCAGCCCTGCCTGCAAGTTCCCCTCCAAGTCACACACTCCTGACTTGGAAATAGATCACCATTTCTTCATCCTCGCTAAGTCAAAATCCTGGAACGCCCTCCCTAACAGCACTGTGGGAGTTTTACCACACGGACTGCAGCAGTTCAAGGTGGCAGTTCACCACCACCTTCTCAAGGGCAACTAAGGATGGGCAATAAATGCTGGTCTTGCTGTCATTGCACGGGATCCTGCACTTTCCCCCCCAGCCCTGCCTGCATTGCTGTCACTGCACAGTTGCACCGGTACCTGCCGCTGCAGGGCTCACAGCGCTCTCCCGTGCCACCGCACGAGCAGGTCACAATGGCAATGGTGCGGCAGGAGGAGACGGTGAACGGAGTACTCCCCGATACCCTCAGACCCCGTATTAATAACGGTTGCCCGTTACCTTATGAGGCCCGAACCACCGACTCCTACTGCTCGCTGCTTCACTCACGGTGTCCCCTCGTCCAACCAGCCGTCTACATACACCTCCGCGCATGCGCCTACTACCCCCAGACGTAAACCGCATGCGCGGCCGTGCGCCGATTGTTTGACGCGATGACGCCATTCAACCGGTGACATCCGCACCATGACGTGCGCTAGCACGTGGAACTGGGTGTCAAGATGAGCCGAGCGTTGCCAACCCTCCAGGATTGCCCTGGCGTTTCCAGCAATTAATCTCCAGCACCCTGCTGCAAGCAACCAGGGAGGAAAAAAATCATGGCGGCATTAAAAATAAAAATTATATGTTGTTTTCCATGTTCTTTGAATACTTTTCATTTGTTATTTGCAAAAATATTGGAGATGGAGAAAATTGGCTGTTGGACTGGCAGCCAACAATCATTGAAACGAAGATTCTGCTCGCTTTACACTTGGTATGGGGGCAGCGGGCGGTCGAGGGGGTCGTTCAGCCAGATTGCCTGCCTCTCTTCCGCGGCCATGTTCGTGCCCAGGTGGCCCTGGAGATGGAGCACGCGGTGTCCGCCGGCACGCTTGAGTACTTCCGCGACCGGTGGGCGCCGCGGGGACTGAAGTGCATTATCAACCCGGACAACACAATTTTAATTTAAGTTGTTAAGGTTCATTTAAAGTTTTGTTAATTTAAAGTCAATTTGTTTTTGGTCCAAACAAAAAGAGTACACTTGGTATGGGAAGGCGGTGCGTTGCAAGGATTGGCGTGTTGGCCGACCAATGGTGGGGGCGGGTGGGTTGGAGGCGGGAGAGCATGTACGAAAGCTCCTGGAATACGTCCCACCAGAGTTGGCAACCCTACCCTGGAGTCTCCAGGATTTTACAGATTAATCTCCAGGACACTGGGAAAAAAATCATTGGGGCGTTTAAAACATTTGTGCATGTTTTCCATTTTCTTTGAACACTTTTGTTATAAAACTGTTGGATATGGGAAAATTGACTGTTTGACCGACAGTCAAGAAACATCCAATTGGGTAGTCAAGAGTTTCTTTGCCTTCCAATTGGCCGTGGGAAGGCGGGATGCTGCAAGGATGGACGTGTTGGGTGACCAATGTTGGGAGTGTGGGGGGCGGGGCAGTTGGCTGTGGGAGGTCATGTGATGAAACCTCCAGGAATATGTCCAACCAGAGTTGGCAACCCTAGCTGAGCGCCATAGAGTAATATTCGTTAGAAGTGACTATCTCACCCAATTTAGTTTACAAATGTGTTTGTTTATGTATTTTGACTTTAAAAAATTGACACATGTGAGGGGTCGTTTTAACAAGCTTGTGGTGTGCGAGATCGGTTTTTGATTTCACACTGCTCGTGAGCAGTTCCGAAGCGCTCCCCCCTCACCGGTTCTAGACACTGGGCTTATTGCCAGACCACCTTGATGTGTTGGCCCAACTTGTGACTCGGAAGACAAATGGATCAGGTGAGACAAGGTAAGTTTTAAATCAAAGGTATCTTTATTTTTAAGGAGAATAAAACATAGAGAATGAAGAAACAATGCAGACAAAAATCATGAACACGCCTCTCAATGGGAACTAAAATTTAACACACAAGAGTTACTTTGACTATCATAATACATCAATTCTAGATCAGCGATATAATAAAACGGGGGTGGAGAAAGCGCACGGCACAACGAAGGATGAATAACACTCCCGAATTACAAAGCCCTTAATATTAAAAACCCTCCCGTCTCTACAGTATACCTCAACTAGATCAGCTAGGTGGAGTTGGGCCTCTATGCTCACCAGGGTTTTTAAAACTGTCCTTGACCTTGGTGCTCCTGTATCGTCCGGGATCTCCAATCTTCCTTATGGGACGGGCTCCTGAACCTGCTCTCCTGCTCGAACTTGTAGGCCCTCCGTGCTCCTCGAACCGTAATCGAACCTCTCCACTCGCTCTGCCTTTGACCTCGTGTCTGTGTGAAACTATGTTAAATTTTAGTTCCCATTGAGAGGCGTGTTCATGGTTTTTGTCTGCATTGTTTCTTCATTCTCTATGTTTTATTCTCCTTAAAAATAAAGATACCTTTGATTTAAAACTTACCTTGTCTCACCTGATCCATTTGTCTTCCGAGTCACAAGTTGGGCCAACACATCAAGGTGGTCTGGCAATAAGCCCAGTGTCTAGAACCGGTGAGGAGGGAGCGCTTCGGAACCGCTCACGAGCAGTGTGAAATCAAAAACCGATCTCGCACACCACAAGCTCGTTAAAACGACCCCTTACACACAGCATCCTTACTTATATAGGTTGGGGACTAAGGTTGCTTATTCTGGTTGGAGGCATGCCTGGAGGTTTGATCATGTGACATTCTGCCCATGTGACGTCCATGTTATTGCAATTACCTTATAAAGGTTGGATCCCTTGTAGTTGAGTATCTTTGCTAGTGGTTTTGTGCCAGCAGCTGTTTGTGAATCAGGAGGCCACCCATGAGCAGGTGAAGAGGGGAAACCAAGGGTGGGGAAAAGAGGAATCCAAAGGTGAGGGAGGGATTCATAGTGGGGGGTGAGGAACCAGAGGTGGGAAGAACTTTGATTCCACCAGTAACTATTAAAAGTGCACTGAAATTGCACCAATAACTCATAGTAATACTGGCAACACTCAGAAATCCCCTCATTACTAACCTTAATATGAAAACTCACTGATAGTCTATATGTAACTGGTAGTAATAGGTGTAACTAATGCTCCCGCTAAGGTGTGTGCGCAGACCACTCACCAGCTTTTACATTGTAAATACCGTGCATGTGCAGAAATTAAAAGGGGCCGCACATTAAAAGAAACAGGCCACGCAGAATAAAGTGCAGCTACAGGGAACATTGGGTGTAATTCTCAACAGTCGACTGTAACTAGTAGTAATCCTATAAATTGCTCACCCTATAACTCCTGTGCTCGCTGACCTACATTGGCTCCCGGTCCAGCAAAGCCTCGAATTTAAAATTTTCATCCTTGTGTTCAAATCCCTCCATGGCCTCGCCCTCTCCCTATCACCGTATCGGAAGCTGGTGGCGTCATGGATAAGGGGGAAAGCCGCTACTGCGGAGCCGTGAAATTTAAAGAGCCACGTCCACTACAATCCAGGAAGGTTGACAACCCTGTTTATAATGCCTGCCACTCACTCTGGCTAACATTTCACCAGTGTGGGCAGGTTAGGGTGCAATGCCTGGGTTACCAACACTTTGCAGTCTTTACTCCTGGAAGGAGAGCTCCTCAGGCGTGCTCCCTACAAGGAAAGTCAAGGCCTCTTCTGCCCGAGACTCCGCTCCTCCTTCCCACCTTGGTTGAGATCAGGCAACTCGACGTACAACAGGGACTAAACCTGGCACCTTCCTGGTCTAAATTATTCAACTGTTGATTGCTTAAACTCGCTGTGGGATTGGTGGGGGAGGGGGAGAACAATTTCTAACTTGACCAACCTTCTTACATTTTTTGTGCCATTCTATAATTTAATTTGTTATAAAGCCGCACTGTACCTTTACATTTAAAAAAAATTGCCTGTTTGAGCCATCTCTTAGGAGAGTTACGTTGAGTCATTGCCCTTGGAAGATAGCCAGGATACAAAGCACAGTACGTGCAGACTGAAAGCAATGGGATCTGAGATTTCATAATATATCCAACAACAAAAAAGCACTGGCAGTTTCTTATCAGCGCTATTTGTTTAAATTCTATTTGTCGTGTCACAGTCGGATTTTATTTCATGATTTGGAGTTACAGAGTGTCAAATTATTTTGAAAGTTGTTTATACCTACATTTCATGGAAAAGGCGATACGCAGAAACCTTTGAAAAAAACATTTCCACTACCTGACAGCGTGACGATCTTTTTTTCAATGCACCTATTTTTTCCCAGTCTAAATTATCCAGTCTTCCTTCAGGTCCACTGATGGGCTCAGCCTCTACTGCAGTGAAGGTCTGCTCACATACCTATATTAATGTCTCAGTCCGCAAGAGTGACCCGGAGCTTCCGTTCGATGCGATTTTAATTCTCCGCTCCACTCCGACTCTGGCCTCTCTGTCCTCGGCCTCCTACACAGTTCTAATGAAGCTCAACGAAAGCTCGAGGAACAGCAGCTCATCGTTCGATTAGGCACTTTACAGCCTTCTGGACTCAACATCAAGTTCAACAATTTCAGATCATACCCACTGCTCCCATTTTTCAGACAGCAGCTTTTGGTAATGATTCTGCTTTTGTCATTTACACCTCCTCTAGACCCATCTTTTGTTTCTTTACTTGTCCCATTACCACCCCCTTTACTTGCACCATTGTCCCTTTTGTCATTTAATCTCTCCTGCCTTCCACATATCACAGACCTTCCCATCTGTTCTTCCCCACCAGCCACCTCCGCCCCACCCCCCCCAACCCCCGATCATTCTTTTCCCTGATTCCGTACTTGCTTAAACCCTGTTACAACTCTTTTTCCAGTTCTGATGAAAGGTCACTGAGCTGAAAGGTTAACTCTGTTTCACTCTCCTCAGATGCTGTTTGACCTTCTGAGTGTTTCCCGCATTTTCTGTTTGTATTTCTGTCAATGTCTTCTTTGGCCCAGCTGCAAGAAGACCGAGGTTAATGTCTGGGAAATTAAACCCCCTCTCCAGTTTTCCCCTTGCTTAGCAGGGAAAACAGCACAGCCATCACTCATTGCAGCTCAGACAAATCTGAGCAGAAAGGGGGATCTGAACTTATACCCTTACCCTCTGTCTCACAACTTGAACTATCACACTGACCCCATAGCAGAACAACTCTTAAAGCTATCATCACTCTCACATGCGTTGTCTCTCACTCACACAAATGCCCGGCAAAGACCATCTCCAACAAGAGAGAGTCTAACCACCTCCCCTTGACATTCAACGGCATTACCATCACCGAATACCTCACCACTGTAGAATTCGCAAAATTGAACATTGTCCTATAAGGGTCTATTGGCAGAAAAGGCCTTAACTTTTAAAGACTGTTTTAAAAGAAGCCCAGAAAAAGGGTCACACAAAATGGCCACCAGACCCCATGACCAGCTTTTGGGACACTTTAAAATGGTTCCTGCAGTCCCCAGACAGCTTTTTATGGATTCAGCCCACAGTAGGTTCTGGAAGGCAGTTTCAGGGAAAACGAAACCAGACAGAGCCCCATACATATAGATTGGATGCAGATCCGATCAGATCGGCCTGTAGATAAAGGCCATCAAAATGTTTACCCAGACAAAGGGAAACAGTTTCATATTCATAGGAGGAACATCAAGCACCATTTAAAACATCAGAAGGACATTAAAGACAATACAGGGTCGTTCCAGACCAGAGATGGCAGTTACCGGCCATCCCGAAGATACTTTAAAAACAAAGACTACCCCGCTGTGCTACAAGCCCACCAAAAGTTAAACAAAGACTAACCTTGATTTGGCGGGAGATAAGGGCTTCTTTGAGAAGTATAACTGGAGTCCTGGGGTAGCCATCAGGAGCTGGGAGCTTTTGCAGCTTTTTGGAGCTTGGTGGAGCGAAGGGTAGCGTAGCGTGGTGCAGCTTGGCTTAGCTAGCTTGCCTTTTCGAGAGCCGTGGAGGAACGTTGATCCGGAGACCAGACAAGAAGGTGATTCGAGTCTGCGTCCCACCCCGGGGTAACCATCGGGAGATCATCGACAAACCCCGGGCCGTTGACGAGACAAAGGACAGTAGCCCTCCAGAAGAAACCTATCTGAAAATGGTAAACCAGCTGGGCTCTGCGAAGAAACCTATCTAACCATGGTCAAACAGTTGGTCTCCGTCCACGCCGACGTCCAGGCCTGCCAGCATCCAGCCTGTCCGTGACCTTCACCTCGAGGAAGAAGAGAGAGTGTCGCAGCCCACAGCATTGACCACGTGGAGACAGGACGCCTGAGAGGATCAAAACGCAGACCTTTCAAAATCTTATACTTTCTCATTGGATTGGTAAGCATGTTTCTGGCCCCTCATAATCTGATCTAGTTAGGTTTAGGGGGTGGGCATTTTGGGTATAATTAATTATGAGTTGCTGTCCCTCGATGTTCCGTGTGTTTCCCCATTTCGAGATGACTTTTGTAAAGTATAACATGCCTGTATATATGTTGGTTAGTACTGTATTATGATTTGTTTTTCCCTCCCATGTACCTTATTGGCTTACATTCAATTTGTTCCTTTATGCAATAAAATTTCATTTCGTTTTCATTAAACCTGATCTATAGAGTATTCTCTACATTGTAGTTCCTGCCTCAAAGTCCAGTGTATAGAACCTAAGGGGCGAGTGGGTCGAACCACTCAAGGTTTTTACTGTGCAAGAAAGAGAGGCCTCTAGAGAGAGAAACCTCTGCGATCGAAAACCCCTTACAACATCAACATCCTGGGGGTCACCATTGACTAGAAACTTAACTGGACCAGCCACATAAACACTGTGGCTACAAGAGTAGGTCAGAAGCTGTGTATTCTACAGCGAGTGGCTCACCTCCTAAGCCCCAAAGCCTTTCCACCATCTACAAGGCACAAGTCAGGCGTGTGATGGAATACTCTCCACGTGCAACTCCAACAACACTCAAGAAACTAGACACTATCCAGGACAAAACAACCCGCTTGATTGGCACCCCATCCACCACCTTAAACATTCACTCCCTCCACCACCAGTGCACCGTAGCTGCTGTGTGTACCATTTACAAGATGCACTACAGCAACTTGCCAAAGCTTCTTCGACAGCACCTCCCAAACTCATGGCCTCTACCACCTAGAAGGACAAGGGCAGCAGGTGTATGGGAACACCACCACCTCTAAGTTCCCCTCCAAGTCACACACCATCCTAACTTGGAAATATATCGCCGTTCTTTCATCGTCGCTGGATCAAAACCCTGGAACTCCCTCCCTAACAGCACTGTGGGAGTACCTTCACCACAAGGACTGCAGCGGTTCAAGAAGGCGGCTCACCACCACCTTCTCAAGGGCAATTAGGGATGGGCAATAAATGCTGCCTTGCCAGCGATGCCCACATCCTGCGAATTAATGAAAAAAAATCTTACTTGTTGTCTCTCATCATCCCTTTAATAACCATGAATCAAAATCAGGTTAATGCTCTCAATTAGAAGTTATTTTGTTATCTGCTAAATTACAGTGGTTTTCTATGGGTGGGATTAAACTAGAGTCTAGTTTCCTAAAAGAAGATTTCTATCTTCTATACGGTTTCCAACATTGACCTACTCTGGATTTTAACCCTTCAATTATCACTGTGCTTGTATGAGATTGTGTAAGATATATATTATTGCTGCATAATTTTTGGTTCATTTTTTTTAAAGTATCTCTTCTTTTATAAGTCTCTCATTATCATGCACCATTCTCCAGCCAAGAAAGTTCAGAGAAGTGACTCATCCACTAGTCCCTGCCAACATTTTTTTTTTGTTTATGGGATGTGGGCACCGCTGGCAAGACCAGCATTTATTGCCCCTCCCTAATTGTCCTTGAGAAGTTGGTGGTGAGCCGTTGCCTTGAACCGCTGCAGTCTGTGTGGTGAAGGTGCTCCCACAGTGCTATTAGGGGGGGGAGTTCCAGGATTTTGACCCAGTGACAATGAAGGAACAGCGATATATTTCCAAGTCAGGATGGTGTGTGACTTGGAGGGGAACTTGAAGGTGGTAGTGTTCCAATGCGCCTGCTGCCCTTGTCCTTCTATGTGGTGGAGGTCGTGGGTTTGGGAAGTGCTGCCGAAGAAGCCTTGGCGAGTTGTTGCAGTGCATCTTGTACAAACTGCAGCCACTGTGCACCAGTGGTGGAGGGAGTGAAACGTCAAGGTGGTGGATGGAGTGCCAATTAAGCAGGCTGATTTGTCCTGAATAGTGCCAAGCTTCTTGAGTGTTGTTGGAGCTGCACTCATCCAGGCAAGTGGAGAGTATTCCTTGTGCCTTGTAGATGGTGGAAAGGCTTTGGGGAGTTAGGAGATGAGACACTTGCTGCAGAATACCCAGCCTCTGACCTGCTCTTATAGCCACAATATTTATGTGGCAGGTCCAGTTAAACTTCTGGTTAATGGTGACCCCCAGGATGTTGATGGTGGGGGAATTCGGCGATGGTAATGCCATTGAATGTCAAAGGGAGGTGGTTAGACTCTCTCTTGTTGGAGATAGTCATTGCTTGGCACTTTTGTGGCACCAATGTTACTTGCCACTTATCAGCCCAAGCCTGAATGTTGTCCAAGTCTTGCTGCATGTGGGCACAGACTGCTTCATTATCTGAGGAGTTGCGAATGGAACTGAACACTGCAAACATCAGCGAACATTCTAATTTATGACCCTCTGATGGAGGGAAGGTCATTGATGAAGCAATACTTAATAGATGTGTTCAAAGTTATGAGGGGTTTTGATAGAGTAAATAAGGAGAAACTGTTTCCACTGGCAGGTAGGTCAGTAGCCAGAGGACACAGATTTAAGGTAATTGGCAAAAAAAGCAGGTGAAATGAGGAGAATATTTTTTACACAGCGAGTTGTTGTGATCTGGAATGCACTGCCTGAAAGGAAGCAGATACAGCAGTAACTTTCAAAAAGGAATTGCATAAATACTTGTAAAGGAAGAATTTGCAGGGCTATCGGGAAAGAGCATGGGGAATGGGACTAATTGGATAGCTTTTTCAAAGAGCCAGCCCAGGCACGATGGGCCAAATGGCCTCCTCCTGTGCAGTAACATGCTATGATGCTAATACTAAGACTGTCAGGGAAATAAAATCAGAGTAAGAATCACTTCACCTTATCCACAAGTCTCCCTATAATATTCTGAAGAGCATTATTGGCAGAGGCCTAGGAGTAGGTTAATTATCTGTCCTCTCCTCCAGAAGTAGTGTTTATGACAAAGAGTCCAAATTTGGCAGAAGAGATTAACAGAGAGAAAATAAATAAATACTGTAAAAAGAATTCTAATAATAAATGATAAATTTAGACATCTAAGCCGCAGTTTCTCAGAGTGAAACTGGAACAACTGACGTAAACATTTTAAAGGTTATTGTGGAACAGATATTGCTTAGGGAAAAAAAGACATTAGCCCAAATTTCCTACTGTATGGGGGTAAGTTGAGCAGAGTACACCAGAAGCCTACTCCACCAGGACCACAATCCCAGTGCCCGAACTTCCTGTTGGACTTAACTTATATAGAATATTACATAGGCTTTGCAGCACAGAAACAGGCCATTTGGCCGAACAGGATCTACGCCGGTGTTTATGCTCCACAGGAACATCCTCCTACATTACTTCATCTCACCCTATCAACATAACCTTCTATTCTTTTCTCCCTCGTGTACTTATCTAGCTTCCCCTTAAATCCATCTGTGCTATTTGCCTCAACCACTCCCTGTGGTAGAGAGTTCCACATTCTCACCACTCTCTGGGTGAAGAAGTTTCTCCTGAATTCCCTATTGGATTTATTAGTGACTCTCTTATCAATGTTCCCTCTAACTCTTTTTTGGGTGCGCGGCCCCTTTAACGGGCTGCGCGCCCATTCAAATTTGTGCGGTTTTTCCGTTGTAAAGCCAGCAAGTGGCCTGCGCGGGACCTGCAGTCCGCTCCGCAGCCAGTAGCCATTCAGCCTAACAGGATCATTGTTTGTGGCCCCCTAGCCCCCTAGTTTTGGTCTCCTCCACAAGTGGAAACAGCTTCTCTATATCTTTATGGCTTTATGAACCAAATAGGTGCCAGGAAAAGTACATAAAGGGGTAGAGATTCATCTTGGGCGATAGTGCAAAATGAGCTGTATCGTATGCTATACGCTCCGCCCGATATTTTATTTCCATTGAAGCCAATGGAATTGAATATCAGGCAGGTTGTATAATGGGCAGTCAATGCGATACCACCAGTGTTGCACTACCGCCAGCGTTGCACTACCACCCAAAACAGATTTGTACTCCGTAAAGTTCAATAAACATTCCTATTAAGTGGAGTAAATCTCAGGCCATTAAGGGGAAACAGATAGGGTAGATAGAAACGATTTCCACTGGTTGGGGATTCTAGGACTAGGGGGCATAGCCTAAAAGTTAGAGCCAGACCTTTCAGGAGTGAAGTTAGGAAACACTTCTGCATGCAAAGGTGGTAGAAGTTTGAAACTCTCTTCCACAAATAGCAGTTGATGCTGGGTCAATTATTAATTTTAAATCTGAGATTGATAGATTTCTGTTAACCAGAGGTATTAAGGGGTATGGGGCAAAGGCGGGTACATGGAGTTAGGTCATAGATCAGCCATGATCTCATTGAATGGCGGAACAGGCTCGAGGGGCTAAATCTACTTCTGTTCCTATGTTCCTAGGCTGCTGATACTGACAGATCTGATTTAGAATTTAGCCACCAATGAGGTAAAGGAGCTGACCACATCCCTTTCCAAACCACCAGGCCCACTGTATTGAAAGAGAACTACTGGCGAATAAGAAATATATGTACAAATAGGACTGAATGAGTTGTTTAGGTTTCCAGAATGCAAGTTTTTCTTTTATATCTGAACAGCAGCCAATGAGCTACACGTAGGCTGCGATTTTCCCATCGGAGGTGTGTTGGAGTCAGGTTGAATGGTCGACAGCTTCCAGTCCCGCTGTTGGCTTCAGCCGCTCACAAATCAGGATTTTAATTTAACTGGGCTTATTAAGCCCAATGTGTGCGCTGCCCGGCCCAATCAGTGCGTTCCGGTGTGCTGCTCACCTCTGCTGACGCCTTCCATTAAGGAGCTTTTAAGGAGCCCATGTAGCCTTAGCTTTTCATTTGGTTTATGCTGCTCCTGAAAACGAGTCCACTGAAAATGACTGCAAGATCGACGGCTGCTCCTCAATTTGATGATGACTCCCTCCATTCTTTTGTGGAGGGAGTACGAGGACGTAGGGAGGCTCTGTTCCCTCCCGATGGACAGAGGAAGCCTCTTCAGCACACAAAGGCAGCCTGGCTGCAAATTGCTGAGGAGGTCAGTGCAAGGTCCTTGTGTTCACACACCTGGATGCAGTGCCAAAAATGGTTCAATGATCTGCTACGCTCAGCAAAAGTGAGTATAACATCACACTTACTTTCAATCTGCTTCCCATCTCTTCTCATCACCAGCACTCTGCATTGTCAACCTAATCCTCCACATCCCAACTTACCCTAACATCCCTTGCACCCTTAACCATCCCTCTCTCTCTATGTACAGAATCACTCCACCATCCTACTATGCACCCCTCACACTCGATCTCACTGTTATGCAATGACAACTAACAAGGCACAGGGAGGGCCCTTGTTTTTGGCACCTCACTCCATCTTTGTCTCCCTCTAAGTTACAATGTTATATAATCTTTAAACTAACTCCATCAATCTTGCTGAAACTCCAATTGTGTCACTCATTGCAGGAAAAGAGAGCCCACAATAAGAGGGAGAGAGCGAGGACAGGAGGAGGCCCACCATCACTTGCAACTTTAACAAACGCTGAGGAGGCTGCTCTCGACATAGTCGGAGGTGCAGAGGAGCTGAAAGTGGGGGGCGTAGAGACGGGCGCACTAGTACAAAATGGTGACAGAATAGATTTGCAACCCTCTCATTTAGATTTCATGAGTGACTGATATGGCATCTGATGTTCATACAGATTGATTTCTGATCATCTGCACAATACGATGTTTCTGGTACCTAAATATCACATGTCTAACTTGTAATGATCAGTAACATGTCATTCTAGAATGGTACACTAGGTGGAGCTATATGTATATAAGAGTGGGGCTACCCACAAGGCACTAGGTTACCCATAAGGCAGTAGTCAAGATGGATGCCTGCACATGAAGTCCACATGGCTGAATAAAGTGACTAGCTCAAGCTAGCTGTTCATAATGATAATGTCTATTTATTTATGAACATAACTTGGTACCAGGATTGGTAAAATCTGCTGAATATTGTGAAACGTGACATGGAGACTTTGAAGCCACCGGAGGGTTTGAAACTCATGGGGAATGTCGACTGCAATTGGCGGACTTTCAAACAACAATTCGAACTCTACATTGCTGCCATCGAGTTCGGTACGAAGCTAGACGCAAGGAAAATAACGTTGCTGCTCACGGTTGCAGGCCCACAGGTGATAGAGGTATTTAATACATTTGTATTTGATCAAGAGGAGAACAGAGAAAAATTGGACGATGTGCTAAAGAAGTTTGATACACATTGTTCTCCCAAACAGAACAAAACCTATGAGAGGTATGTGTTCCATTCATGGACACAGCAGCAAAATGAGACTTTTGATAGCTTTGTGACCGATCTGAAACTGAAAGCACAGACATGTAATTTCTCTGAACTGAATTCATCCATGATTCGTGACCAGATTGTGTTTGGTATTCATGATAAAAAGGTCAGGGAATGTCTGTTGAGGGAAACCGAACTAACATTGGAAAATGCTGTGAAAATATGCCATGCCAGTGAGCTAGCTCAAAAGCACGCGAAGACTTTCAGTGAAATTAATAATAATGCGATTGTAGTAAGTAACTGTGCTGCTGTCGGTGCTGTGTCCTACAAGGGGAAGAAACATGGGCAGAACAGAAATGAAAAGCAATCGGAGGAAGGAATTTTTAATTGTAAACGCTGTGGTTACAAACACCAGTCACGAAAATGCCCAGCGTTTGGGAAAATGTGCACAAAATGTAATGGAAAGAATCACTTTGCCAAACAATGCTTTTCAAAAGTAAAAACAAAGAAAGGGCAACAAGTCAATGTGATTGAGGACACTGATTTAAGTGAGACATTTTTTGTAGGAATGGTGTCATGTGACAATATAGAAAAGGATACAGAAAATGTGCAGCCCTCAGGAATAGACAATGCTGAACATAAAGTTAATGCAGTAAAAGAGGACAAATGGATGATGTCACTGCAGGTAAATGAAGCATTAGTTACATTGAAACTAGACACTGGGGCAAAAGCAAACTTAATCAGTATGAGTGACATTAAAAATATGAAAGAAAAGCCCAAAATACAGAAAAAGTCAGTACTACTGAAGAACTATAATGGACAGAAAATAGATAGCTTAGGTGTATGCAGACTTAAAGTGACAGTCAAAGACAAAGTGCATCATCTCATGTTTTCTGTTGTGGCTGAAGGACTTGATTCACTACTAGGTGACAAAGCTTGTGAGGACTTAGAACTGGTCAAGAGAGTCTACCGTATAAACTGTGCCATAAGCAGACCAGATGACTCAGTGGATTCTGTAGTGAGTAATTTCCAGGATGTGTTCAAAGGATTTGGAGTTCTACCATTCACTTACAAGATCCAGCTAAAGGAGGATGCTCAGCCAGTGGTACATGTTCCACGGGGAGTTCCAGCACCCCTGTGTGACCGGCTCAAGAAAGAACTGGACAGAATGACCACACTAGGAGTCATCAGGAAAGTCGAAGAGCCAACAGATTGGGTTAACTCCATGGTATGTGTAAAGAAAAAGAACAATGATCTAAGAATATGCATGGATCTAAAGGACTTAAATGCAAACATAAAACGTGAACACTACCAGATTCCCAAGCGAGAAGAAATCACCAGTGAAATGTCAGGTGCCAGATACTTCACAAAGCTCGATGCCTCACAAGGATTTTGGCAACTAAAACTGGATGAAGAGAGCACCAAATACTGTACCTTCAACACACCATTTGGCAGGTATTGTTTCCTCAGAATGCCTTTCGGGATAATATCTGCATCTGAAATCTTTCATAGAGCGATGGAACACATAATTGAAGGTCTGGAAGGAGTTCGGGTCTATGTTGATGACATCATCATCTGGGGCTCCACACTGAAAGAACACAATGAGAGACTGACTAAAGTGCTACAGAGCATACGCCGGAATGGACTGAAGCTCAACAAAGCCAAGTGTCAGTTTGGCGTCCAGGAAGTCACTTTCCTAGGAGAAAATCTATCTGGTAGAGGAATAGAGCCAGATATAGAAAAAGTAAACGCCATACTCAACATGCCCTGACCCACTGACAAAAAAGGAGTGCTATGCATCATGGGGATGATAAACTTCATTGGAAAGTTCATTCCTAACTTGTCAGCCAAGACAGCCTGTCTGCGAGACCTGCTACGTAAAACAAATGAGTTCGCATGGACAGAAAGACATGAACAAGAGTGGATGAACCTCAAAACAGTGCTGAAAACCACACCTGTACTCACCTTCTTTGACCCAACAAAGAGAATCAAAGTGTCAACGGATGCATCAAAAGATGGCCGAGGTGCGGTCTTGCTATAAGCAGAGGGTGAAGATTGGAAGCCTGTTGCCTATGCCTACAGGTCTATGACTGATTCTGAGTGTCGATACGCCCAGATTGAAAAGGAATGTCTAGGCTTGGTAGTTGGACTAGAAAAGTTCCATGGCTACATATATGGACTTCCCACCTTCACAGTTGAGACAGACCACTGCCCACTGGTTGCCATCATAAAAAAAAACCTGAATGAGATGTCTCCAAGGATTCAACGACTCATGATGAAGCTGCAAAGATATGACTTTGAACTGATCTACACACCAGGCAAACACATAGTGTTAGCAGTTGCACTATCCCGAGCACCCACAATGAGTCATGTGAGCTCTACTGAAGAAGACGTGGATGTTCATGTGAGTATGGTCACTGCTGCGCTGCCCGTGTCAGACACAAAATCAAAGCAAATAGCAGAAGAAACAGTAAAAGATACAGTGTTACAAACAGTAATAGAGAACATTCACCATGGTTGGCCAAAAGTTTCCTGTCCAAAGTACTTTCACATCAGGTCAGAATTGAGTGTCGCAAGTGGACTATTACTAAAACAGAACAGAATAGTCATTCCACAGACTCTACATCAAGACATGCTCAAAAGGATTCATGAGGGGCACCTCGGAATTGAAAAATGCAAAAGGAGAGCAAGAGACACTGTTTATTGGCCTGGCATAAATAAGGACATTGAGAGCATGATAGGCAAATGTGAGACATGTCAGAAACACCAAAACAAACAAGCAAAGGAACCAATGATAGTAGCTGACTTACCAACAGCACCATGGCAAAAGGTTGGTGTAGTGTATGTACCTTTAAGAGGAACTATGTTTTTGAAGCCCCTGTATACTGTAGTACCAGTAGTGACCACTCGGGTATATAAGCCTGTGTAGCGTCTTGTGTTGTTAGTTCACCTCCAGACTTTGTTCAGTAAACACTTGTTAAATCAACTCCTGCATTCCGTGCCTCCATTAACACACGGATCTAACAGTGGCGACGAGTTAGAAACTAACTTACCTGCAATTCGGCAGCACCTCAAGGGGATCGATTCCTCAGACGAAGGTCGAAGCCAGAAGCAAGAAAAAATAAAATAACTCGAAGAAACTCAAAAACGAGGGCCAGGCTTGGTCTCCAGTCTGTGGTTTCCCCAGCTAAACGGGCTGGTGGCAGGTAGTGCACTGATCCTTCCTGGGCTGCGGCGGGCTAGAGCTCGATCGAGTGGCTCTGCAACGGGGCCGGGCAGCGAGTCGGGAAGCAGAAGCAAAGAGAGAGAGAGGGTGGAGCACTCAGGGCGCGGCCAGTGCTGCAAAGCAGGTCGGCGTTCGGACCGAGCAGAGGGAGGGGAAAGTCCCAGAGGGTCCGCTCCATGACGGGAACGGTTCTCCAAGTAATGGAGAAACTATTGAAGCGATATATTAAAAAAATAGAAATACCGCGAAAAGCTGCAGGTCGCAACGGGAACCGCGGAGAACAGCGTTGGCAGCAGCGATTGGGGAGGCGCAAAGACCATAGTGCGTCGCCATTAAAAAAATTAATTAATTAATTAATTAATCGCCAGCAACAGCGTTGGCAGCAGCGGCAGCGGCGGGAAAGCACAGGAAGCGCCATTTTAGATTTTCAAGATGCCGAAGACTGGCAATATTACTGCTTTCGATAGTGATATAGAAGATTGGACCACATATGTGGAAAGAGTGGAGGTATATTGCAAGGCGAATGAAGTAGCGGATGATAACAAGGCATCGGTACTTCTAAATCTGATGGGCGCAAGGACATACGGGCTGTTACGAAACTTGATCATTCCAGCCAAACTGATGGACAAGAATTTTAAGGAGATTGTTGATACCTTACAGGAGCACTTAAACCCAACACCGCTGCTGATAGCGGAACGATTCAAATTCTTCAGGAGGAATCAGCACAAGAATGAAAGTAACGCTGATTACCTCACCGAATTATGAAAGCTGTCAAAGCACTGCCAATTCGGGGCAGGACTGACAGATTCTCTACGAGACAAATTCATCTGCGGTCTCCTAAGCGAAGGAACACAGAAAAGATTACTTTCTGAGAAAGATTTGACACTGGACAAGGCTTTCAGTGTGGCTGTATCATACGAAGCACCAGCAAGAGGAGCTGCAGAGATACAGCAAAAGCCACAGGACTTCGGCACCCATGAAATGACACGGGGTTTCAAGAGATGTTATCGCTGCGGCAGATCCACCCATGACCAGAAGGACTGCTGGTTCAAGGACAAAGCATGCAGGCAATGCGTAAAGATGGGACACATTGCACGTGTATGCAGCTCTGGAAAGAAATCCGCTGACAGTAAAAAGGTCAATAAGGAAAAGTACAGTAAGGTACAAATGATGACGGACAGTAGCTCCGAAGACCAGAAGAGCGATAGCGACTCCGGAAACAAGAGACTAAGCTGTCTCAAATTACATAATGTAATTGCCAAAGAAGATTACCAGACCATTTGGGTTACCCTCACGATAGCGGGGTCCCCAGTCAAAATGGAGCTAGATACAGGATCAGCTCTGACCGTCATGAGTCGACGGGATTACGAGCGGCTATTTCCGCATATACCTTTGAAAGACACATCCATTGTCTTGAAGACATATACAGGGCAGAAAGTATACCCCAGAGGGAAAATAAGGGTGCCTGTTGTATACAACGGCAAGGAAATACAGAAGTTGTATTTATACGTTCTGCAAGATGGTGGTCCACCGTTGTTGGGACGTGAATGGATCAGAAAGATACGTTTAGACTGGCACTCCATTCAGGCACTGACGGTGACCAGTAAGAAAAAAAACGATGATGACGTCATACCTGGACGATTAAAAGAAATCTTGGCTAACGCCAAAGAAGTGTTTCAACAGGAACTAGGAACCCTGAAAGGCGCCACCGCCTCAATAAAAGTGGAAGATGCGGCAATTCCCAAGTTTTTTAAGGCAAGGCCGGTGCCATACGCAATTCGTCCAGCCGTCGAGGCAGAGCTGGATGTAAAGTCTGTGTGTTCTAGTTGTAATTAATAACACACAGACTACAAGATTAAAGTTCAACAGGTCTTTACTGGTTGGAGGTCAGGACTATACTAAATACAATCTTACTACACCGTGCTTAGCTACCGGTGGTCACCACCGGTATTACGTATACAGCAGCCAGAGAAAGTAGTACATCTCTTAAGGTGGAACAGGCTTAAGTTCTCTTAAGGTGGAACAGGTTACATACACCACAATCCTCCCTTTTTAGCTTAATAGTCATATCCCCATTTAACATAACATCATAACATATATACATATATAACTTCAGGTATAAACAGTTCAAAGGTTCAGTCTCTCAGGAGGCCTTCTGATTCGGTCTGGATAACGCCTTTCAGTGGTCTCTGATTCTTGTTGCTGAGGTGACTCTTCTTGTTGGTTTCCTATGTATTGGACGTCATCATCAGGTACAGTCCCTGCCAAGGTAGATGCTTCAGGTTCATTAACGTCTTCCACAGTTGTCTCTGTCGCAACCATGGGTTCGACCCTTGCTCTTGATTCTACCAGTTGATCCGCATGACGCCTTATCACATTGTTACCAATATCTACTGTGTACATCAGAGGTCCTTGTCTGGCCCGAATTGTTCCGGACTGCCATTTTTCGTTTCCATAGCCCCTTGCCAACACTGGTTGTCCTACTTCGAAACTTCGAGTGGACTTGTTATTAATATGCCGGAACTGTTTGTTTTCCACTTCCCTCCGTACATTTGGTTTTAACAAGTCCAACCTGGACCGCAACCTCCTGTTATAAAACATCATGGCAGGACTTTGGTTAGTCACTGCATGAGCGGCATTTCGATACGCCATTAGGAAATTGTCCACCTTGTGCTGTAGCGGAATCTGATCATCGTTCATGGCCTTTATTGCCTTTTTGAATGTTTGGACAAATCTCTCGGCCAACCCGTTTGTTGCCGGATGATATGGGGCAGAGGTATAATGTTTCACCCCATTCTTCTTTAAGAATTTTTGGAATTCTTCCGACACGAACTGTGGTCCGTTGTCCAAACAGATCTGTTCTGGCAATCCGTTCCTTGCGAATATTGTTCTTAACACCGCAATTGTCTTTTCTGAAGTACTGGTATTCATCTTGATCACTTCTGGCCATTTGGAATGTGCGTCCACCGCAATTAGGAACATGGAGTCCATGAATGGACCAGCAAAGTCAATATGTACGCGTTGCCATGGGGCTGAAGGCCATTCCCATGGGTGTAGTGGTGCGATCGGAGGTGCATTTTGAACTTTTTGGCACCCAGCGCAGCTTTTCGTCAACTCCTCTATCTGTTGGTCAATACCCGGCCACCATACATAAGCCCTAGCAAGACTTTTCATCTTAACTCCCCCCAGATGACCTTCATACAGTTCTTTTAGAACTCTTTCCCTTAACTTGGGAGGAATAATCACTCTTGTCCCGTACATCAAAGTACCATGGCAGACGGACAGCTGGTCTCGCCTTGCCGAGAATGCCGGTAACAGAGGATCACCACATGTTGGCCATCCTTTCACTGTCACCTCGTAGACTCTGGACAGTGTCGGGTCGTTCCTGGTTTCTCTTTCAATACTTGCATTGGTGACTGGTAAACACTCGATGATGGTCGAATGAAATAACTCAACAGGGTCAACTTTCGTCGTTTCTTCTTCTTCAGGTAGTGGCAGGCGCGACAGCCCATCAGCATTGCCATGCTGCTTCGTACCTTTGAATTCTATTTGATATTGATGTGCCCCTAGGAAAAGGGACCATCTCCGGAGACGCTGTGCTGTCATCACTGAAACACCCTTCTTAGGGTTAAAAATGGATACCAACGGCTGATGGTCTGTCAGAAGTGTGAATTTTTGTCCCTGCAGGTAATGATTAAACTTCTTCACTCCCCATACAAGGCTGAGAGCCTCCCTATCGATCTGCGCATAGTTGCGCTCAGCGGAGTTCAATGATCTGGATGCAAACGCGACTGGCCTTTCCGTGCCATTTGGCAACTTGTGTGAGAGTACTGCCCCAATACCATATGGAGAAGCATCACAAGCCAACCGAATAGGCAGTGTCGGGTTGAAGTGAGCCAACACTTCCTCTGAGGTGATCAATTCTTTGCTTTTGCGAAATGCCTTCTTACAGTTTTCGTTCCATTCCCATGGTACCCCCTTCTGTAAAAGAGCGTTTAGCGGGTGCAGTACCGTGGATAGATTTGGTAGAAATTTATGGTAATAGTTAATCAATCCTAGAAATGACCTCAACTGAGAGACATTATCCGGAGCGGGAGCCTTTACAACTGCCTCTATCTTGTCAGGAGACTTATGAAGCCCCTCCCGGTCAATGACATGACCACAGTACGAGATCCGCTTCTGGAAGAACTCACATTTCTGCTGATTAACTCTAAGTCCATACTCTTTCAGTCTGTTGAGCACCAGTTCCAAGTTTGCGAGGTGTTCTTCATCACCATCACCTGTAATCAGAATATCATCCAGGTAACATTGTGTGCCTGGAATTCCCTGTAATACCTGCTCCATGGCCCTCTGCCAAATTGCTGGAGCCGATGCCACTCCAAAAACCAGCCTATTGTACCGGTACAAACCTCGATGCGTGTTGATCGTGAGGTATTGGCGTGACTCTTCTTCAACCTCCATCTGCAAGTACGCCTGCGCCAGGTCTATCTTGGTGAAGTGTTTCCCGCCAGACAACGAAGCAAAAATATCCTCAATCCGCGGAAGCGGATACTGCACCGTGTGAAGCACCGGATTAACGGTGATTTTGAAATCTCCACAGATGCGAACCTTCCCTGGTTCTCCTGGCTTGTTGCTCGAAGGACGTTTCATAATGGGAACAATGGGCGTAGCCCACTCACTCCAATCTACCTTAGACAGTACACCTGAACGTTCTAGCGCTTCCAGTTCCGCTTCTACAGTAGGTCGTATTGCATAGGGTACCGGTCTGGCTTTAAAAAATTTTGGGTGTGCATGTTCATCAATCTTGATGTTTGCCGTAATTCCTGTCAGTGTTCCCAGTCCCTGCTGGAACACCTCTTTAGCATCATCCAATATTCTGGACAATCGTTTAGGTTTGACATCTGTTTCCCCGGAATCTACCGTTAGTGCCTTCAAGGAGTGCCAGTCCATATTCATTTTCCTAATCCACTCCCGTCCCAGTAGTGGTGGACCTCCTTCAGGTAGCACATATAAGTCCATTACTTGGCTTTCTTCGCCCTTGTGGACCACTTTTACCTCTATCTTTCCGATGGGGTACACTCTTTGCCCCGTGTATGTTTTCAATATAATCTCCATATCCCGTAGGGGAATATGTTGGAATAACCTTTTGTAATCTTTCTTATTCATGACCGTCAATGCCGATCCAGTGTCCAATTCCATCTTTACTTGGACTCCTGCTATCTGAAGGGTGACCCAAATTGTCTGGAGATCTGCATCCTTACCAACGTTGTGTACTCTTAAGCTACCCAGTTCATTACTGCTAGCGTCTGAATCTGACTTCTGTTCGGTCGAACTGTTCTTTGTCACCTTGTGTACCTTTATGTATTTTCCTTGCGGTGACTTTTTGTTGCTGGTCTTCTTTCCTGACCGGCATACTTTAGCTATGTGGCCAAGCCTGCCACACGTTCTGCATTCTTGGTTTTTAAACCAACACTGGTTCTGATCGTGCGTTGTCTTTCCGCAACGATAACATTTTACAGTACTCAAACCCAATTTATTTGTACTGAGTTCCGGTGACCATAGCTGCATTACTGCCGTGCCTCTCGCTGCGGCTTCGTGTGCTGCTGCCATAGTGACCGCTTTCTCAAGCGTCAGCTCATTCTCCTCGAGCAATCGCTTTTGTGTATCTTCTTTTAATAAACCACACACAAATTTATCTCGTAGCGCCTCTGTCAGTCTCGTTCCAAATTGACAGTACTTTGCTAGCTTACGCAATTCCATTAAATATTCAGCATTGCTTTCATCCTTCAGCTGCCTTCTGCTGTAAAATTTAAATCGTTCCGCTAGCATCAGCGGCGTGGGGTTTAGGTGATTTTTCAGGACAGTAACAATCTCCTCGAACATCTTATCCGCCGGTTCATCTGGTGATAAAAGGTGTTTCAATTGCCCGTATGTCTTCGCACCCATTAAGTTTAATAATGTTAGTGCTTTCTCTTCATCTGGGATTTTATTTGCTTTACAATAATTTTGTATGCGTTCTACATACATAGCCCAATCTTCGATGTCGCTATCAAAGGTATTAATGTTCCCATGTTTAGGCATCGTTGCAATTTAATTTATTTTAATTTTTATCCAAGATGGCGGCTTCCGCGCTCTTGTCTTCGTCCTCCGCCTACAAAATGGCGGTTTTCCCGCGCTTGGCGGTCTTCACCCGTCCCCCGACGCTGTCTCCGCTTCACCGCGGCTCTCGCGCCTTCAGTTGCCCCAGACGCTACGCCTTTTTAGCCCGAATGCGGCCCGGCCCTTATCACCAGCCGCGATCGATGTCCCCGCGCTGCGCCTTTCGGCCCGAATGCGGCCCGGCCCTTATCTCCGGTCGCGATCGATCTCACCGCCCTTATTCCTCCGTCTTCCCTCCCCGTCTGTACAGCCAACGCGGCCGACTTTCTGGTCGCATCGCTGCCCGGCTTACCCACTACCGAGGTAGAAAGAAGATAGCTGACAGCCGCTGATGGAGGCTTCGAGTTCAGGATGTCTTCTGCACTCTGGTTTCTCGATGTCTGCCGCGCGACATGTCTTCCAGCAGGGTGATGAGGGTGGAAGCCTCTCTTCGACGTCCGTTCTGTGGATGAAGCCGCCGTGGATATAACTGCCGCAGGGTAAGAATCTGACTCGTCGCCACTGTAAAGTCTGTGGCCTAGAAATTCATTGACGCCACTTTTGGGGCGCTAAAGTGGGGCATCCGCTAAAGTTAGCGGCCGCCGCCAAATCTAGGCCACTTCTCCGATATTCATTAGCTTCGCCCTACTAGTTCGGGCGAGCACTAAAACTGCTGTTGGACACCTCTCTTTGGGCGCTAAGCCGGAGGTGGTGATCGATAGCGCCGAGGCCGGGCGCAGCGCAGGTGCGGCCATCTCGTGACTGACAGCAGACACCCTGGCGCCAGCCAGCTCTTAAGAGGGAAGGGTCGACTGTGTCTGCTGCCACGCCCTGGATAGTGGAGCCCTCCAGCTAGGCCTGAACACTGCTGCTGGACCCAAATAGCGCCTGAAGACATGGAGAAGGCCCGTGAACGTGAGCAGCGCTTCTCAGAGCGTGATCTGAGTGTGCTGCTTGCTGCTGTGGAGAAGAGGCGCCATGTTTTGTACCCGGACAATGGCAAGAAGGCGACGGTCCGCGTCTACAGGAGAGCCTGGAGGCATGTCGCCAGCAAGCTGTCAGCCAACAGCGACATCCCCAGGACCGGTGCCCAATGCCGCAAAAAGATAAATGACCTCACACGCATTGTCAGGGTGAGTACCCTTTCCAATGACCTCCTCATCCTTGCATGTGCACCTCACATTATGGGCAAAGGGACCTGAAAGCTCTAATGGCCAGCCTTCATCCAGCAGCTATGGCACAGGCATGAGCATCAATTGCACATTCTGCACTGAACACACTGGCCAAGCTATTCCACCATGGGAGGCAGTGCACACCAGATCGTGGCGACACACTGGCCAGGCTATTCCACCATGGGAGGCAGTGCACACCAGATCATGGCGACACACTGGCCAGGCTATTCCACCATGGGAGGCAGTGCACACCAGATCATGGCGACACACTGGCCAGGCTATTCCACCATGGGAGGCAGTGCACAGCAGATCATGGCGACACACTGGCCAGGCTATTCCACCATGGGAGGCAGTGCACAGCAGATCATGGCGACACACTGGCCAGGCTATTCCACCATGGGAGGCAGTGCACAGCAGATCATGGCGACACACTGGCCAGGCTATTCCACCATGGGAGGCAGTGCACAGCAGATCATGGCGACACACTGGCCAGGCTATTCCACCATGGGAGGCAGTGCACAGCAGATCATGGCGACACACTGGCCAGGCTATTCCACCATGGGAGGCAGTGCACAGCAGATCATGGCGACACACTGGCCAGGCTATTCCACCATGGGAGGCAGTGCACACAAGATCACGGCGACACACTGTACTTAGAGGCCGTCCTTTCTCTTGCAGGCCAAGCTGGCGAATAATCGCAGGAGCCGGACTGCGACCGGGGGAGGACGACCCCATATCCAGCCACTCACCGACCTGCAACATCGCGTGGAGCGCCTCATGGGTCGCCGGGTGATTGGGCCCGTTGCATGTGGAGATGCCGACCCTGTTCTGGGAAGCAATGGTAAGGACATCACCTTTTGCACCTCTCTCGTCCCACTTGCGCATCAGATCTACATCCTTTGCCACTGTCCGACCAATGCGCTGAATGCCACCACTCATGCATCCCGCACTGGCGCCCTCTCCTCACTCTAAAGCTACTCTTGTGCCTTCCTGCTTTCAGATGGTCAAGAGGAGGTCCCTCAACTTGCCAGTGACAGACCCGATGAGGAGGAGCAGGAGGAGGAGCAAGAGGAAGGCGGCCCATCAGGGGAACCCTCAGCCGCGGCCACCCAGGCCAATGTAGGGGACACGTCTTCCCTGGAGGGCAGCGTGGCGGAAGTGTCGAAGGGGAGGGGAGCTCCTGGGACCTGCGTGCTGCAGAAAGGCGGGACGGGGGTGGAAGCTCGGCGGCCTTCTCCCCAGAGGGGGGATGCGTCGGAGGGGAGTCCAATTGCTGGGCCCAGCGGCCTCCAGCAACGCAGGAAGGGTCGGCCAGCTCGGCGGCCTTCTCCCCAGAGGGAGAGTCCGGCCTCCAGTCAGGAGATGCTCTTCGCCGAGGAGATGGAACGCCTCGAAGACTTGTCCGCGGACTCGGAGCGCCGGCACACGGAGCTCATGGCGGCAGTGGCACAGTTGCCTGAGTCCATCGATTCCCTCTCTCGGAGTGTGGCCGAGTTCGGGCCCTTAGAGGCCACCAGTCGGGCGGAATACCGGGCAGATCTTTCAGCGACTGGCCAGGTGATTAGTGGTGCCGTCCAGTCACTGGCTGCTCTGCTGCGGGCAGTGAACAGGTCAACACGGGCACTCACTGCTGCCACACTCGCTGTGTCAGCCAGGCATCGCCAGGGCACCCGGCGCGCTGCAGCAGCACAGCGGTCTGTCCCTCGGCAGATTGGTGCGCATGCTGCAGTGCTGGCCCGGGCGAGTGCCAGTGTCTCAGGCGACCAGCGAGCGCCTGCCATCCGCCAGCTTGCCGCCATTCCTCCAGCCGCCACTGCCACTCCCCCAGTGGAGCTGCCAGGAGCTGCTGCAGCGACTGATGCTGGCCAGCCACAGCTGCAGCAATCAACAGCCGGCCGCTCGACGCCCAGACCTCGACTAGGCCGACCCCCAAGGGCATCTGCCGTCACGACATGTGCCCCTCAGGAGCCTGCCCCCAGCCTTGCAGCAGCCAATGGCCTTACTTTGAGGCGGAGCAGCAGGGCGGGCAGGGGCCACCCAAAGATGGCCAAGGCACCGCCCTAGCGGGCCAAATAGTCGAATGTGTGGCCATTTGTGTTTGTTTCTTGAGGCCGAGAATTGGATGTTTGTTTTTTGAAGGCCGATGATGTGATGTTTGTTTTGGACGAAGGCCGAGAATGACGGCCATTTTAGTTGCCCTATTTTGTTAATCCTCCCCAGGTTGTGGGAGCGAGTAATGTGTTTGAGTGTTTTTTGGGGGTTTCCTCTGTTTTTGGTTTTCATGTGGGAAGGGCCCAGAGTTTGTACAATAAAGCATTTTATTTATTCACATTGTCCATGTTTGATCTTTGAAGTGTTTGTTGCCTTAACCGGCTGAGGGCTTGTGGAGCGGCTGCAATCATGTTCTATCATTGGCACAAGCCATTCCCTGACAGGGGGCCTAGAAGTGACGTTCAATAAGCCGCCGACGGGCGGCCCTTGGACCTTGTGCGTCCCTCCTGGGCTGGTACTCCTCGTCCTCGTCATCCTCATGCTCCTCCTGCTCCTCCTCCTGAGGTGGTGGTCCAACGTGAGGTGGCAGTGCCTGAGTCCTGCGGATAGCCAGGTTGTGCAGCATGCAGCAAACGACGACGAATTGGGAGACTCGATCCTGCGAATACTGGAGGGCTCCCCCGGAGCGGTCGAGGCAGCGGAACCGTTGCTTGAGCACGCCGATTGTTTGTTCTATGAGGTTCCTCGTCGCTTGATGGCTCTCGTTGTATGCCTCTTCAGCAGGGGTCGTGGGCGCGCGGAGCGGGGTCATGAGCCAGGTACACAAAGGATAGCCTTTGTCCCCGATAAGCCATCCTCTTGGGGGAGGCTGTGCCTGGAACATGTCAGCCACAGTTGTCTGTCGCAGGATAAAGGCATCGTGGCTGCTGCCTGGAAAGCGGGCATTGACAGCTAGGATGCGCTGCCTGTGGTCACACACCAGCTGTACATTGAGGGAATGGTAGCCCTTCCGGTTGCGGTAATCCTCGGCATGCTCAAGAGGTGCCCGCAAAGCCACGTGCATGCAGTCAATGGCGCCCTGCACCATGGGGAAGCCCGCTATTCTTGCAAACCCCACTGCACGCTGCTGCTGCTTGTCCAGGGTCATGGGGAAGGAGATGAATTGATGTCTCCTTCTGAAAAGGGCTTCGGTCACCTGGCGGATGCAGCAATGCACGGCGAACTGGGAGATGTTAGCGATGTCCCCAGAAGCGGATTGGAAGGAGCCGGAGGCATAGAAGTTGAGAGCCACCGTCACCTTCACTGCCACCGACAGAGACGTCCTGCGCATCAGCTGTGGCTGCAGATCTCTGTGAAGCAGCTGGCAGATGTCTGCAACCACCTCCCTTCTGAATCGCAGCCTCCTAACACACATCGCGGCAGACATGGTCAGATAGGAGGTCTGCTGGCGGTATACCCTGCGTGGGTAAGGCCTCAGTTGGCGACGCCTGTTGCCCCCTCTGCGTCTAGCCAGGGCTGCCACTCTCTCATGGCGTCTGTAAGCCCTTCTGGCATAAGGCTGAAATTCAGCGTTGCCACCCAATGCAGCCCCCATTATATGCTGGCAAACACTGAGCTCTGAATGAAGGCTAAGATAATTGGTAAGCTCTGGCCTGAGCCAAAAATACCTGTCCAAGTGTTGGTCCAAACCAGTAAACTCTCCTCCTTGGTCTCGGTCCAAAAAACCGTTGCACAAGAGTGAATGCTGCAAAATGGCTGGCCTTTATACTGCTGGGTAAGTGCCCTTTAATTAGCGCTCCCCCCGGCCCGGCTGGCCTGTGTACCGTTCCACTTCACAGTCGCTCGGGACGCCCGGCGCACAATGGGCTGGCGCGAGTGAAGTTCCGGTTTGGGACGCACAAAGGGCGTTGCACTATTATATGACGTCATGATCTGCGCACGCAGCAGGGTGCGCTAAGACTTTGCGCCGGCGCTAAATGTGTCCTGAAGTTGGGGAGAGGCGCAGATCGCGCTGCGCCCGGGTGATAAGCGCCTAGCGCTCGAGATCTACTCCCCCTAAGGCGCTAACGGCTGGCGCGCCCAACTGAATTTCTAGGCCTGTGTGTTCTAGTTGTAATTAATAACACACAGACTACAAGATTAAAGTTCAACAGGTCTTTACTGGTTGGAGGTCAGGACTATACTAAATACAATCTTACTACACCGTGCTTATATACCGGTGGTCACCACCGGTATTACGTATACAGCAGCCAGAGAAAGTAGTACATCTCTTAAGGTGGAACAGGCTTAAGTTCTCTTAAGGTGGAACAGGTTACATACACCACACTGGAGAATTTGGAAAAAGCAGGCGTGTTATCCAAGGTAGATTGGAGCGAGTGGGCAACACCCATCGTCCCGGTCATGAAGAAACCGTTGAATAATGATAAATCTGAAGAACAGAGAAAAGTTTGCATCTGTGGGGACTTCAAGGTGACTGTAAACCCGGTTCTTCACACGGTACAGTATCCTCTTCCGAGGATAGAAGATATTTTCGCCTCACTATCCGGAGGGAAACGTTTCATCAAAATTGACTTAGCACAGGCATATCTACAGATGGAGGTTGAGGAGGCCTCTAAAAAGTATCTCACGATAAACACACACAAAGGCCTGTACCAGTACAATCGACTGGTTTTCGGAGTGGCATCAGCTCCGGCTATCTGGCAAAGAGCTATGGAGCAAGTCCTGCAAGGGATTCCGGGGACTCAATGCTACCTAGATGACATCCTTGTAACAGGAGAAAACGACAATGAGCACCTTGCCAACTTGGAGCAGGTGCTCACGAGGCTGAGAGAACGGGGCCTACGAGCAAATCGCCCCAAATGCGAATTTTTCCAGAAACAAATATTATATTGTGGCCATGTCATTAACGAAAAAGGGTTGCATAAGTCACCTGAAAAAATTGAAGCGGTCGTAAAGGCCCCAGCGCCTGAAAATGTCTCACAATTAAGGTCGTTCCTGGGATTAGTAAATTACTATCATAAATTTTTACCAAACTTGTCGACGGTTCTGCATCCGCTTAACGCACTGCTACAAACGGGAGTAGTTTGGAAATGGAGCGAAGACTGTAAACGTGCCTTCCATAAATGCAAAGGCTTGATCACATCCAGGGAAGTGCTGGCTCATTACAACCCATCACTGCCAATCAGACTGGCGTGCGATGCATCCCCTTACGGCGTGGGAGCGGTATTATCGCATAGATTCCCTGATGGCTCGGAGTGGCCGATAGCTTTTGCGTCACGCTCATTGAACTCAGCTGAGCGTAACTATGCCCAGATCGACAGGGAGGCACTCAGCCTGGTGTGGGGGGTGAAGAAATTCAACCATTACCTACACGGACAAAAGTTTACCTTGTTGACTGACCATCAACCCCTCGTCTCCATATTCAACCCTAAAAAGGGCGTTCCCATTATGACAGCGCAAAGGCTACAGAGGTGGTCCCTTTTCCTAGGGCACACCAATATGACATAGAGTACAAAGGAACAAAACAGCATGGGAATGCTGACGGGTTATCGCGCCTACCGTTGCCAACGGTGGAAGAGGCGCCTACAGTGGACCCAGTGGAGATATTCCACTCGACCATAGTGGAATGTCTACCGGTGACAAATTCTACCATTGAAAAGGAAACGCGAAATGACCCGATTCTCTCACGAGTCTACGATTTAACGGTGAAGGGATGGCCAGCACATGGCGAACCACTGTTGCCAGCATTCTCGCAAAGAAGAGAACAGCTGTCAGTGTGCCGAGGAACCTTGATGTGTGGATCCAGAGTGGTGATTCCACCCAAACTCCAGGATAAAGTGCTAAAGGAGCTGTTGTGTATGTAACCTGTTCCACCTTAAGAGAGCTTAAGCCTGTTCCACCTTAAGAGATGTACTACTTTCTCAGGCTGCTGTAGACGTAATACCGGGGGTGAACACACCGGTATATAAGCACTGTGCAGTAATCTTGTATTCAGTACAGTCCTTACCTCCAACCAGTAAAGACCTGTTTGAGTTATACGTTTAAGTCTTTGTGTTAATTGTTCAATACAGTACACATACTTAACACTGGCGACGAGTCAGGTTCTTACCCTGCGGCAGTTATTCCACGGCGGTTGAAGAGAGGGTTCAAACCTCACCACTCACCACCCCACTGGAAGCGACAGGCATTAGGACCCTGAAGCCTCCATCAGCTTGTGAACCGGAGTAGAAGACAGGACTGGGGAAGAGAGAGGTACAGGGCGATAGCGATCGGCAGATAAGGGCCGGGCCGGGCCGCTTTGAAGTGAGGGGCGCAGCCGGGCCATCGATCGCATCCACTGATAAGGGCCGGGCCGCTTTCAAGTGCGAGGCGCAGCCGGGCCATCGATCGAAATCCCTGATAAGGGCCGCACTCGGGCTGAAAGGCGCGGCGGCTGCAGAAGCTCAAGGTGCGAGAGCCGCGGTGCACAGCGCGGGCTATCGATCGCGGCGGAGATAAGGGCCGCACTCGGGGGCTGAAGGGAGACGGCGTCGGGGGACGGGTGAAGACCGCCAAGCGCGGGAAAACCGCCATTTTGTGGGCGGAGGACGACGGCAAGAGCGGGAAGCCGCCATCTTGGATAGCAGTAAAAAAAAAAAAAAAATCTGAGAAATTGCAAATCTGATAAAGTACTACAATGCCTAAACACGGGAATATTAGCAATTTTGATAGTGACATCGAAGATTGGGCCATATATGTTGAACGAGTTAAAAATTATTGTAAGGCCAATAAAATTCGTGAGGCTGATAAAGCACTAACATTATTAAATTTAATGGGTGCGAAGACATACGGGCAATTGAAACACCTGTTATCACCAGATGAACCGGCGGATAAGACGTTCGATGAGATTGTTACTGTCCTGAAAGATCATCTAAACCCCACGCCGCTGATGCTAGCGGAACGATTTAAATTTTACGACAGAAGGCAGCTACAGCATGAAAGCAATGCTGAATATTTGCTGGAATTGCGTAAATTAGCGAAATATTGCCAGTTTCGAACGGGACTGACAGATGCACTACGAGACAAATTTGTGTGTGGTTTATTTAAACAGGATACACAAAAGCGACTGCTCGAGGAGAATGAGCTGACGCTTGAGAAGGCGGTCACTATGGCAGCAGCACACGAAGCCGCAGCGAGAGGCACGGCAGTAATGCAGCTACGGTCACCGGAGCTCAGTGCACACAAATTGGGTGTGAGTTCTGGCAAATGTTATTGTTGTGGAAAGACAACGCATGATCAGAACCAGTGTTGGTTTAAAAACCAAGAATGTAGAACTTGTGGTAGGCTTGGACATATAGCTAGAGTATGCAGGTCAGGGAAGAAGACCAGCAACAAGAAGTCACCGCAAGGGAAATACGCAAAGGTACACAAGGTGGCCGAACAGGAGTCCGATTCAGACGCAAGCAGTATTGAACTGGCTAGCTTAAGGGTACTCAACGTTGGTAAGGGTGCAGACCTCCAGACAATTTGGGTTACTCTTCAGATAGAAGGAGTCCAAGTAAAAATGGAATTGGACACTGGATCGGCATTGTCGGTCATGAATAAGAAAGATTACAGAAGGTTATTCCAACATATTCCCCTACAGGATACGGAGATTATATTGACAACCTACACGGGGCAGAGAGTGTACCCCATCGGGACAATAAAGGTTGCAGTGGCCAACAAGGGCGAAGGAAGTCAAATAATGGACTTATATGTGCTACCGGAGGGAGGTCCACCACTACTAGGCCGGGAGTGGTTTAGAAACATAAATATGGACTGGCATTCGCTAAAAGCCATAAAGAGTGAGAACTCGGTGCAGATAATCAGCCCAGACTCTAGAACTGATGATGGTAAGACCAACCCATGTGCAAAAGACAAAGTTTCAGCACAGAATTCCACTGAGCAACAACAACATAGTTTAACAGAGAATTCTGAGTCTGTCAAGTCTACTGATATGCACATTTTTGAGGGACACTGGGCTCGAACTCAACTCCATTTCAAACTACAACAGCAATTAGAACAAATGATTCGCCGTTTTGAGCAAGAGATGAATGAAATAAAAAAGTTCTTTGTTACAGAGTGGGAGAATCTGGAAAGGCAACAGAAGCAACTGATGGAGAAAATGGAGCAGGAGCACACCAACCATCTGCGCGAGGAGGCCGAACGAATCAAAGCTGATTCAGGTTCTGAAGGTGCGTGCCATAATCTGGTGTCAGAAGAGTTAACGGTCAGCCAACTTCTTCATATGCTGAGGGACAAGACTCTGAAATGGGAAAAACTTGAACACGAGCTGCGATCTTCAAAGGAAAAGGGTTCGGAGCTCTCAAAAGTCATTGAGATGGCTGATGTGACGACACAGACTGAAACGACTGCAACAGAGCAGCCATTGGATGCCAAAAGTACGCTGACTCACGTCAATGTAGAACAACAGACCGCTGAAACAGCTGCTCCGGTAGAGGGACTGAATAGTCCGAGCAATCAATCTCCAAAGGAAGTTGAAGTATTAAAATCACAAATGAGGTCACTAGTAAACGACTTGCTGAAAGCCCAGAAAAAGCTGGATGCAGAGGTACACATGAAGAAGTCTCTTCAGGAAAGATGTCTGGATTTGGAACAAGAGCTGGCTAACGTCCAGCTGGGTATGGAGGAAATAGACGACCCTCTCGCTGGCCTAGCTCAGGACGACACCGAATATTACCATGACCTGTCGGACGACTCCGAATATTACGATGTCCTGTCCTGCCCAGCTTGTAACTTCGACCCCCAAAGTGCAGAAATCATGGAGGAGCACCAAAAGTCTACGGAACATCGGAAGAAGGTGGCTCTACTACGGGAAGTAAGAGAGATAGAGAAGGAACAGCAGTCGGATAGCGTCCAGTTGGGTAAGGAAGAAGTAGAAGGGCCTCTCGACCTGTTGAGTGATAGTGAATACTACGAGGATGTGGTATGCCCAAATTGTGATGGAAACTCCCAAAGTGCTGAAATCCGGAGGAAGCACTTAAGGTCGAAAGAACATAGAGAGTTGGTAGCATTACAGCTGTCCGCCGAGAAGATGGGAACGACAAGAGTTGTAAAAAGGCAGAAAAGAAAAAGAAGAGGCCGAAAATAATAATTGTTTAAAATATTGTTACTTCTACTACCTCCGGCCGAACACTACGAAAAGATGCTGTCTGGAACGAATTAAGATCAGAGACTGAATTTACGAACTGTTCCCACAGAGACTGAACCTGTAAACTGTTCCCACTAAGAGTATGTTGCAACTGTTCGTAGAGATTGAATCTGTGAACTGTTTTCCGCAGAGACTGAATCTGTGATATGTTACGTTAAACATGAAGTTATATATGTATATATGTTATTACGTTATGTTAAATGGGGGGGATGACTATAAAGCTAAGAAGGGAGGAGTGTTGTGTATGTAACCTGTTCCACCTTAAGAGAGCTTAAGCCTGTTCCACCTTAAGAGATGTACTACTTTCTCAGGCTGCTGTAGACGTAATACCGGGGGTGAACACACCGGTATATAAGCACTGTGCAGTAATCTTGTATTCAGTATAGTCCCTACCTCCAACCAGTAAAGACCTGTTTGAGTTATACGTTTAAGTCTTTGTGTTAATTGTTCAATACAATACACATACTTAACAGGAGCTTCACGAGGGGCATCTGGGTGGAGTGAAAATGAAGAACTTAGCCAGAGCGTTTGTGTGGTGGCCAGGTATCGATGGAGACATCGAAGAAATGACCAAGAGCTGCCTAGGATGCCAGAAGGTCCAAAACGCCCCACCACAAGCCCCTCTACATCCATGGGAGTGGCCCTCATCTCCATGGCAAAGGGTACATATCGACTTTGCTGGTCCATTTATGGACTCAATGTTCTTAATCGCGGTGGATGCACACTCCAAGTGGCCGGAGGTAATAAAGATGTCCTCCACCACCACGGGAAAAACCATCACAGTATTAAGGACCATATTCGCCAGGAATGGGCTGCCTGAACAGATCTGTTCTGATAATGGACCGCAATTTGTATCTGAAGAATTCAGGAAGTTCTTAAAAAACAATGGGGTTAAGCACTACACGTCCGCCCCATACCATCCCGCCACCAATGGATTAGCTGAAAGGTTTGTCCAGACCTTCAAGAAGGCCATAAAGGCCATGGGTAATGAAGACATAAATCTACAACATAAGGTAGATAACTTCTTGTTTGCGTACAGGAATGCAACACATGTGGTTACAAACCAAACCCCCGCCATGATGTTTTTCAATAGAAGACTAAGATGCCGGCTGGATTTGGTCAAGCCAAACGTCAGAAGGGACGTAGAGAACCGGCAATTTCAAAGCATGAATGAAAGGCCAACTAGAACCTTCCAGATAGGTCAACCAGTTTTGGCCCGGGACTACCGTACCGAGAAATGGCAGCCTGGAACTATTTGCACACGACTAGGACCGCTGATGTATACTGTGGACATTGGAGAAAGCATAATAAGGCGCCATGCTGACCAGATCATAGAGTCATCCGAAAAAGGACAACCTACACCACAACTCTATACGCCTAGTGATGAAGCAGAGATACCCATAGTATCTACCTCCAATCCGGTGATACTGGAACCAGATAAACCCGACACTAGCATTGAAGCCGAATCGACCTTGCCAAAAGAACCTACTACACCACCGAGGCGTTATCCGGACCGAGTCAGGAAGCCTCCAGAGAGACTGAATTTGAAATTGATTAACTTCAGCAAACGTGTATATTATTGTTCTTGTAAAAATGTTATTTAATGATTACTTAAAATGTTATGTACTATTTATCTAAAAGGGGAGGAATTGTAGTGTATGTACCTTTAAGAGGAACTATGTTTTTGAAGCCCCTGTATACTGTAGTACCAGTAGTGACCACTCGGGTATATAAGCCTGTGTAGCGTCTTGTGTTGTTAGTTCACCTCCAGACTTTGTTCAGTAAACACTTGTTAAATCAACTCCTGCATTCCGTGTCTCCATTAACACACGGATCTAACAGTTGGTATGGACCTCTTTCATTTGAATGGTAAAGACTATCTAATAGTGATTGACTACTATTCTAACTATCCTGAGATGGCGCTGCTCTCAAGCACCACAGCAAGCAGTGTCATAATGCATGTGAAATCCATCTTCGCCAGACATGGAATTCCCAGGATTGCCGTTAGCAACAATGGTCTGTGCTTCAACTGTAAGGAGTGGCAACAGTTTGCAGCACATTATGACTTTCAACACATCACATCCAGTCCTCTGTATGCTCAGTCAAATGGTAAGGCAGAGAAAGGTGTTCAAGTTCTCAAACAGCTACTGAAGAAAGCAACTGAAAGCAAGTCTGATCCTTATCTCGCCCTGCTGAGCTACCGAGCCTCACCTTTAGACTCTGGTTCTTCACTTGCTGAACTCCTAATGGGTCGCAAGTTGCGCACCACGCTACCCTACTGTGCAAAAGAAAAGCAGAGTAAGGAACTAAGACAGAGACTTCAACTGTTAAAGCTGAAACAGAAATCATACTATGACAAGTCATCCAAAACTCTGAAACCATTGACAAGGGATGATGTTGTCAGGATTGAGGATCCAGATGCATGGAACAGGAAAGCTACAGTTCTTGAGGAAGTAGGACCAAGGTCATACACTGTTAGAACTGAGGAAGGACAGATTCTCAGGAGGAACAGTGGTGTCCATGTATAATAAGACACAGACTGCAGGAGAAACGGTACAACAGGTGTTTACTCAATGTGGCTCACAGTGGAACTGATCTGTACAGATTACTACTCAGTGCTATATACAGGTGTGGTCACTGCCGGTACTGCAGTATACATGAGCTGTAAAAGATAGTTCCCCTTTTAGATTAACAGTACCATAACACTCATTTAACAATTAAATATCAAACTAATTACAATTAACACTTTTAACATGCAACATTAGCTGAAAATAGTCTATTTATATATTCAGTCTTTGGGGAGGCTTCCTGATCCTTTCTGGATAGCGCCTTTCCCGAGTGTCTTGCTCTTGGTGCGGAGGCGATTCTGCCCCCCTGTCGTCGGTTGGTTCATCAGCTTCTGATGCTACTGTTTCTGGGGTAGATGCGACCTGTACGTCGGGTTCATCACCAGGTACGTATGGGCGAGGCATGGGGTTGACTTGTTCCTGTGAATCTAGGATCTGGTCAGCATGGCGTCTCACGATGCTCTCCCCAACGTCCACTGTGTACATTAGTGGGCCCTGCCGTGTGCATATCGTTCCTGGCTGCCATTCCTGGCAAAAATGGTCCGTAGGACTGCAGTAGTTTTCTCCGTGGTGGTGGAGGACATTTTGATGACCTCAGGCCATTTCGAGTGCGCATCCACGGCTATTAAAAACATTGAGTCCATGAATGGACCAGCAAAATCAATATGCACCCGTTGCCATGGAGATGAGGGCCACTCCCATGGGTGTAGAGGGGCCCGTGGTGGACTTTCTGGCATCCTGAGTAGCTCTTGGTCAGGTCCTCGATTTGTTTATCGATTCCCGGCCACCACACATAAGCCCTGGCTAGGCTTTTCATTTTTACCCCTCCCAGATGACCCTCATGAAGCTCATTGAGCACTCTATCCCTTAACTTGGGTGGAATTACCATTCGGGATCCACACATCAAGGTCCCCCGGCACACTGACAGCTGTTCTCTCCTTGTTGAGAATGCTGGCAACAGTGAGTCGCCATGTGCTGGCCATCCCTTCACCGTCAAATCATATACCCGAGACAGTGTCAGGTCATTTCGGGTTTCCTTTTCGATACAAGCGTTAGTTACCGGTAGGTATTCAACTATAGTCGAATGGAATATTTCGACAGGATCCACTGCTGGTGCTTCCTCCACAGTAGGCAGTGGCAGGCGTGATAGCCCATCAGCATTTCCATGCTGTTTCGTGCCCTTATATTCAATCTCATAGTGGTGCGCCCCTAGAAAAAGTGACCATCTTTGTAGTCGTTGCGCAATCATCACCGGAACGCCCTTCTTCGGATTAAAAATGGAGACAAGAGGCTGGTGATCCGTCAGCAAGGTGAATTTCTGCCCGTGCAGATAGTGATTGAACTTTTTCACTCCCCACACTAGGCTGAGTGCCTCCCTATCAATCTGGGCGTAGTTACGCTCGGCTGAGGTTAGTGATCGTGACGCAAAGGCTATTGGCCTCTCTGAGCCGTCCGAGAATTTGTGCGACAGCACCGCTCCAATGCCGTAGGGTGACGCATCACATGCCAACCGAATTTGTAATGCTGGGTTGTAATGGGCCAATACCTCTTTCGATGTGATTAGTGTTTTGCTCTTCTGGAAAGCTTATCTACATTCGTCACTCCACTTCCATGGCACCCCAGTTTGCAGTAGGGTGTTCAGTGGGTGTAGTATTGTAGACAAATTTGGCAAGAACTTATGGTAGTAGTTTACCAGCCCGAGGAACTGCCTCAGTTGTGACACATTTTCCGGTGCTGGAGCCTTGACTACTGCCTCAATCTTCTCTGGGGACTTATGTAACCCCTCTTTATCGATAACGTGGCCACAATACAAGATCTGTTTTCTAAAAAACTCACATTTGGGGCGGTTAGCTCGGAGCCCATATTCCTGCAATCTAGTGAGCACCTGCTCCAGGTTGGCAAGGTGATCACTGTCATTTTCGCCCGTGACCAGGATGTCGTCCAAATAACACTGGGTCCCTGGGATCCCTTGCAGGACTTGTTCCATTGCCCTCTGCCAAATAGCCGGAGCTGATGCTACCCCGAATACCAGCCGGTTGTATTGGTAGAGACCTTTATGGGTGTTGATTGTGAGGTATTTTTTTGATGCTTCTTCTACCTCCATTTGCAGATACACCTGGGCCAGATCAATCTTAGTGAAGCGTTTCCCTCCAGATAGCGAGGCGAAAATATCTTCAATCCGCGGAAGTGGATATTGTACGGTGTGAAGGACCGGGTTCACTGTTACCTTAAAGTCCCCACAGATGCAAACCTTCCTTGGTTCCCCAGGCGTGCTGCTCAACGACTTTTTCATCACAGGGACGATGGGTGTAGCCCACTCGCTCCAGTCTACCTTGGACAGTACACCTGAACGTTCCAGACTCTCCAGCTCTGCTTCGACGGCTGGGCGGATCGCATAATGTACCAGTCTGGCCTTAAAAAAATTTGGGCTTGCGTTTTCTTCAATTTTAATCGTCGCTGTCATGCCTTTTAGTGTTCCGAGTCCTTGCTGGAGCACTTCTTTCGCATCAGTTAGGATCTTTGACAGTCGCCCAGGTGTGACGTCTGTAATGATCATTCTATAGTGGACACTAGGTGGAGTCGTAGAGCTGTGTAGAGCTGTATATAGCTGTATGTATATAAGACTACACTACCCAGCTGTATGTATATTAAGACTACATTAACCACAATGCACTAGGCTACCCAGGATGCAGTAGTCAAGATGGAAGCCTCAAAGAAAGAAGCTGTAGAAGTCTTGATGTACTGAAGTTCTCATATACTAAATAAAGTGACTAGCTAAGAAGCTAGCTGTGTTCTTAATGAAAACTACTAGTTATTAATGAACATAATAACGTCGTCATCCTTTTTGTCAGCCACAGTCAGTGCCTGTATGGAATGCCAATCCAGTTGTATTTTCCGGATCCATTCACGTCCCAGTAATGGTGGTCCTCCATCTTGCAATACATACAGGTCTAGTTTTGGTATTTCCTTACAGTTATATATAACAGTCACCCTTATTTTTCCTTTGGGGTAGACTTTTTGCCCCGTGTACGTCTTCAAAATAATTTTTGTGTCTCTCAAGGGTATGTGTGAGAATAGCCGCTCATAGTCCCGTCGGTTTATGACTGTTAGGGCTGATCCTGTGTCCAATTCCATCTTTACCTGGACTCCTGCTATCTTGAGAGTGACCCAAATGGTTCGGTGATCCTCCGTTGTGATCACATTATGTCGTTTCAGACAACTGCTTTCGGAGTCGTTATCACTCTTTTGTTCGTCTGAACTATTCTCCGTCATCTTATGTACCTTCTTGTACTTTCCTTTGGTAGGTTTCTTATTGCTGGTTTTCTTTCCCGACCTGCAGACTCGTGCTATGTGTCCTACTTTTCCACACTGTCTGCACACTTTGTCTTTGAACCAGCAATCATTCTGGTCGTGTGTTGTTCTGCCGCAGCGATAGCACTTCTCTGTTCCATATGACATTTCGTTTGTGCCATATTCTTGCGGTCTCTGTTGTATCTCTGCAGCGCCCCATGCTGCTGCTTCATATGATACCGCAATGCTGAAAGCCTTTTCCAGCGTAAGGTCCTTTTCAGATAAAAGCCGTTTCTGGGTTCCTTCACTTTGAAGCCCACACACAAACTTGTCCCTTAAGGTATCTGCCAGTCCCGCTCCAAACTGGCAGTGTTTCGATAGTTTGTGCAGTTCTGTTAAATAATCAGCATTGCTTTCATCCTTATGCTGGTTCCGTTTGTGAAACTTGAATCTTTCTGCTATCAGCAGCGGTGTGGGGTTTAAATGTTCCTGTAGTGGCGTTACTATGTCTTCAAAACTCTTTTCCATTGGCTTCGTTGGGGTTACTAGATTTCGTAATAAACCATACGTCTTTGCATCCATTAAATTTAACAATACCGACGCTTTCTTGTCATCTGACACCTCATTTGCCTTGCAGTACACCTCTATTCGTTTGACATATGTAGCCCAATCTTCGACTTCATTGTCAAGTGTGGTGATACTGCCACTCTTCGGCATTTTGGGTGTGGTTTAAAATGGCGTCTCCCAATTACTTAAAATGGCGTCTCCCGCGCTTTCCTTCCTCCCCCACTGCTGCCAACGCCGCTCCCGGCGGTTCTCGTGGCAATGGCGGCGCCATGTAGGTTTCGCGCGCTTCTCCTGCGCTGCTGCCAACGCCGCTCTCGGCGGTCCTCGTGGCAATGGCGGCGCCTCGCGGGTTTCTGTACGTCTCTCTCTCCCTCTCTCCAACGCTGCTCGGCCCCTGAACACCGGCTGCGCCTTGTGCGCTCTGCCCTCTCTCTCTCTCCCTCTATTCGACGCTGCTCGGCCCCTGAACACCGGCTGCACCCTATGCGCACTGCCCTCTCTCTCTCTGCCCCGTCGACGCTGTTCGGCCCTTTGCTGTGCCGCTCGGTCGGGCTCTAGCCCGCCGCTGTCCGGGAAGGGTCTGCGCACTACCTGTTGCCAGCCCGTTTTGCTGGACCGCCTCGACTGGAAAGCCAAGCCTGGCTCTCGACAGCCTCCCCCGCAATTCTCGAGTCTCTGCTGGATGACTGGACGGTTGCCCGTGGTTGACGCCCGAGTCTCTGGCCTTGACCTCCAATCCACTGATCTCCAGGAATGAATCCCCGGGAGGTGATGCAGAGTTGCAGGTAGGTTCGAACTTGCCTCGTCGCCAATGTGGTGTCCGTGTATAATAAGATACAGACTGCAGGAGAAACGGTTCAACAGGTGTTTACTCAACGTGGCTCACAGTGGAACTGATCTGTACAGATTACTACTCAGTGCTATATACAGGTGTGGTCACTGCCGGTACTGCAGTATACATGAGCTGTAAAAGATAGTTCCCCTTAAAGGTATATACATTACAGGAACCACCGTTCCCTCCTAAAAACACAAGAGACTATCCAAGAGCAAATCGATGACAATGCCGCAACTGAATCTTGTCACTCACCACCAGAACAATCTAACACAAACACACATACAGGCTCTCATGAAAACACATCAGACTTACCTGTGCTGAGAAGATCCACACGTGAAGTAAAAAAGCCTGATAGACTTAATCTTTGAGTACAAAGAAAACTATATTGAAAATGTATTGACTGTTGTGAAGATGTTTATTTCGTTATGATTGATTGATATTGATTGATACTGATTTTGTTTAACCTCAAAGAAAGGGGGATGTAATGATCAGTAACATGTCATTCTAGAATGGTACACTAGGTGGAGCTATATGTATATAAGAGTGGGGCTACCCACGAGGCACTAGGTTACCCACAAGGCAGTAGTCAAGATGGATGCCTGCACACGAAGTCCACATGGCTGAATAAAGTGACTAGCTCAAGCTAGCTGTTCATAATGATAATGTCTATTTATTTATGAACATAACATAACTCATGCCTTTACTCCCCCATAGGACCATCGAGAGCCCCCCTTCCCACTGTCCAGGAGGAAGAGCCGGACGACTCCTCAGAGGAACCTGGAGCCTCTGAGGGAGCAGCATCACCAGAAATCAACGCACCCAGCTCCAGCGCAGATACGCACACCTCGGTGGGTCCTTCGCGACATAGAGTAGTGTTGTCATCTCATGTATCACAGCTCACAAGTAAGCATCAGCAGATGGTGGAGACAGGGACAGCAGTGGAGAGTCCTCGTCGGAGGGCGTGGGATGCTCCTAGCTCTGCTCAGCTGCATGTGGACGCTGTGCCTCTGGGGCCATCCAGAAAGAGACTGGTGCTGGAACTCCTCTGATGGGGTTTGCATCCACGGCAACTGCGAGTGTGCAGGGAATGGAGGAGTCCATCTCAAACATGAGCAATGCCGTGCTGCACGCAATGGCAAATGTAGATGCCGCCATGGAAAGGATGGCAACCTCCATGGAGGACATAAATCGCCAGACTCAAATGAGCATGGGGACTCTTCTAAATAAATGATCTGATATGGAGGATAGATGAGCATCTATTGAGGAGAGGAACCAGAGGTACATGGACGTCGCCGTAATAAGGGCTGTCAGTACAGAGACGGGTCCTCATGGCCCCACTGATGTGCAGCAAGGTGCTCTCCAGCTACTTGCTAGCAGTGAAGTGCAGGCGACCCATGAGAGGGATGTTGGTGGTCGACAACCAGGAAGTGTGGGCTCCTCTCCAAGCGCTCACACTCCCATGCCACTGCGGAGCCCTCGGTCAGAGCCCCAGCTTCCTCACCCAACTGAGATGGCCGTCTCAGCCCGTGCACAGCCACAGAGGAGCAGACTGTTGCCGAGCCCTCCCAGGCTCCCAAACCCAGAGGATGCCCGCCAAAGGCGTCTAAGCAGGCGCAGCATAGAAGTGAGCAAGTTGCCTCTACATGCTGAAGCCACAGGGGAAGAACCATGTAGAAGCATGCGTAAGAGAAAGTTAACACACAAATAGTCACAAGGGTAGTCACTTGGGTGTTTTCATCTGATACAAACATTTGTCATCGTTATTATTAATGTATTGAAGAAAAGCAATGGCAAAGATTCAACCTATGTGTGCTCAGAAATGGAAAGTAAGAAAGACTTGCATTTATATAGCGCCATTCATGACCACCGGACATCTCAAAGCACTTTACAACCAATGAAATACTGTTTGAAGTGGAGTCACTGTTGTAATGTGGGAAACACAGCAGCCACTTTGCACACAGCAAGCTCCCACAAGCAGCAATGCGATAATGACTAGATAATCTGTTTTTTTGATCGAAGGATAAATATTGGCCAGGACACCTGCTCTTCTTCGAAATAGTGCCTTCGGATCATTCACGTCCACCTGAGAGAGCGGATGGGGCCTCAGTTTAACGTCTCATCTGAAAGACGGTACCTCCAAAAATGCAGCACTCCCTCAGTACTGCACTGGAGTGTTCAAGTCTCTGGAGCGGGATTTGAACCCACAACCTTCTGACCCAAAGGTGAGTGTGCTACCGACTGTGCCACAGCTGACTCAGCTGAAGTTGCATAGTGAGGGGTCAGGGTGCCTTTCATCTATAATGATGGTGGTGAGAGTGACAGAAAACCACAATTTATTGCACAGATGCTGTATGGTGTATTAAGAAGGTCAGCTAGACATTCATTTCCATGCGCCAGCCATATGTGGTTGATGCGTCACACCACGCGAATCTGGCATGGACAAGTGCATCCCTTGCCTCATGGCCAGCAATGTGTTCGCATGCTGGTGGAATTGGCACATCCGCCCCCGAAAGGTGTCCCTCATCTGCCGCCTCCTCCTCCTCTTCCGAGAAGGCTGTGCGCTGAGCCACTTGTTCCTCAGGCAGTACTAAGCCACGCTGCTGTGTGATGTTGTGCAGGGCACAGCAGACCACGATGATTCTGGAGACCCTGGCTGGTGAGTACTGTTGGTTTCCACCAGATCTGTCGAGGCATATGAATCATGCTTTGAGCAAGCCGATGGTTTGCTCTATGATGCATCTGGTGGAAATGTGGCTCACATTGTAGCGCTCCTCAACTTCGTTTGATGGCCTCCTCATCGGTGTCATTAGCCACTTTTTCAGGGGATAGCCCTTGTCTCCAAGTAGCCATCCAGAAAGTTGTCTTGGTGGATTGAAGAGCTGAGGCACAGTAGACTGCCGAAGGATGAATGATTCACGACAACTGCCAGGGAACTTGGCGCAAACATGCATAATGTTCTTCCTGTGGTTACACAGCAGCTGGATGCTAAGGGAGTGGAAGCCCTTGCGGTTCACAAATACAGCTGGGTTGTGATGGGGGGCCCTAATGGCCACGTGTGTGTAGTCTACGATGCCCTGCACCCTTGGGAAACCTGCCAGATTTGCAAAGCCATCCGCACCGCGCAGTTACACTTGCTTCATCCGTGGAGAAGTGGATGTAATTGTGCACCTTTGCAAAGAGGGCATCGGTAAGCTACGGCAAGTGTGTGCAGCCGACTGGGGGATGCCGTTGATGTCTGTTGATGATCCCTGGAAGAACCCTGAAGCAAAGAAGTTGAGTGTGGTGGTGACTTTGACAGCCACTGGTAGGAAGTGGCCACCCACTCCTCTGGGTTCCAGGTGTTGGTGCAGCATAGTGCAGATGTCAGCGACGACCTCTCGCGAAAGTCTCAGCCTCCTTTGGCACTGCTGCTCACTCATGTTGAGGAAGCTCATCCTCTGCCTGTAAACCCTGTGTTGGGGTATCTCCTGCGGCGAGGTGCAGCCCTGCGCTGACGTCCTCTGCCCTGTGCAGCATCAAGTGAATGAGGAGAAGATTGACGCTCCTGTTGTTGTTGCTGCTGTTGTGGCCGGTTCTACTGCTGTTGTGGCTGCTCTTCCTCCAATTCTAACGACCAGGATGAGAGGATGTAAATGGTTCCTATCCAGCTGGTATATATCTCAGTTGAGGAAGAGATGTTATAAGTGCTCAGTCAATGTGGCCAGAGAGTCTTCCAAGGAGGTCACACTGCATATGGATCTCAGCTTAAATGCTCACAAGCTCAAAATACATGCAAAATGTGTTCCAAAACCTCAAAGCACAAAGTTCTGTCATCTGAAAGTCAGCCATGTTGCCCGGCCGCTCTTATGCTGCAGGAACAGCTGTCAACAATTTAGCTACTTGTTGAACCCGGCACAATCAGCTGGCGTGTTTGTCACACAACGGGCAACATGCTGAAAATTTCTTGAAACGGGAAGAGCCAGCTAAAAAGGCATTATGTAGGCAGTTAACAAGCTGATCGGGACTCGCAGACCCGACACTTTGCAAAGTTACGCGGAGGCGGGATGGCGGCGGGTTAGCAGCCCACCATCAATCATTTTGATTTTTACTCCCGGCCCCCGTCCAAACCCGCCCTCTGAACGCCGGCAAATTCGCGGGCATAGTTTCTGAGCGCCGGCAAATTGGAACATAAAGACCTGCTAGGGGGTCTTTAAAATTATGAAGGTGTTTGATGTTTCCACTTGTGGGGGAGTCCAAAACTAGGGGACACAAATATAAGATAGTCACTAATAAATCCAATAGAGAATTCAGGAGAAAATTCAGAGAGTGGTGAGAATGTGGAACTCGCTACCACATGGAGTGGTCGAGGCGAGTAGCATGGGTGCACTTAAGGGGAAGCTAGATGGATCCCACAAGTGGAAACATCTTCTCTACGTCTACCCTATCAAACACCTTCATCATTTTAAAGACCTCTATCAGGTCTTTATGTTCCAATTTGCCAGACCAAATACTTGAGATGAGAGCATAGAAATTGATCTTGGCAACGTTGTGCGTGTGTGAAGCAAGGTTCAGATAAAATTGAAGAGAGCACAAAATGTATCCCTTTTGTTTTTCAGGTGGTGACCTTTCACAGAATGTTCAGAGAACACAGTTAAACAAACAGAAAGTACTGCAGCTATAAAAAAAAACTTCAAATTTAAGACCAGAATTCTTAGTTAATACGAGACGTTACACACTGGGGGAGGGAAATTTGTCTCGGCCTGTTTCCAGGCCTGAAGGAGCTGGCGTGCTCCTCGGGCCAAAACCCATCCGAAATTGGGCCTCAGGCCTCATCAACATATGGCCGGTGAGCTGCGAATGTCAACCGGGCATCCAGAGGCAGCTCACCAGCTCTATGAAGGTATAGTTGGGCCTAGGGATTGCCAACTCTAGTTGGACATATTCCTGGAGATTTTACAACATGACCTGCCACCTCCAGCTGCCCCGCCCCCACACGCTCCCGCCATTGGTTGCCTGACATGTCCATCCTTGCCACGACCCGCCTTCCCACGGACAATTGGACAGCGAACTGACTCTTCGTTACCCAATTGGATGATTCTTGACTGTCAGTTAAACAGCCTTTTTTCCCCATCTCCAATATTGAAAGAAAAAAGAAAGACTTGCATTTATACAGCGCCTTTTACGACCTCAGGACATCCCAAAGCGCTTTACAGCCAGTGAAGTACTTTTGAAGTGTAGTCACTGTTGTAATGTAGGCAGTGCGGCAGCCAATATGAGCACAACAAGCTCCCACAAACAGTAATCTGATAATGACCAGACTACAGGTACGGTAGCATAGTGGTTATGTTCATAGAATCATAGAATGGTTACAGCACAGAACTTACTGGACTAATGATCCAGAGACATGAGTTCAAAGCCCATCACGGCAGCTGGGGAATTTAAATTCAGTTAATTAAATAAATCTAGAATAAAAAGCTAGTATCAGTAATAATGACTGTATAACTATCGGATTGTCACAAATACCCATCTGGTTCACTAATGGCCTTTAGGGAAGGAAATCTGCCACCCTTACCCGGTCTGGCCTATATGTGACTCCAGACCCACAGCAATGTGGTTGACTCTCAACTGCCCTCTGAAATGGCCCAGCAAGCCACGCCGTTGCACCAAACTGCTGTGACAAAGTATAATCCACATGGACTACAGTGGTTCAAGACCTTCTCAAGGGCAATTACAGGTGGGAAATAAATGCTGGCCTTGCCAGCACCACCCACATCTTGTGAATGAATAAAAAAACAGATGTTTTAATAATGTTGATTGAAGGTTGGGCCAGGACACCGGGGACAACTCCCGTGCTCTTCTTCGAAATAGTGCCATGGGAACTTTTACGTGCACCTGAAAGAGCAGACAGGGCCTCGGTTTAACACCTCATCCGAAAGGCAGCACCTCCGACAGTGCAGCACTCACTCAGTACTGCACTGGGAGTGTCAACCTGGATTTTGTGCTGGAGTGGGACTTGAACCCATGACCTTCTGACTGAAGGTGAGAGTGTTACCGACTGCTGACATTATTTTTCTAAGTAATAAATGGAAGTGTTCAAAGAAAATGAAATAAATACACTTTTTAAAAAGGTTGGCCATCTAATTTTTCTCCCGGGTGTTCAGCTCCGCAGTATCCTGGAGATTAATCTAGAATTCCTGGAGACTCCAGGGCTATCTTGGAGGGTTGGCAACCTTGGCTGCCTCCATGTCAGCAGCCATCGGTAGGGGAAGGGGGGCGGGGGACAGGAAAACGGGTAGGGGGAGGTGAGGTGGGGGGGACGTGATCGTGGGCCGCAGCAGTCTTCAGTAACGCTGTGGATCTGGGAGGAGCACACCTCCTCTCTTCGGCTCCCGACCTCATTACAGCCTTGGTCCAAACATGGACAAAGGAGCTGAATTCCAGAGGTGAGGTGAGAGTGACTGCCCTTGACATCAAGGCAGCATTTGACTGAGTGTGGCATCAAGGAGCCCTAGTAAAACTGAAGTCAATGGGAATCGGGGGGAAAACTCTCCACTGGCTGGAGCACAAAGGAAGACGGTTGTGGTGGTTGAAGGTCAATCATCACAGCCCCAGGACATCGCTTCAGGAGTTCCTCAGGGCAGTGTCCTAGACCCAACCATCTTCAGCTGCTTCATCAATGACCTTCCCTCCAACATAAGGTCAGAAATGGGGATGTTCGCTGATTACTGCACAATGTTCAGCGCCATTCACAACTCCTCAGATAATGAAGCAGTCCATGCCCGCATGCAACAAGACCTGGACAATGTTCAGGCTTGGGCTGATAAGTGGCAGGTAACACTCGCGCCACAGAAGTGCCAGGCAATGACTATCTCCAACAAGCGAGAGTCTAACCACCTCCCCTTGACATTCAATGGCATTACCATCACCGAATCCCCCACCATCAACATCCTGGGGGTCACCATTGACCAGAAACTTAACTGGACCAGCCACATAAATACTGTGGGAACAAAAGCAGGTCAGGTGCTAGGTATTCTGCGGCAAGTGTCTTACCTCCTGACTCCCCCCAGCCTTTCCACCATCTATAAGGCACAAGTAAAGAGTGTGATGGAATACTTTCCACTTGCCTGGATGAGTGCAGCTCCAACAACACTCTATAAGCTCGACACCATCCAGGACAAAGCAGCCCGCTTGATTGGCACCCCATCCACCACCTGAAACATTCACTCCCTCCATCACCAGCGTACCGTGGCTGCAGTGTGTACCATCTACAAGATGCACTGCAGCAACTCACCAAGGCTTCTTCGGCAGCACCTCCCAAACCCGCGACCTCTACCATCTAGAAGGACAAGGGAAGCAGGCGCATGGGAACACCACCACCTCTAAGTTCCCCTCCAAGTCACACACCATCCTGACTAAGAAGTATATCGCCGTTCCTTCATCGTCGCTGGGTCAAAATCCTGGAACTCCCTCCCTAACAGCACTGTGGGAGTACCTTCACCACACGGACTGCAGCGGTTCAAGAAGGTGGCTCACCACCACCTTTTCAAGGGCAATTAGGGATGGGCAATAAATGCTGGCCTTGCCAGCGACGCCCGCATCCCATAAACGAATAAAAAAAAAGTTAAGCTTTTAGAAAATGCACTTAGCTTGAGGCCGCGTGTAGAACCAATTTCACTGTAAAGTCCTAAAACAGGCGTTCGGCCCATCTTCTGGGGGCCCAACACTTGCTTTAGGCATCCGCTTGGGATGCCTTAAAAAACGGACCCCACAGATTTAGCAGTGGGACCAACGCCTGAGCAGATTGGGCACAGGCTGTCCCAGTGCTAAATTGGTGTGCTTTGCACCCGTTTTACGCCTGCACCAATTTCTACCCCTGGTGCACTTACTTAAACTGAAAGGGGGGTTACCAGATTTTAAAATGTTCCAGAAAACCCCAAAGATTCTCTAACCACGTTTACTGACGTGGACTCTGCGCTGTACAATTTAACTTACATTCATTTAATTTGAAACACCATAAAGAACTCACCTTAAACATCTGTCAATCTGCTGAGCTGGCAAAGTAGGCTGGGGCTCTCTTCCCTTGGCGTACACTGTCCTGTATCAGTAGCACTTACACTTTAAAGACTCAGCTCGGAGGAACACGGCCCTTTCCTAGCCAATTGGTAAGTAACGTTATCAGCTCAATTCGCTAGGACTTTGCTCAGATTGGCTGAAAACTGAACGGGATATCATCAGATGAGTAGACCATCAACCTCCTCCTGTATGAATGAACTGAGCAGCTTTTGGACCGGGCTGCCTGGACTGCAGCCAATGTAACGACTGCAGCCTTCATATACGCACAACTATATAGCAAACAACAAATTCCTTTTCTCGTTTCCAGTCTCAGGAGGATGAAGGACCCATGGGTTGTAGTTCTTCTCTCCACTTAAAGGGAGCTTAAAAGCAGCCAAAATGAATCCTTTTTAAAGGGCCTTCATTTTTGTTTAAGCTGTTTGGTTAATAACTTTTATTTTTTTGAGGAAGCCTGTGTCACTTTCACCGCAAGGGTGTCAAGTACAAGTAGCGCGGGTACGCATTTTTACCTCACTCACAACATGAACGAAAGAGGGGAAGGAAGGAAAGACAGTCAGACAGACTGACTTACTTGAATTTATATCACGCCTTTCACAACCTCAGGATGTCCCAAAACAATTTAAAAACAATGATGTACTTTTGAAGTGTGGTCACTGTTGTAATGTAGGAAACGCGGCAGCCAATTTGCACACAGCAAAATCCCACAAACGGCAATGTGATTATCACCAGATAATCTCTTTTTAGTGGTGTTGGTTGAGGGATATTGGCCAGGGCACCAGGATGAACTCCCCTGCTCTTCTTCAAAATAGAGGCTGTGGGATCTTTTACATCCACCTGAGAGGGTAGACGGGGCCTCGGTTTAAAGTCTCATCCAAAACTCAGCACCTCCGACAGTACAGCACTCCCTCAGTATTGACTCTCCGACAGTGCAGCACTCCCTCAATACTGACCCTCTGACAGTGCAGCACTCCCTCAGTATTGACTCTCCGACAGTGCAGCACTCCCTCAGTATTGACTCTCCGACAGTGCAGCGCTCCCTCAGTATTGACTCTCCGACAGTGCAGCGCTCCCTCAGTATTGACCCTCCGACAGTGCAGCACTCCCTCAGTATTGACCCTCCGACAGTGCAGCACTCCCTCAGTATTGACTCTCCGACAGTGCAGCACTCCCTCAGTATTGATTCTCTGACAGTGCAGCACTCCCTCAGTATTGATTCTCCGACAGTGCAGCGCTCCCTCAGTACTGCCCCTCCGACAGTGCAGCGCTCCCTCAGTACTGACCCTCCGACAGTGCAGCACTCCCTCAGTACTGACCCTCCGACAGTGCAGCGCTCCCTCAGTACTGCCCCTCTGACAGTGCAGCACTCCCTCAGTACTGACCCTCCGACAGTGCAGCACTCCCTCAGTATTGACCCTCTGACAGTGCAGCACTCCCTCAGTATTGACCCTCCGACAGTGCAGCACTCCCTCAGTATTGCCCCTCCGACAGTGCAGCACTCCCTCAGTATTGACCCTCCGACAGTGCAGCACTCCCTCAGTACTGCCCCTCTGACAGTGCAGCACTCCCTCAGTATTGACCCTCCGACAGTGCAGCACTCCCTCAGTACTGCCCCTCCGACAGTGCAGCACTCCCTCAGTATTGACTCTCCGACAGTGCAGCACACCCTCAGTATTGACTCTCCGACAGTGCAGCACTCCCTCAGTACTGACCCTCTAACAGTGCAACACTCTCTCAGTATTGACCCTCTGACAGTGCAGCACTCCCTCAGTATTGCCCCTCTGACAGTGCAGCACTCCCTCAGTACTGCCCTTTCGACGGTGCAGCACTCCCTCAGTGCTGACCCTTAGGCAGTGCAGCGCTCCATCAGTATTGACTCTCCGACAGTGCAGCACTCCCTCAGTATTGATTCTCTGACAGTGCAGCACTCCCTCAGTATTGACTCTCCGACAGTGCCGTGCTCCCTCAGTACTGACCCTCTGACAGTGCAGCGCTCCCTCAGTATTGACTCTCCGACATTGCAGCACTCCCTCAGTATTGACCCTCCGACAGTGCAGCACTCCCTCAGTATTGATTCTCTGACAGTGCAGCACTCCCTCAGTATTGAACCTCCGACAGTGCAGCACTCCCTCAGTATTGATTCTCTGACAGTGCAGCGCTCCCTCAGTATTGATTCTCTGACAGTGCAGTACTCCCTCAGTATTGATTCTCTGACAGTGCAGCGCTCCCTCAGTACTGACCCTCCGACAGTGCAGCACTCCCTCAGTTTAGACCCTCCAACAGTGCAGCACTCCCTCAGTTTAGACTCTCCGACAGTGCAGCACTCCCTCAGTATTGATTCTCTGACAGTGCAGCACTCCCTCAGTACTGACCCTCTGACAGTGCAGCACTCCCTCAGTATTGACTCTCCGACAGTGTAGCACTCTCTCAGTATTGACTCTCCGACAGTGCAGCACTCCCTCAGTACTGACCCTCCAACAGTGCAGCGCTCCCTCAGTACGGACCCTCTGACAGTGCAGCGCTCCCTCAGTATTGACTCCCCGACAGTGCAGCACTCCCTCAGTATTGACTCTCCGACAGTGCAGCACTCCCTCAGTATTGACTCTCCGACAGTGCAGCGCTCCCTCAGTATTGACTCCCCGACAGTGCAGCGCTCCCTCAGTATTGACTCCCCGACAGTGCAGCACTCCCTCAGTATTGACTCTCCGACAGTGCAGCGCTCCCTCAGTATTGACTCCCCGACAGTGCAGCGCTCCCTCAGTATTGACTCCCCGACAGTGCAGCACTCCCTCAGTATTGACTCTCCGACAGTGCAGCGCTCCCTCAGTATTGACTCCCCGACAGTGCAGCGCTCCCTCAGTATTGACTCCCCGACAGTGCAGCGCTCCCTCAGTATTGACTCCCCGACAGTGCAGCACTCCCTCAGTATTGACTCTCCGACAGTGCAGCACTCCCTCAGTATTGACTCTCCGACAGTGCAGCGCTCCCTCGGTATTGACTCTCCGACAGTGCAGCGCTCCCTCGGTATTGACTCTCCGACAGTGCAACACTCCATCCCACTGATGCACTTTTAACCCTGAAGAATGTTGAAGGGCTGTAAGTTCCTGACATTTGGAGCTTTTACTGTTGGGTTTGGTGGTCTTTGTTGCTATCTTGTTTATGCCGTTGCCAGATTTATTTCTGATTGTAGGTCAAGAATCTTTGCGCACCATTTAGGGATGCTATGTGTGGGGTATTTAGAGAATCACTCAGTGTTCCCAAACTTTTCTGACCTGGATTCCTCTGTGTGCAGTGACACTAAATCAGCACTAGTGTGGACAGACTGCATATGTTTCTATGGGCAATAATGCATTTATGGTCATTGACAACATTATCTGGCTGCATTTGCAAAAAGAAACAAATAGTTTATAAGTGTAACCCTTTGTCAAAACTGAAAGATAAGCAAGCATTTTAGTACATTGTTGAAAAATAAAAGTTATACCCATCAGGAAAGATTGAACAGGCTAGAGCTCTTTTCTCTAAAAAAAGAACTTGCATTTATATAGCGTCTATCACAACCTCAGGATGTCCCTGTGCTTTACAGCCAACAAAATACTTCTGAAGTGTAGTCACTATTGTAATGTAGGTAACGTGGCTGCCAATTTGGCACAGCATGCTCCCACAAACAGAAATGTGATAATGACCAGATAATGGCCCAAAATTTGCAATCGGAGGCTTCCCGCGGGTGGATGCCTCCGACCTGTAAAAAATCTACGCATTTACCTGGTGGCCCGGGAGGTACGGAGGCTTACGATCCTGGGCCTCTCCAGGTACGCACGGGCAGACGCCCACGTATCCCAGGGACGCAGGCAGTTCGCAAGCACCCCAGGGATCACGTGGGTCCGCCCAACCAGTAAAAGAAGGGAATCCCCATTCATACTTATGGGAGTTCCGTACTTAAAAAATACTTGAACAAAATAAATAAATGGAAAAAAAATTACATATTTAAAATGAATTAAAATGCCACTTAATTAAATATTTTAAACTAAAATGTAATTGTTTGAAAAAAAAATGGGGGAAAATTAGCTCACACCCCCTTTGGGGCGCTAACTTCGCCCGGGCGCTACTTTTAGCACCCTGAAAAATTTAGCGCCCCCGCACCCAAAATTTAATGGCAGCGCCCCAAGCAGGAGTCGGGGTGCTACTGGAAGCACTCCCCCTCCCCCTTGGGGTGCTCTCATTGAATATCGCAATTGAATATCGCAGCGCTACATGCAGCAGCGCCACGCACGTCGGCACGTAGCACCGCAGTACCGCAGGCCTCCCTCCCCTGATTAAAGGAGAGGGGCCTAGCGCAGCATACACCGGGACCCTGCTGGACCACCGGGGAGCAGGGTGCCGGCAAAAGAGCCCGGCACTCAAGAGGAGTGCCGGGCTGAAGGCACCCCGCAGGAGGAGGCCAGAGGGGGCAGGTGGTGGTGGGCGGCCCAAAAAAAATGGCCGCCCGGCACCTGCCCTTTAATTATCGTCGCTCCGGCTGCAAAAATGTCACACTGACCCTGTTGGACGTTTTTAATGTATAAATGAGTGATAAAATTTTATTTTTCTATTTTTTAAAACTCTTATTCTGGTAAAAGCAAGCCTTACGCCTGCTTTTACTAGGCTTAAGAATTTCACAGGCATTCAGCAGGTGCAAGTTAGGCAAATAGCGCAACTCTCCACCCGCAGAGGCCCATCTCCTGGGGATGTGGAGGATCTGTCAACAGAATTCTTGACAGATCGCAAGTTCTGGGTTTTAGCGCATGCACTTCGCATGCCTAAACCCAGAGCTTGTGCGGCCCCTATGGGCGCGTACGCACCTCGTACGCACCCGTAGGGGTCGCAAAATATGGCCCAATCTGTTTTTCAGCAATGTTTATTGGGCAGGACACCAGGGCGAACTCCCCTGCTCTTCTTCAAAATAGTGCCATGGGATCTTTTACGTCCACCTGAGAGGGCAGACGATGCCTCGGTTTAATGTCTCATCTGAAAGATGGCTGAGGGGTGATCTGATAGAGGTCTTTCAAATTATGAAAGGGTTTGATTGGGTAGACATAGAGAAGATGTTTCCACTGTGGACACCACTGGCAAGGCCAGTATTTATTGCCCATCCCTAGTTGCCCTCGAGAACGTGGTATTGATACAACTGAGTGGCTTGCTGGGCCACTTCAGAGGGTAGTTAAGACTTAATCGCGTTGATGTGGGGCTGGAGTTACGTATAGCCCAGACTACGCAAGAACGGCAATATCCTTCAGGGAAGGAAACCTAAGTTATACAGCACCTTATCACATATGTCACCACTTCACCTTTAATTACTTTAAGTGCAGTGACCGTTAAGTAAACAGGCAGTTTGTACACATTAGGATAGAATGGTTTTAGGGATTCCATTCGGCCCAACTAGTTCATGCCAGTGTTTAGGCTCCACAGGAGCCTCCTCTCACTCAGCTGTGGCTCAGTTGGTAGCACACTTGCCTCTGAATCAGAAGATTCAAATCCCACTCCAGGGACTTGAGCACATAAAGTGACTATACTTCAAAAGTACTACATTGGCTGTAACGTGCTTTGGGTCAACCTGAGGTTGTGAAAGGCGTTATATAAATGCAAGTCTTTCTTTTACAGGAGTAGCACGTAATGTTCCCTGTAATTTTTTTTGTGCGTGGGCCCTTTAACTGGCTGCGTGGCCCATTCAATTTTTCGCGCATGCACGGTTATTTCCATTGTAAAGCTGGTGAGCGACCTGCGCGGGACCTCCCGATCGCGGCATGGCCACGCAGCCGCGTAGCTTAGCGGAAACGTTGGTAGTGTGATATTGAATAATCGCTATTGAATAAACTAAAGAAGATTGTATGGAGTGCAATAACTTTATTTAAACCACAGCTTCTTAAAAAATCAAAAACATGTGTTAAAAAATGTTAAACGGTAAAAAGGTTATGAAAATAATGAGTTCTGTATTAAAAATGATAGGAAGCCACTGCCACGCGCATTCTGAAAACAGCGGAGTGGTGGCCTCCTCCCCATCAGTACTCTCGACTTTCCTTTTACTGTTTGGATTGACATTCTGCTGCCATTGGCCGTACAGCTCTTCATGCTGTTTCAGCAAGTCCAAGATGGTAGATTATGGAAGACCGAGGGGCTGTGTCGGGTCGCGCTGGCTCATCTTGGGGCAGCTGGTCGAGTTTGTTCAGGAGGTCGAATTTTAGTGCTGTGATTCATGGCTTTCCTCTTTCTAGTCATGTTCGCTATGTCTGAGTATAGTGACGTCGCTATTCCCGGTCGGAATGGAGATGATGGGATAATTTTTCCCCTGTCAATCACGCCTGGAAACCGCTGTAAGTGACTGGGATTGATTTTACGCACATGATTTGTATTATGTAACTATCATAAGAACATAAGAACATAAGAAATAGGAGCAGGAATAGGAAACCTGGCCTCTCGAGCCTGCTCCGCCATTCAATAAGATTATGGCTGATCTTGGGCTCAAAGCCACTTCCCTGCCCGCTTCCCATAACCCTTCACTCCCATATCCTCCACTCACTGCAATTTACTGGAGAAATCACCCTGCTTTTATCGGGAGAAGTTGCTGCAGTTTCAATCACGAGTTCTGTTTGCTGTAGTTCGTGCAGACTCTTTTTAAATAGACTCTTTAAATAGACGTTGTTTGCTCTGCTATTTGCTTTGCTGTTTGCTGTAAAATGCACCGTTTGCCATAAGTCCCGTCCCCACCTCCAACTCATTGGCTGTCACAGTGGTGTCAATAGTCACTCCGGTTTGCTACTGCAGTCAATGCTGAGTTAGTGCAAGCTGTAACCCCCTACCACTTCAAGGTGATTAACTGCACAAGAAAATTAAACATAGAAACATAGAAACATAGAAGATAGGAGCAGGAGTAGGCCATTCGGCCCTTCAAGCCTGCTCCGCCATTCAATGAGAGCATGGCTGATCATCCAAATTCAGTACCCTGTCCCTGCCTTCTCCCCATATCCCTTGATCCCTTTAGCCTTAAGAAATATATCCAACTCCTTTTTGAATATATTTAATGAACTGGCCTCCACCGCCCTCTGTGGCAGAGAATTCCACAGGTTCACCACTCTCTGGGTGAAGAAATTCCTCCTTATTTCAGTCCTAAATGGCTTACCCCTTATCCTTAGACTATGACCCCTGGTTCTGGACTCCCCGGCCATCATAAACATCCTTCCTGCATCTAGTCTGTCCAGGCCTGACAGAATTTTATAGGTTTCGATGAGATCCCCTCTCAATCTTCTAAACTCCAGTGAGTATAAGCCCAATCGACACAATCTCTCCTCATACGTCATTCCTGCCATCCCAGGTATCAGCCTGGTGAATCTTCGCTGCACTCCTTCCATGGCAAGAACATCCTTCCTCAGGTAAGGCGACCAAAACTGCACACAATACTCAAGGTGCGGTCTCACCAAGGCCCTGTACAACTGTAGCAACGAGGTGGACCACAACGAGGTGCAAACTACTTTTTCTTCGTAAAATACACGGAGCGCGCAATGTGCTGAAAGTGGCAAACTTTATATTTGGTTATAATGGACATGGCAAATGGTTGGCACGTTTTGGCCGGTTTAACCGTGAGGGGTTTTAGTGGTGGAGACCGTAATAATTTTTTTGGTCAGTGTATTGCGCACGGAACCCAGTTAATTACAGGCAGCTTTTTGTAAAGACGTGCGTGGTAGTACTTTTCTCAGTGTTGAATAACATAGGCAGGACTCACTTCTCTCTATTAGCTGCCCTTTCCTCTTCACATTTAAAACAAAATCTAATATCCAACAAATTGTGCTTAACCCTCCTGTGTAAACAATGAACCATTTCAGAGTAATAGACAACTTTGCTTTTGAATGTCATCTGCAAAACAACATATATTTCTAATGATGAATATTAAAAGGATGTGCTAGAAATGTGCAGAACCATATAATAATTCTTAATTCATAGCATATTGTATGGGTAGAAATGAGAAATAGCAAGGGGAGGAAAACGTTAGTGGGTGTGATATATAGGCCTCCAAATAGTAATATGGAGGTGAGGGAAGGCATAAAAAGGGAAATTAGAGAAGCGTGCGATAAGAGCACAGCTGTCATCATGGGTGACTTTAATTTACATATTGATTGGACTACCCAAATTAGTAAAAATTCTGAGGAGGAGGAATTCCTGGAATGTTTTCGGGACGGTTATCTGGACCAATATGTCGAGGAGCCGACTCGAGATCAGGCCATTTTAGACTGGGTATTGTGCAATGAGAAGGGACTTATCAGCAATCTTCTTGTACGAGGCCCCTTGGGTCAGAGCGATCATAATATGATCGAGCTCTCAGTCGAGATGGAGAGTGAGGAAATTGAATCAGAGACTAAGGTCCAGAACTTAAATAAAGGGAATTACGAGGGTATGAGACGGGAATTGGGTAAGATTGATTGGGTGGTGTTTCTGGGGGGATTGACAGTGGAGAGACAATGGCAAGCATTCAAAGATAGAATGGAAGAATTCCAGAACATGTTTATACCGGTTTGGCATAAAAATAAACCTAAAAAGGTGACTCAACCGTGGATAACGAGGGAAATTAGGGACAGCATAAAATCAAAAAAAAGGGCATATCAACTGGCAAAAAAAAGCACCAGACCGGAAGATTGGGGGCAGTACAGGATACAGCAAAAGAGGACAAAGGGATTAATCAGGAAGGGGAAAATAGAATACGAAAGTAAACTTGCAGCAAACATAAAGACAGACTGCAAAAGCTTTTATCGGTATATCAGGAGGAAAAGACTGGTAAAATCCCAAGTCGGTCCCTTGCAGTCCGATTCGGGAGAATATATAATGGAGAATAAGGAAATGGCAGACCAATTAAACTCATACTTTGGTTCTGTATTCACAAAGGAGGACACAAATAACCTCCCAGGAATATCGGCAAACATAGGGACTAATGAGAGGGAGGAGCTGACAGAAATTAGTATCTCTAGGGATATGGTGTTGGGTAAGTTGAGGGGACTGAAGGCCGACAAATCCCCGGGGCCTGATAAACTACATCCTAGGGTACTTAAGGAGGTGGCCCTGGAGATAGCAGATGCTCTAAGGATCATCTTCCGGAACTCCATTGACTCGGGAACAGTACCCGTGGATTGGAGGGTAGCTAATGTTACCCCAATATTTAAAAAGGGGGGTAGAGAGAAAGCAGGGAATTATAGACCAGTAAGCCTTACATCGGTTGTGGGCAAAATGCTAGAGTCCATTATTAAGGATAAAATAGCGGAGCACTTGACAAATGGGGAAAGGATCGGACAGAGTCAACATGGATTTACAAAGGGTAAATCGTGTTTGACTAATCTGCTGGAATTTTTTGAGGAAGTAACTGGTAAAATAGATGGGGGAGAGCCAGTGGATGTGGTGTACCTTGACTTCCAGAAAGCCTTCGATAAGGTTCCACACAAAAGATTATCATGCAAAATTAAGGCTCATGGGATTGGGGGCAAAGTATTAACGTGGATAGAGAACTGGCTGGCGGATAGAAAACAGAGAGTTGGAATAAACGGCTCGTTTTCGGAGTGGCAGGCAGTGACCAGCGGGGTGCCGCAAGGATCTGTCCTGGGACCCCAGCTGTTCACAATATATATAAATGATCTGGATCAGGGAATTGGATGCAATATTTCCAAATTCGCTGATGACACTAAACTAGGAGGAGGGGTGGGCTCTGATGAGGATGTCAGGAGGCTACAGTGCGATTTGGACAGGTTGGGGGAATGGGCAGATACGTGGCAGATGCACTATAATGTGGATAAATGCGAGGTTATCCACTTTGGGGGTAAAAACAGGAGGGTAGATTATTATCTAAATGGCAATAGATTGGGAGATGGGGAAGTGCAGAGGGACCTGGGTGTTCTTGTGCACCAGTCACTGAAGGAGAGCATGCAGGTGCAACAGGCGATCAAGAAGGCAAATGGTATGTTGGCCTTCATATCAAGGGGGTTCGAGTATAGGAATAGGGATACCTTACTACAGCTGTACAAGGTGCTGGTGAGACCGCATCTGGAGTATTGTGTACAGTTTTGGTCGCCCCATCTGCGGAAGGATGTTCTTGCCATGGAAAGAGTGCAACGGCGATTCACCAGGCTGATACCTGGAATGGCGGGAATGACCTACGAAGAGAGATTAAATAGTTTGGGCTTGTACTCACTGGAGTTTAGAAGATTGAGAGGGGATCTCATCGAAACATATAAAATTATGGCAGGCCTGGACAGGCTGAATTCAGAGAGAATGTTTCCAATGGCCGGGGAGCACAGAACCAGGGGCCACAGTCTAAAAATAGCGGGCAAATCATTTAAAACAGAGATGAGGAAGAATTTCTTCACTCAAAGAGTGGTGAGCCTGTGGAATTCCCTGCCACAGAGGGCTGTGAAGGCTAATTCAATAAATATTTTCAAGAGAGAATTGGATATATTCCTGAAGGCTAAGGGGATTAAGGGTTACGGAGAAAAGGCGGGGACGGGGTACTGAACTGGTAAGATCAGCTATGATCTCAGACGAAGATCAGCCATGATCTCATTGAATGGCGGAGCAGGCTCGAAGGGCCGAATGGCCTACTCCTGTTCCTATCTCTATGTTTCTATATTCATATAAAACTAGTTAGATTTTTGATCTTGGTTCGGAGATGTGTTACAGTCCTGTGTTAATATGTCGATGTGATTTCCACCAGGATATCCCAATTAACTAACTGTAATGGTACCTTGGAACATCCACGGTTATGTTAAACTTGTATAGAACCTTGGTTAGACCACACTTGGAGTACTGTGAACCGTTCTAGTCGCCATATTATAAAAAGAAAATAGAGGAACTGAATATGGTGCAAAAAAGATTCACAAGAATGATATCAGAACTGAGAGGTTATACCTTTCAGGAAAGATTGACCAGGCTTGGGGCTCTCTCCTCTAGAAAAGAGAAGACTGAGGGGTGACCTGATAGAGGTCTTTAAGATTATGAAAGGGTTTGATAGGGTAGACATAGAGAAGATGTTTCTACTTGAGGGCGAGACCAGAACTAGGGGCCATAAATATAAGATAGTCACTAATAAATCCAATAGGGAATTCAGGAGAAACTTCTTTACCCAGAGAGTGGTTAGAATGTGGAACTCGCTACCACATGGAGTAGTTGAGGCGAATAGCATAGATACATTTAAGGGGAAGCTAGATAAACACATGAGGGAGAAAGGAATAGAAGAATATGCTGATAGGGTGAAATGAAGAGGGGTGGGAGGAGGCTCATAAACACTGGCAATGACCCATTGGGCTGAATGGTCTGTTTCTGTGCTGTAAATACTTTTTAATACATCCAATTAACTGGTCTCTTGAAGAGAGGTTTAGCATTAGTTGAAATAACAACCTGTTTAAAGACAGAGTAGCACAGCAGTAGTTTACAAGAACCGATCTTCTTATCAGTGTGTGGATATTGCCATATTCCTGCCTTCATTGCTGTACATTTATGCACCATTGCATAGAGAGGCAATGTTTAGAGAATGCGTAAGCTATGCATTATATATATTGGAAATGCTCTGCTTAGCTCCTTTATTTCTTGACGTGCCCTTTGAACGTTTGGGCCGATAGATTCGTTCTGCTTCCATACGCTCCTCGGGCATTACTTCTTTGTCATCCAGCACTTTCAGTGATGGTATTTGGCTAATGACATAGTGCCTGTATAAAGCAGAGAGGGCAATGACAATTGTGTATTCACGAGCTCCTTCTTTGCAAAGTGCAATATCTGACAACTCTTTGTATTATCATTTGAACTAATTGTTGTTACAAATTTTTATTTCAGAATGTAAAACTTTAATTTCAAAACAAGAGTTAACACTTCAGTTTGCCCAATCACTATAAATGTAACAAAAACAGAAAATGCTGGAAACACTCAGCAGGTCAGGCAGCAGCGGTGGAGAGAGAAACAGAATGAACGTTTCAGGTTAATGGCCTTTCATCAGAACCCCGACTATAAATGTAAAGTTAGTCCAATGTAACGTTGCTCAACCAACATTGTAATTTCTCCTTTCGTGGGGTCCAAGGGAAGGTCCTGAGCCCAAACGTCAGTGTGGAATATTCTTTGTGCACTATGTGTAAATCCACCCACCTGATTGTTCCAGGATTCAAGCAGACCACCCACATGAGGCACACAGTTTCCAGTGGGCATCCCCAGCCCTATTTAAAGCGAGCATGCATCTTGTAAGGAAATGGTTAATTCTTCATTTTTAGCTGTTGCCTGTTAAGTAAGTTTCTGTTAGAAGGAGCATAGGACGAGGAGTAGGCCAGTCAGGCCCTCGAGCCTGCTCCACCATTCGATGAGATCATGGCTGATCTGTATCCTAACTCCATCCACCTACCTTGGCTCCATATCCTTTTATACCAAAAATCTATCGATCTCATGGATTTAAAATAATTAATTGGCCCAGCATCTACTGCTTTTTGTGGGAGAGAGTTCCACACTTCTACCACCCTTTGCGTGAGGAAGTGTTTCCTAACTCCTCTCCAAAGGACAGTTTAAGTTCAAAGGAATTGCAGTCAGAGAGCTTTAGCTGATAACAAGTTACTGCACCGACACAGAACAAGCAGGGACTGTCTTTGCTGATAAGAGATTCAACAAGGCAACAAGCCGTGTTAGCTCTAGCCTTGAAAAGGCACCTGCCAGAGATGTGGAAAATTAGGGAGTGTGAGTTAAGTTATGGGGAGTGATTCTTGTTAAAACATGAAGTCTGGCTAATTTTTTTTTAATTCGTTCCTGGGATGTGGGCATCGCTGGCAAGGCCAACATTTATTGCCCATCCCTAATTGCCCTTGAGAAGGTGGTGGTGAACCACTTTTGAACCGCTGCAGTCCGTGTGGTGAAGGTACTCCAATAGCGCTGTTAGGGAGGGAGTTCCAGGATTTTGACCTAGCGACGATGAAGGAATGGCAATATATTTCCAAGTCAGGATGGTGTGTGACTTCGGGGGGAACTTGGAGGTGATGGTGTTCCCATGCACCTGGGAACCTGAGAGTAGATTCAGAAGGGAGAAAAGCAAAGCTGGAAATTGAAGGCAGAAAATTAGTAAGCGAGTTTGGAAGGCAGAGGAAACAAAGGCTAGAAAATAGACAATAAGGGAGTTTGGCAGTGCTAAATGCTACATACTTCAAAGCAAGGAGTCTAGGGAATAAAGCAGATAAGCTGAGGGCACAGATAGACACATGGGAATATGATATTATAGCTATTACTGAGACATGGCTGAAAGAAGGGCAGGAATGGTAGCTCAACATTCCTGGTTACAGGGTTTTCAGATGAGATAGAGAGGGGGATAAAAAATCAATATCTTTAATATTGATTAAAGAAACAATTACAGTAATGAGGAGTGATGATACCTTAGAAGGATCATCCAATGAGGCCATATGGGTTGAACTGAAAAACAAAAAGGAGGCAATCACACTGCTGGGATTGTATTGTAGACCCCCAAACAGTCGGAGGGAGATAGAAGAGCAAATATGTAGGCAAATTTCGGAGATGTGCAAAAATAGGGCAGTAATAGTAGGGGATTTCAACTTCCCTAATATTAACTGGGATAAAATTAGTGTGAAAGGTATAGAGGGAGCAGAATTTTTAAAATGCATTCAGGAGAACATTTTTAGCCAGTACATAGTAAGCCCAACAAGAGAGGGGGCAGTTCTGCACCTAGTTTTAGGGATTGATGCTGGGCAGGTGGAAAGGGTATCAGTGGGAGCGCATTTTGGTGGTAGTGATCATAATTCAGTTAGATTTAGGGTAGTTATGGAAAAGGACAAGGGTAGACCAGGAATAAAAGTTGATGTGGATGATGTGGAATCTGTATGGGTAGAGCTGAGAAATACCATGGGGCAGAAAACGTTAGTGGGAGTTGTATACAGACCTCCAAAAAGTAATGCTGAGGTTGGGGATGGCATTAAACAGGAAATTAGAGACGCGTGCAATAAGGGCACAGCAGTTATCATGGGTGACTTAAATCTGCATATAGATTGGGCTAACCAAATTAGTATCAATACTGTGGAGGAGGAATTCCTGGAGTGTATACGGGATGGTTTCCTGTACCAATATGTCGAGGAACCAACTAGAGATCAGGTCATCTTAGACTGGGTATTATGTAACGAGAAAGGAGTCATTAGCAATCTTGTTGTGTGAGGCCCCTTGGGGCGGAGCGATCATAATATGATAGAATTCTTCATTAAGATGGAGAGTGAAGTATTTGACTCAGAGGCTAGGGTCCTGAATTGAGTGGTGCTGGAGTTTTGCTAAGTGGGAGAAAAATCATTTAAGTGTATTTTGTGAATTTTAGTGTGTTAAGAAGTCAATTATTTGAAGTAAGTTTCATTTTTTAAGGGTTTTTTAAACTCTTGGGCAGTTTAAACCGGAAGTAGAATCCGGGTATAAAAGGGGAGGGGCTAGTGCAGCGCACGGAGTGCCTTGTGCATTGAGTAGTGCTGGAGTTTTGCTAAGTGGGAGAAAAATCATTTAAGTGTATTTTGTGAATTTTAGTGTGTTAAGAAGTCAATTATTTGAAGTAAGTTTCATTTTTAAGGGTTTTTTTAACTCTTGGGCAGTTTAAACCGGAAGTAGAATCCGGGTATAAAAGGGGAGGGGCTAGTGCAGTGCACGGAGTGCCTTGTGCATTGAGTGGTGCTGGAGTTTTGCTAAGTGGGAGAGTTCGGATAAGTGGGAGGTGAGGGTGTGTTTTTTGCTCTGTTTTGTTCCCCACTCCCAGGCTTGGACAACACTGTGGAGGCGGAGCAGCGAGACAAGTCAACCAAACAGGCCCCACAGACAGTATTCAAGGAGGAGGTTGGTGATCAGCTGGTTGGTTGGTTTTCTTCCTTCTCTTCTCTTTTATACCTTTAAGTTGGTAAGTCCTTTGAATAGTGGTGTGACATTATCATCTATATCCGGGCAGGGTCTTCATAACTAATAATAAGAAATTTAATTAATTATATAGAATGGAGCAGGTGATGTGTTACTGTTGCGAGATGTGGGAGCCGGTGGTCCCCATTGAGGCTCACGGTGATTACATCTGCGACAAGTGTTTGCTGCTAGAGGAACTCAAGTTCCATGTTATGGAGCTTGAGACCGAGCTTCAGACACTGCGACACATCAGGGAGGGGGAGAAGTTCCTGGACTCTATGTTTCAGGAGATGGTCACACCTATGAAGTTAATTACTGCAGATGTAGTCCGTGGTCAGGGACAGGACAGTGTGACTACGAGTGAGGAAGGTACAGGGATCCAGGATGTAGTGTTGAAGGAGACGCAGCCCTTGTTCTTGTCCAGCAGGATCGAGGTACTTACTCCCTGTGAGGGCGGGAGCGGGGACTGCAGGGAGGATGAGCAACCTGGCCACAGCACCGTGGTACAGGGGGCCATTCAAGTGGAGGGAGTAAAAAGAAATGTTGTAGTGGTAGGGGATAGTATCATTAGGGGGATAGATAGGGTTCTCTGCAGTCAAGAGCGGGAGTCCCGAAGGCTGTGTTGCCTGCCCGGTGCGAGGGTTAAGGATATCTCTTCTGGGCTGGAAAGAAACTTGGAGTGGGAGGGGGAGGATCCAGTTGTCGTGGTCCATGTTGGTACAAATGACGTAGATAGGACAAGGAAGACGGTTCTGTTAAAGGAGTATGAGCAGCTAGGGGTCAAATTAAAAAACAGAACCTCAAGGGTAATAATCTCTGGGTTATTACCTGAGCCACGAGCGAATATGGCTAGGATAAATAAAATTAAAGAGTTAAATGCGTGGCTCAAAGACTGGTGTGGGAGAAATGGGTTTTGCTTCTTGGGACACTGGCACCAATACTGGGACAGGAGGGAGCTGTTCCATTGGGGCGGACTCCACTTGGCCAGTGCTGGGACTCGAGTCCTGGCGAATCATATAACTAGGGCTGTAGAGAGGGCTTTAAACTAATTAGTGGGGGGGAGGTTTCTAGAGAGCAAATAATAGAAATGACAACAGAGAAGGTCATAGACTTAGGTAGCAGTGGGGGAATTAAAAAACAGAATGTGTCAGGAAGGGACAGAAGGTATGGAGCAAAAAGTAAAGTACTAAAAAGGGAAAAAACAGGAACTAAGTGTTACAACCATATTTGAAAGTTCTTTATCTGAATGCACGTAGCATTCGTAACAAAATGAATGAGTTAACGGCACAAATAACGACATATGGGTATGATCTTGTGGCCATTACAGAAACATGGCTGCAGGGTGACCATGACTGGGAATTAAACATACCAGGTTATTTAACAATCAGGAAGGACAGGCAGGAAGGGAGAGGAGGTGGGGTGGCTATGTTAATAAAGGAAGGAATCACTATAATACAGATAAATGATATTGGGTCAAAGGAGCAGGATAGTGAAACAGTTTGGGTGGAGATAAGGAATGATAAGGGGAGAAAAACACTAGTGGGCGTAGTCTATAGGCCTCCGAACAGTTGCAACTCTGTTGGATGGAGTATTAATCAGGAAATAGTTGAGGCTTGTAATAAGGGAACAGCTATAATTATGGGGGATTTTAATTATCATATTAACTGGACAAATCAAATTGGGCAGAGCAGCCTTGAGGATGAGTTCATTGAGTGTATTAGGGATGGGTTTCTTGAGCAGTATGTAACTGAACCGACCAGGGGCAAGCAACCTTAGATTTGGTCCTGTGTAATGAGACAGGATTAATTAAAAATGTCCTAGTAAAGGATCCCCTTGGAATGAGTGACCATAACATGGTTGAGTTCCATATTCAATTAGAGGGTGAGAAGGTTGGATCTCAAACAAGCGTGCTGAGCTTGAATAAAGGAGACTATGAAGGTATGAGAGCGGAATTGATTAGAGTGGACTGGGAAAATAGATTAAAGGGTAAGACGGTACATGATCAGTGGTGTACATTTAAGGAGTTATTTTACAACTTCCAAAAAATATATATTCCACTGAGGAAAAAAGGGAGTAAAAGAAAAGATAGCCATCCGTGGCTAAGTAAAGTAATTAAGGATAGTATCCGACTAAAAACAAGGGCATATAAGGTAGCCAAATCTAGTGGGAGGATGGAAGATTGGGAAGTCTTTAAAAGACAGCAAAAAATAACTAAAAGATTGATTAAGAAAGGGAAGATAGATTATGAAAGTAAATTAGCAAAAAATGTAAAAACAGACAGTAAAAGTTTCTATAGTTATATAAAAAGAAAAAAGGTGGCTAAAGTAAATGTTGGTCCCTTAGAGGATGAGACCGGGAAATTAATGGTGGGTAACATGGAGATGGCAAAAACACTGAACAATTATTTTGTATCAGTCTTTACAGTAGAGGACACTAAGAATATCCCAACACTGGACAAACAGGGGGCTCTGGGGGGGAGGAACTAAATACGATTAAAATCACTAAGGAAGTGGTACTTGGTAAAATAATGGGACTCAAAGCGGATAAATCCCCTGGACCTGATGGCTTGCATCCTAGGGTCTTGAGGGAAGTAGCGGTAGGGATTGTGGATGCATTGGTAATAATTTTCCAAAACTCACTGGACTCAGCAAAGGTCCCGGCAGATTGGAAAACTGCTAATGTAACACCCTTATTTAAAAAGGGTAGTAGGCAGAAGGCTGGAAACTATAGACCTCTTAGCCTAACATCTGTGGTTGGTAAAATGTTAGAGTCCATTATTAAGGAGACAGTAACGGGACATTTGGATAAACATAATTTAATAGGACAAACTCAGCATGGTTTCATGAAGGGGAAGTCATGTTTGACAAATTTGCTGGAGTTTTTTGAGGAAGTAACATACAGGGTGGATAAAGGGGAACCAGTGGACGTAGTGTATTTAGACTTCCAAAAGGCATTTGACAAGGTGCCACACAAAAGATTATTGCTCAAGATAAAAAATCACGGGATTGGGGGTAATATTCTGGCGTGGGTGGAGGATTGGCTCTCTAACAGAAAGCAGAGAGTTGGGATAAATGGTTCATTCTCAGATTGGCAACCAGTAACTAGTGGTGTTCCGCAGGGGTCAGTGCTGGGTCCCCAACTCTTTACAATCTATATTAACGATTTGGAGGAGGGGACTGAGTGTAACATATCAAAGTTTGCAGATGATACAAAGATGGGATGGAAAGTAGTGAGTGAGGAGGACATAAAAAACCTGCAAAGGGACATAGACAGGCTAAGTAAGTGGGCAGAGATTTGGCAGATGGAATACAATACTGGAAAGTGTGAGGTTATGCACTTTGGCAGGAAAAATCATAGAGCAAGTTATTATCTTAATGGCAAGAAACTGGAAAGTACTGTAGTACAAAGGGATCTGGGGGTCCTGGTGCACGAAACTCAAAAAGTTAGTACGCAGGTGCAGCAAGTGATCAAGAAGGCCAATGGAATGTTGGCTTTTATTGCTAGGGGGATGGAATATAAAAACAGGGAGGTATTGCTGCAGTTGTACAAGGTATTGGTGAGACCGCATCTGGAATACTGCATACAGTTTTGGTGTCCATACTTAAGAAAAGACATACTTGCTCTCGAGTCAGTACAAAGAAGGTTCACTCGGTTAATCCCGGGGATGAGGGGGTGGTCATATGAGGAGAGGCTGAGTAGATTGGGACTCTACTCATTGGAGTTCAGAAGAATGAGAGGCGATCTTATTGAAACATATAAGATTGTGAAGGGGCTTGATCGGGTGGATGCGGTAAGGATGTTCCCAATGATGGGTGAAACTAGAACTAGGGGGCATAATCTTAAAATAAGGGGCTGCTCTTTCAAAACTGAGATGAGAAGAAACTTCTTCACTCAGAGGGTGGTAGGTTTGTGGAATTTGCTGCCCCAGAAAGCTGTGGAAGCTACATCATTAAATAAATTTAAAACAGAAATAGATAGTTTCCTAGAAGTAAAGGGAATTAAGGGTTACGGGGAGCGGGCAGGAAATTGGATATGAGTCTAGGTTCGGAATGGTCATGGCCCTGTGGGTAGTGGAGTGGGCCCAGGGGCTGTGTAGCCTGGTTCTGCTCCTACTGTGTTCTAATTCTGTGTTAGATTTCAGGAGATGGTTTTATTCCTGTTCCTGGCTGGGGTGGAGATCGCCTTTACAGAAGGTAAGTACTGTAGAAAATATAGGGACAGAGTGATCTCCTGGAAGAATTTCGATCGCCTAGATGGGTCGGAGAGGAATTTCCCAGATTTTTTTCTCCCAAATTGGCCATTGGGTCTTTATCTGGTTTTTCGCCTCTCCTGGGAGATCACATGGGTTCGGGTGGATGCACAGTGATAGAAGATTTGAGGTTAGGATCAGATCAGCCATGATCTTATTGAATGGTGGAGCAGGCTCGAGGGGCCGATTGGCCTACTCCTGCTCCTATTTCTTATGTTCTTATGTTCTTATGATGGTATGAGGCACGAGTTGGCTAGGCTGGATTGGGGAATGTTATTTATAGGGTTGACGGTGGATAGGCAATGGCAAACATTTAAAGATCGCATGAATGAACTACAGAATTTGTTCATCCCTGTTTGGCATAAAAATAAAACAAAAAAGGTGACTCAACCGTGGCTAACAAGGGAAATTAGGGATAGCATAAGATCCAAGGAGAGGACATATAAATTGGCCAGAAAAAGCAGCAAAGCTGAGGATTGGGAGCAGTTTAGGATTCAGCAAAGGAGGACAAAGGGATTAATTAAGAGGGGGAAAATAAGAGTATGAGAGTAAGCTTGCAGGGAACATAAAAACTGACTGTAAAGGCTTCTATAGATATGTGAAGAGAAAAAGATTGGTGAAGTCAAACGTAGGTCCCTTGCAGTCAGAATCAGGGGAATTTATAATGGGGAATAAAGAAATGGCAGACGAATAAAATACATACTTTGGTTCTGTCTTCACAAAGGAGGACACAAATAACCTCCCAGAGATGTCGGGAAAGATTGGGTTTAATGAGAGGGAGGAACTGAATGAAATCAGTATTTGTAGGGAAATGGTGTTAGGGAAATTGACGGGATCGAAGGCCGATAAATCCCCTGGGCCTGATAATCTACATCCTAGGGTACTTAAGGAAGTGGCCCTAGAAATAGTAGATGCATTGCTGGTCATCTTCAAAAATTCTATAGACTCTGGAACAGTTCCCATGGATGGGAGGGTAGCTAATGTTACTCCACTATTCAAAAAAGGTAGTAGAGAGAAAACGGGGAATTATAGACCGGTAAGACTAACATCGGTAGTGGGGAAAATGCTAGAGTCCATTATAAAAGATGTAATAGCAGAGCACTTGGAAAACAGTGACAGGATCAGACAAAGTCAACATGGATTTACAAAAGGTAAATCGTGCCTGACTAATCTACTGGAATTTTTTGAGGATGTAACTGGTAGAATAGATAAGGGAGAACCAGTGGATGTGGTGTATTTGGACTTTCAGAAGGCTTTCGATAAGGTCCCGCATAAGAGATTAGCGTGTAAAGTTAAAGCACATGGGATTGGGGGTAAGGTACAGGTTTGGATAGAGAACTGGTTGGCAGACAGGAAGCAAAGAGTTGGAATAAACGGGTCTTTTTCCGAGTAGCAGGCAGTGATTAGTGGGGTACCACAGGGATCGGTGCTAGGACCCCAGCTATTCACAATATATATTAATGATCTAGATGACACAAAGCTGGGTGGGCGTGTGTGCTGAGAGGAGGATGCAGAGAAACTCCAGTATGATTTGGACAGGTTGGGTGATTGGGCAGATGCATGGCAGATGCAGTATAATGTGGATAAATGCGAGGTTATCCACTTTGGTGGCAAATACAGGAAGGCAGATTATTATCTGAACGGCAATAGATTGGGAGAAGGGGAAGTGCAACGAGACCTGGGTGTCCTTGTGCACCAGTCGCTGAAGGTAAGCATGCAGGTGCAGCAGGCTGTTAAGAAGGCAAATGGTATGTTGGCCTTCGTAGCGAGAGGATTCGAGTACAGGAGCAAGGATGTCTTGCTGCAGTTGTACAAGGCCTTGGTGAGACCACACCTTGAGTATTGTGTGCAGTTTTGGTCACCTTATCTGAGGAAGGATGTTCTTGCCATGGAGGGAGTGCAGCGAAGATTCACCAGACTGATACCTGGATGGCAGGAATGATGTATGAGGAGAGATTGGGTCGATTGGGCTTATATTCGCTGGAGTTTAGAAGAATGAGAGGGGATCTCATTGAAACTTATAAAATTCTAACAGGACTAGACAGACTAGATGCAGGAAGGCTGTTCCCAATGGCGGAGGAGTCCAGAACCAGGGGTCACAGCCTAAGGATAAGGGGTAAGCCATTTAGGACTGAGATGAGGAGGAATTTCTTCACCCAAAGAGTGGTGAACCTGTGGAACTCTCTACCACAGAAGGCGGTGGAGGCCAGTTCATTAAATATATTCAAGAAGGAGTTGGATCTATTTCTTAAGGCTAAAGGGATCAAGGGATATGGGGAGAAAGCAGGGACAGGGCACAGAATTTGGATGATCAGCCATGATCTCATTAAATGGCAGAGCAGGCTCGAGGGGCCGAATGGCCTACTCCTGCTCCTATCTTCTATGTTTCTATGTTCTCAATTGGGGAAAAGCTAATTTTACTAAGCTGAGATGTGATTTAGCCAAAGTGGACTGGAGACAGAAACTTGAAGGTAAATCAGTGTCAGAACAGTGGGAGGCATTCAAGGAGGAGATAGTAAGGGTTCAGAGTAAGTATGTTCCCTTAAAGAAAAAGGATGGGACTAACAAATCTAGAGTTCCCTGGATGTCAAGGGGCATACAAGGTAGGATAAAGAAAAAAACGGAAGCTTATGACAGGTATCTAGGGCTCAATACTACAGAAACCGTAGAGGAGTATAGAAAGTGCAGGGGTGAAATTAAAAAGGAAACTAGGAAAGTAAAGAGAGGGCATGAAAAAATATTGGCAAGTAAAATCAAGGAAAATCCAAAGATGTTTTATAAATACATTACGAACAAGAGGATAACTAAAGTAAGAGTAGGGCCTATTAGAGACCATAAAGGTAACCTGTGTGTGGAGGTAGAAGACATGGTTATGGTTCTTAATGAACACTTTGCATCTGTTTTCACAAAAGAGAGGGACGATGCAGACATTGCAGTCAGGGAGGAGGAGTGTGAAATATTAGATGAAATAAACATAGTGAAAGAGGAAGTATTAAGGGGTTTAGCATCTTTGAAAGTGGATAAATCCCCAGGCCCGGATGAAAGGTAACCCAGACTGTTAAGAGACGTAAGAGAGGAAATAGCAGAGGCTCTGACCATCATTTTCCAATCCTCTCTGGCTACAGGTGTGGTGCCAGAGGACTGGAGGACTGCTAATGTGGTACCATTGTTTAAAAAGGGAGAAAGGGATAGATCGAGTAATTACAGGCCAGTCAGCCTAACCTCAGTGGTGGAAAAATTATTGAAAAAAATTCTGAGGGACAGGATAAATCTTCATTTAAAAAGACACGGATTAATCGGACAGTCAGCATGAATTTGTTAAGGGAAGGTCGTGTCTGACTAACTTGATTGAATTTATTGAGGAGGTAACAAGGAGGGTCAATCGGGGTAGCGCATTTGATGTAATCTATATGGATTTTAGCAAGGCTTTTGATAAGCTCCCGCATGGCAGACTGGTCACAAAAGTAAAAACCCATGGGATTCAAGGCAAAGTGGCAAGTTGGATCCAAAATTGGCTCAGAGGCAGGAAACAAAGGGTAATGGTTGAAGGGTGTTTTTGTGACTGGAAGGGTGTTTCCAGTGGGGTTCCGCAAGGCTCAGTACTGGGTCCTTTGGTTTTTGTGGTATTTATCAATGATTTGGACTTGAATGTAGGAAGTATGATTAAGAAGTTTGTAGATGATACAAAAATTATCCATGTGGTTGATAATGAAGAAGAAAGCTGTAAACTGCAGGAAGATATCAATGGACTGGTCAGGTGGGCAGAACAGTGGCAAATGGAATTCAATCTGGAGAAGTGTGAGGTAATGCATTTGGGGAGGGATAACAAGGCAAGGGAATACACAATAAATGGTAGGACACTGAGAAGTGACGAGGATCAGAGGGACCTTGGAGTGCATGTCCACAGATCCCTGAAGGTAGCAGGACAGGTAGATAAGGTGGTTAAGAAGGCATATGGGATACTTGCCTTTATTAGCCGAGGCATGGAATATAAGAGCAGGGAGGTTATGCTTGAACTGTATAAAACACTAGTTAGGCCACAACTAGAATACTGCGTGCAGTTCTGGTCACCATATTACAGGAAGGATGTGATTGCACTAGAGAGGGTGCAGAGGAGATTTACGAGGATGTTGCCTGGGCTGGAGAATTTTAGATATGAGGAAAGATTGGATAGGCTGTGGTTGTTTTCTTTGGAACAGAGGAGGCTGAGGGGAGACCTAATTGAGGTGTATAAAATTTTGAGGGGCCTAGATAGAGTGGATAGGAAGGACCTATTTCCCTTAGCAGAAGGGTTAATAACTAAGGGGCATAGATTTAAAGTAATTGGTAGGAGGTTTAGAGGGGAGTTGAGGAAAAATGTTTTCACCCAGAGGGTGGTGGGGAATGAGGAAATCTACATGATATAAGGGGTTAATTTCGGGTGCTTGCTGGGTAAAAGTTTTCAGACTTGACACAGGTCAAGAGTCGATGTGTAACTAGAGCTATTGCACGTACCTGGATCATAGCTAAGAACAGATGACTGCCCTCTTAAGTAGAATGTAGGAGTGAGACAATGGGCTCCGTTTGAAGTACCCAGTGACCTAATAACTTGTTAGACCTAGTCTCCAGATACATGATTAAGATTAAAGAGGACCTCCGGTTACACGATTCATATTCTGTTATAGATTAACAGTTGACTTATGTGTCCAGGATCCTTCTGTCAATATGTCATAAGACCTAATGATTAATCTAAAATGTATCCTGATTGAGGAACAAAGGAATGTCAATTAAATTTATTTGTTACACTGTATAAATATGGAACGCTTACGCTGTATCATTGGAATAGTAGCCTCACCCCTTGAGTGGAGGTACTGATTCCCCTTGCAAGTGAAATAAAAGGCCTGTCCGTCTGACGAATCCAAGAGTGTATTGAGTCATTACCCAGAGCTAAGAAAAAGGCACTTCAACAGGATCTGGAACTCACTGCCTGAAAGGGTGGTAGAGGCAGAAACCCTCATCACATTTAAAAAGTATTTGGATATGCACTTGAAGTGCCATAACCTACAAGGCTACGAACCAAGTGCTGGAATGGGGATTAGGCTAGATAGCTCTTTGTCAGCCGGCATGGACAAGATGGGCCGAATGGTCTCCTTCTGTGCTGTAAATTTCTGATTCTATGATTCTAGGTGGTAGAAGCTGCAGGTTTGGGAGGTGCTGTCGAAGAAGATTGGATGAGGTAATACTTTTGAAACATGCGTTGGAGTGAACAAAAGGTATAAAAAGGGGTGTTTTTTTAATTCATTCACGGGATGTGGGCGTCGCTTGCAAGGCCAGCATTTATTGCCCATCCCTAATTGCCCTTGAGAAGGTGGTGGTGAGCTGCCTTCTTGAACCACTGCAGTCCGTGAGGTGAAGGTACTCCCACAGTGCTGTTAGGGATGAAGTTCAAAGATTTTGACCCAACGACGATGGAGGAATAGAGATATTTTTCGAAGTCAGGATCGTGTGTGACTTGGAGGGGAACTTGAAGGTGATGGTGTTCCCATGCACCTGCTTCCCTTGTTCTTCTAGGTGGAGCAGGTTGTGGATTTGGGAGTTTCTGTCGAAGAAGCCAATCTTCTTCAATGCAAGGATTCTAAATTTCCAATATCTGTTAGACCTGCCCAACTAAAGCCCTCGAGCTCGAAATCCGTGACGTGTGAATTCTCCAGTACCTTGTACCGCAAGCGTGACCCTGAGTATATGTGTAGTTATTATTAATAATAGTTTATCATTATACATGTGTGATTATTGGTAATAATAGTTATCATCAATGTTCCCTTTAAGCCATGCGACCGCACAATGCACTGCAAGTCCCGTGCAGCCGGCTCACCGGCTTTTAAATGGAAAAACCGCGCATGCGTGGAATTTTGAATGGGCCGTGCAGCCTGTTAAAGGGGCCACACAGCCCAAAAAAAATTAGAGGGAATCTTGGTTATCATTGTATGCTTAATTCTTATGAAAGTCAATAAATGCCTTTGTACCCATTGGGCTAGAAATTCATTATAGCCAAGAAATGGGCAGTGTTTAGACTAAAAATGGTTAAGTAGTGCCAGGAGAAAATCATCTAGACTGCATGCAAAATTCATGCTCACTCCTCATTAAAATGATTGCAATCATAAATCGAGACTAAAAACCCAAGCTCATTGGCGTTACACTGAAAAGCTGGACCAATATCGGGGGCAGTCTAATTGCAAGTCATGATTGCCACAGGCTTTTTTCACTACTTAAAGGGGAGGTTCATTGATGCTGCAGCACGTCATTCTCAGCATTGCTGGCTGTGCAGCTGCCCCAACAATCCTAACAAGAAGAATCAGAAGGAGAAGGAGAACGATCCAGAGCAGTGAATAAGTTGTTGTGATGGCAGATCGCCTCCCCAGGGAGAGAGCCCAAAGGTTCTCTGATGAAGCTTTGGAGGCATTGGTTTTTGTGGTGGAGAGAAGGAGGGCGGTCCTGTACCCGGCAACTGGCAGGAGGCCCTCGCCACAAGTGTGCCGCACCATGTGGAGGGAGGTAGCGCAGCACATCTCGGGCAGCACTGTGGTCCCCAGGACCCAGACACAGTGCAGGAAGAAGTTTAACAGCCTCACACGGGTGGTCAGGGTGGGTGAATGCTTCAACAAATGCTACATACCACCATCTGTACCACAAGCTTCACACACTTCTCAAAGCACCACACCACTAGCATTCACCCACCAACAATCTCTACCTAGCAACATTCACACCCACATCTCTCACCTAGCACACAATGACAGCTATTCAACTATGGCAGGCACTTCAGCCAAACACATTGCACCGCATTCACTCACACACTCTCCTTTCTCTTGCAGACCAAGGTGGCTCACAACTGGAGGGAGAAGGAGCGAACCGGCGGGGACCAAGCCCACATTGAACATCTGATTGACCTGGAGAATCGAGTGCTGCAGATCACTGGGTGCCAGCTCCTGGGCAACGTGGCCACCACTGACGTTGACCCCCTTGGGGACAACAACAGTATGTTCATGCCTATTGCTTCTTCTCCCATCCCAATTCCCTCTCAGCCCACAATCGTTTTGCACTTTCAAGCTACTCATGCTGTATACATGCAATTCTGCCTTCCCCCTCCCCTCACCACAACCCGACTCATGGGCCTTTCTGCTTTCAGATAATCAGCAAGCACCTGAGTAGCCTGTCCCTGAGGGCACTGCAGAGAGCGAGGCGGGAGAAGAGGAGCAGGAAGAAGACACCACGTCACTGCATCTCCCACCCACAGACACCAGCTCAGATATTGCCACGAGGCATTCTTTAGAGGCTAGAAATAGTAGATGCATTGCTGGTCATCTTCCAAAATTCTATAGACTCTAGAACAGTTTCCATGGATTGGAGGGTAGCTAATGTAACCCCACTATTCAAAAAAGGTGGTAGAGAGAAAACGGGGAATTATAGACTGGTGAGCCTGACATCGGTAATGGGGAAAATGCTTGAGTCCATTATAAAAGATGTAATAGCAGGGCACTTGGAAAACAGTGACAGGATCGGACAAAGTCAACATGGATTTACAAAAGGTAAATCATGCTTGACTAATCTACTGGAATTTTTTGAGGATGTAACTGGTAGAATAGATAAGGGAGAACCAGTGGATGTGGTGTATTTGGACTTTCAGAAGGCTTTCGATAAGGTCCCGCATAAGAGATTAGCATGCAAAGTTAAAGCACATGGGATTGGGGGTAGGTACTGACTTGGATAGAGAACTGGTTGGCAGACAGGAAGCAAAGACTTGGAATAAACGGGTCTTTTTCTGAGTGGCAGGCAGTGACTAGTGGGGTACCAGTTATTCACAATGTATATTAATGATCTAGACGAGGGAACTAGATGTAATATCTTCAAGTTTGTAGACGACACAAAGTTGGGTGGGCGTGTGTGCTGTGAGGAGGATGCAGAGAAACTCCAGTATAATTTGGACAGGTTGGGTGATTGGGCAGATGCATGGATAATGTGGATAAATGCGAGGTTATCCACTTTGGTGGCAAAAACAGGAAGGCAGATTATTATCTGAACGGCAATAGATTGGGAAAAGGGGAAGTGCAATGAGACCTGGGTGTCCTTGTGCACCAGTCGCTGAAGGTAAGCGTGCAGGTGCAGCAGACGGTTAAGAAGGCAAATGGTATGTTGGCCTTCATAGCGAGAGGATTCAAGTACAGGAGCAAGGATGTTTTGCTGCAGTTGTACAGGGCCCTGGTGAGACCACACCTTGAGTATTGTGTGCAGTTTTGGTTACCTTATCTGAGGAAGGATGTTCTTGCCATGGAGGGAGTGCAGCGAAGATTCACCAGAATGATACCTGGGATGGCAGGAATGACGTATGAAGAGAGATTGGATCGATTGGGCTTGTATTCGCTAGAGTTTAGAAGAATGAAAGGGGATCTCATTGAAACTTATAAAATTCTAACAGGACTAGACAGACTAGATGCAGGAAGGATGTTCCCGATGGCCGGGGAGTCCAGAACTGGGGCCACAGTCTAAGGATAAGGGATAAGCCATTTAGGACAGAGATGAGAAGGAATTTCTTCACCCAGAGAGAGGTGAACCTGTGGAATTCTCTACCACAGAAGGCAGTTGAGGCCAATTCATTAAATATATTCAAGAAGGAGTTAGATATATTTCTTAAGGCTAAAGGGATCAAGGGATATAGGGAGAAAGCAGGGACAGGGTACTGAATTTGGATGATCAGCCATGGTCTCATTAAATGGCGGAACAGGCTCGAGGGGCCGAATGGCCTACTCCTGCTCCTATCTTCTATGTTTCTATGTTTCTATGTAGTGTAGTAGCGGGATCTTCACAGGGTGAGGCACCGGGAACGAGCGGGCTACAGCAAGGCCAGGGGGAAAGGGCAGCTTGGGGGCCAGCTCGACGGAGGGTGAGTTCACACGCGAGTTGAGGACCTCGATGCGGAGGCCATTAGAAAAAGGATGATGGGCAAGCACACAGAAATGATATGTGCAATGGCAAGACTGCCAGAGAGCCTCTCGGCAATGGCAAGGAGCGTGGAGGAGTCCGCCTCCAACATTGCACAAGTCTCTGCGCAGAGCATGGAGCCCATCATTTCCAGTCTGCAAATGATGGTAGACTCCGAGAGACCGTGGTGACCCAGACATGATGGCGTGCATGATGGGCGATGTCACAGCTTCCATTGCAGCACAGGCGAAAGCGCTGCAGCAGAAGCTCAGACTGCTCTCATGCAGTCTCTGCTTGGTAGCATCCAATCTCTGGCTGCTCTCATGCGGTCTCAGTGTGATGCCACCCAAGCTCTTACTGCTGCCATTGTGGCTGGGTTGACCACTGTCCACCGGGACTTTCACGGTGTCGCAACAGACCAGCAATCTGTGCTCCAGCAGATTGCTAAGGATGCTAAGGTGCTGCCCCGGGGAGTGGCAATGGGTCGGTGGAGCAGGAACCTGTTGTCCTCTCTCAGGATGACAGCATTCCTGCTCCCACCACTGCCACTCCACCATTGCCCTCGTCAATGGCTGTCATCCAGCCAGCCAGACTGCCGCCGCCCATGCCTAGGTGGTGCAGTCTACAGCCGGCTCTTCTAGGTCCAGAGTTGGTCAAGGTCGTCCTGCAAGTCCATCTAAAGTGGCCTGCACGGAAACTCAGCAGCCTTCCACCAGCCATGCTGCAGCCACTTCGTAGGAGCACTAGACTAGGAAAAGGCACACGAACGAGAGGCACTAAGGGATTGCACAAGCGTGATTAGTTAATAGTATTGATGTTATATGTGTATAGATAAATTTATTAATTCTGTTTAGATTCTTTTGTGGTGTCTCTCATTTCAGCTTTGTGCTGTGAAATGGCCTGCGACAGGGATGGAATGATGGGGATGTGGTGAGCAATGGGGATCTGGGGTTTAATTCATTCGAATCGAAGTCTGATGAGCCAGTCATGGACTGCCCTTCGGAAGGCTGATTGAGTGGCTTCCTCCTCCTCTGCGTCCTCGTCTTCCTCTTCCTCCTCATCCTCCTCCTCCTCTCCCTCGTCTTCCTCCTAAGGTGATCCCAAAATCCATGGTGGCAAGCCCTCATCATGGCCAAGTTGTGGAGCATGCAGCAGACCACCTCGAAATGGGATATCCCCTCAGCCAAGTACTGGAGGGCTCCTCTTGAGTGGTCTAATCTGAAACCGGGTAGATGGAGTTAAGATACAGATCAGCCATGATCTAACTGAATGGCGGAACAGGCTCGAGGGGCTGAATGGCCTCCTCCTGTTCCTATTTGCTGATGGAGTCTCTGAGCGATTGCTCAGCCACTGGCAGAGAGGTCCTTCCCTCTTCTTCATCATCACCTTCAGCTTCCGGAAGCAGCAAGATTTTCCACATTGGGATATCATGCAGAAAGCATTGAGCTACAATGATTCTTGCAATGTATTGCAGGGCTCCACCAGATTTATCTAGGAACATAAAATTGGGGTTTCAAAATGCGAAAATTCTGCTTCATGCACTCGTCTCATTCTTTTGGTTGTCCCGTCTGCCTGCGGAAGTCTTACCTCTTACCTATAATCTACGTAGTCCTGCAGACTCCCTCCATTAAAATAGCTTGGTGCAGCCTCATTGTTCATCATGCTGAGAATCCTAAAGGTAAGTTTCATATGCAAAATAACGAGTCATTAAACTGGTCGCACACACCCTCAAAATACTGCAACAAGCAGACAGTTAAACAAATATTCAACAAAACGTTCATAAAAAGACAACTGTAATCTCTGTCAGTTTTCAAACTGGTCGTAAATTGACCCATACCCCTAAGTCTTTGATTTTTAAAAAATTATCCTGTAGTGGGTCCTAAATTTTTAGATGCTTGCAGCCATTGCAGTGCTCCCACCTTCATTTTCAGAATGTTATTGTACCCCCTCAATGATATAATTAACCACTTTAATAACGATAATTTTAATAATGATAATCGACTCCCTGCACAGATTGGCCTTTGGGAAAGGAAACCATTGTGTGTGTGGCTGAGATACTGGCAAGTCAAAAGCAGCTCTTTAAACACTGCTGCTTGTAGTTAATGTGGAGCTGCGCACTGAGGACACTTGAAGGATTGCTCCTTTTGAGTATGATGCCCTGGAGTTTCTTATCCCAGAAGGTGCAACAAAGGAAGGTGCCCTCTCTGGAGGTAAGGGGCGCCCTCCCCTACATTACAACAGTGACCAAAAGCACACCATTGGCTGTAAAGCGCTTTGGGACATCCTGAGGTCGTGAAAGGCACTAAGTAAATACTAGCCTTTCTTTCATTCTTTCTTTTCCCCTTGTATCTTTAACGTTGAAAAATGAAAGTATGAAAAAGAAGCATAATCAGTCAAAACTCAACAGCAAGTTAGTAGGAGATATTAGGAGGTGTGACTAAAAGCTTAAAGAGGTGGGTTTGAAGATGTCTTAACAGAACATAAGAAATAGGAGCAGGAGTAGGCCATATGTCCCCTCGGGCCTGCTCAGGCATTCAATAAGATCATGGCTGATCTTCAACCTCAACTCCACTTTTTCGCCCTATCCCCATATCCCTTGATTCCCTTAATGCCCAAAATCTATCGATCTCTGTCTTGAATATACTCAACTAGCTGAAGTGCCCGGCGGTGCTGAGGGTCTTTTGAGGGCATGTTGTTGTTGGAAGAGAGAGAGAGAGTGACTGGGGGGAAGAGAGAGAGCGACTGGGGGGAAGAGATAGAGCGACTGGGGGAAGAGGTAGAGCGACTGGGGGGAAGAGGGGGGAAGCGGGGGGGAGGGGGAGAAAGGGGGGGAGAAGGGGGGAAGAGGGGGGAAGGGGGGAAGAGGGGGGAAGGGGAGGGGGGGAAGAGGGGGGAAAGAGGGGAAGGGAGGGGAGGGGAGGAGGGGGGAGGGGGTGGGGAGGGGGAGGGGAGGGGGGAGGGAGAGGGGGAGGGGGGAGGAGGGGGAGGGGGAGGGGGAGTGGGGGGAGGGGAGGGGGAAGCGGGGGGGAAGGGAGGGGGGAAGCGGGGGGGAAGGGGGGGGAAGGGGGAGGGGGAGGGGGGAGGGGAGGGGGAGGGGGGAGTCTCCGAGCCCCGCCCCCGATGTCCCGAGCCCCGCCCTCCCGAGGCCCGATCTCACGAGGCCCAATCTCCGGAGTCCCGCGCCCCGCCCCCCCGATCTCCCGAGGCCCGATCTCCCGAGCGCCGATCTCCCGAGGCCCGATCTCCCGAGCGCCGACCTCCTGAGGCCCGATCTCCCGAGCGCCGATCTCCCCCCGATCTCCCGAGGCTCGCCACCACCCCCCCCGATCTCCGGAGGCCCGATCTCCCGAGCCCCGCCCCCCGCCCGAGCCGGCTTCAAGAGCAGAGAGAGAGACGCCGCCGCGCAACCTACTGCGTGAGGCCCGGCCGGACTCAAGTCGCGTGCGCTGACTCCTGCCCCACCTACCTTTACTAACATGGCAGCGGTGGCGATGCTCGGCTCAGGCCCGCCCCCTCCAGCCTTCACAAAGATGGCGGAGATCGCGAGCCGCTTGTTCAGGGAGGTGCCTAGCTCGGGCGTGGTTGGGCAACAGAGGCCCAGGCTTACAGGCCTGGAAAAACGGTTAAAGGTAGGAAAATTCTAGATGTTACAGAAAAGATTTACAAATTAATTAACTTTTTTTAAAACAATTTGTGTTTTAAAAGCAACTTTTTTTTTGCTGGACATGTAGATTTGAAAAGAAACACGCAGAAAGCGGGAAAAAGAAATGAAAAGTTTGGAATCAAGATGGCGGTGACTCACCTCGGTTCAGAACGATAAGGCCCGCCCACACACGCACCGATTGGTCGACCGTCAGGTCACCAAAGCGTAGGATTGGTCAATCGTCCCGTCACTCGACTCTAGGAGGGCTCGCCCGCAAGCGCCAGGAACCCGCCCCCGCCACGCAGCGATTGGTCGACCGTCGGGTCACTCGACCGTACGATTGGTCGACCTCGACGTCACTCGATGCTAATGAGCGGATAATGAGCGGAATGTTGAACGTTTTTTGGATACCGCGGGCGCAATTTTTGTCTGGCCGAAACGTAAATATGCTTATGACGGTTCTGGAATCGTAAGCTTTCTTTCGATGTAATACACGTGTAGGTATGCTCTATAACTTTCAAGTTTATTCAATACAGACAGACAGACAGACGGAATGACAGACTGATCGACCGCTTTATATATATAGATAGATGACTAAGCATCCACAACCATCTGGGTAGAGAACTCCAAAGATTCACAACCCTCTGAGTGAAGAAATTGCTCTTCATCCCAGTACTAAATGGCCGACGCTTTATCCTGGGTCTATGATCCCTAGTTCTAGACTCTCCAGTCAGGGGGAAAAGCCTCTCAGCATCTACCCTGTGAAACCCTCTAAGAATTTTATACGTTTCAATTAGATCACCTCTCATTCTTCTAAACGCCAGATAATATAGGCCCATTCTACTCAACCCTCTCATCCCAGGAATCAGTCTAGTGAACCTCCATTGCGCCCCCTCTAAGGCAAGTATATCTTTCTTTAGGCAAGGAGAGTAAAAATGTACACAGTACTCAATGTATGGTCTCACCAATTCCCTATTATTGCACCAAGAATTCCTTACTCTTATGCTCCAGCCCCCTTGCAATAAAGGCGAACATACCATTTGCATTCCTAATTGCTTGCATGTTAACTCTTAAAAGAGGAGAGGGAGGCGGCGAGGCAGAGGGATTTAGGGAATTAATTCCAAAGCTTGGGGCCTAGACAGCTGAAGGCAGAGCCGTCACTGGTGGGGAAAAGGGAGTGGGGGATGCCAGACAGCTGAAGGCACAGCCGTCACTGGTGGGGAAAAGGGAGTGGGGGATACCAGACAGCTGAAGGCACAGCCATCACTGGTGGGGAAAAGGGAGTGGGGGATACCAGACAGCTGGTTTATGGAGGGTGACGGGTGGAAAGGATATGCGATGGAAACTCAGCTTTGGATCAGATAAGATGCCGAGGTTGCAAACAGTGTGGTTGATCCAGAGACAGTGGCCAGAGAGGGGGCATAGAATCGGTGGGGAGAGTATGGAGTTTGTGGTGGGGGCCAAAGGCGATGGCTTTGGTCTGACCAATCTTTAACTGGAGGGAATCGCGGCTCACCCAAGACTGGACATTGGACAAGCAGTCTGACAACACAGTGGCAGTGGAGGGGTCAAGAGAGTTGGTGGAGAGGTAGAGCTGGGTGACATCAGCATACATGCGGAACGTGAACCCATGTCTTCAGATGATGTCGCCCGTGAAGTGATGCGTTACTGCCTAATGAACTGCAGGCCACCATGAAGGGGAGGGTACCCCTGGGGCATCTAGTGCATTCTTAAGCCCAGGTGCATTTTATCTAATGAATGCTCTAACGGGGACTACAGACACTTTGGGGGGGAGGGGGCAATTTTAATCTAACCCGCAATTTTAACCTAACCCGCCCATCAGGAAAGTTACAGGATTGGATGCAGCACTGGTTTTACACCCTGCCCAATTTTTTAAATTAATTCGTAGTTTGCTGGCAAGGCCAGCATTTATTGCCCATCCCTAATTGCCCTTGAGAAGGTGGTGGTGAGCCGCCTTCTTGAACCACTACAGTCCCATGTGGTGAAGGTACTCCCACAGTGCTGTTAGGGAGGGAGTTCCAGGATTTTGACTCAGCGACAATGAAGACACGGTGATATACTTCCAAGTCATGATGGTGTGTGACTTCGAGGGGAACTTGGAGGTGATGATGTTCCCATGCGCCTGCTGCCCTTGTCCTTCTAGGTGGTAGAGGTCACGGGATTCAGAGATGCTGTCAAAGAAGCCTTTCCATTGAAGTCAATGTAGAGTAATATTGGGGGAGGGGGGGTGGGGGGAGGGTGTAAAACCGGTGTTCCACCCGATCCCATGGGTTTCCCACCTGGCAAATTAGGTTAAAATGACCTTCTTGGGCTACAAAGTACAGCAGCATCTCTTGTCTGGTTTCAACATGATGAGGGATTGGATTGAGAGAGCCATTATGCAATCCCGCTCTGACAAGTCACTGGACATGCTAAGGGCACGTAACAGCAACTGAGGAATAGCAGAAATTGACACAGATGAAGGAGCTGTCTCGAAGGGTGAGGTCGCACCTGCCCAACACATTCGCCACCTGACCTGACAGCTTGCCATGTTCTAGATAGCGTGAAGGACCAGGCAACAACCGCAGCAATAGATGTAGGGCCATCTCATGGCCCAACAGAAGATGAGACCGGACCACCGCCACCCTAAGAGCCACGGGCTGACATCCAGCAGTTAGCTCACCATACTTTCTCCTCCCACTGGGGAATCATGTAGGTAGAACACATTCACAGAGCAGCAGGAAAAGACACACTGAGCACTCACGCACCTCGCAATACGAGGGAGAATAAAAGTATCGAATGCCAATAAACCATGCTTTTTAAAGAAAAAACAAAGAAAGAAAGTAAATGATTAACCTCTGATTGACCTTAAAATGTCCTTATTTGCAGTAAATAGGCCTTGTGACCTTAAAGGAATGGCGCAAGTTAAATATTCTCTTCCTTAGCAACAGAATAATATATTATGGGCCCGATTTTGTGGATTGTGTGGGAAATGGTCGGATTCCCCGAATGTGGGGTTCTGACCCGAAAAAAAATGGGTCAGCCAGCTGCACGCAATTTTCCCTCAAATGGCCAATTAATTTCCAGCGTGTGGACAGCCTTGCTAATTGTCCATTGATGCGCCATCAATTACTCAAAAGACTGAAGTTGAGCGAGTAACAATCAGGCTTTTATTAACTAAAGAATGAAGGTCTTGTCTCGAGTGGTCGACCCGTCCAGAATACTAAGGGACTGGGAGGTAGTCACTTATATACCTGGAATAGTGGGAGGAGTCAGCCGAGGCATGTCCAGACCTGTACCTAGTGGAATACACATACAGACACAGACAGGTATGACAGTGGTTTACCACATCCATTTCTAGTCAGAAAGCCCCACAGTATGATGTCATCATTCGTGGTGCTTTCAAGGTGCACAGCAAGCATTGCTTCCTCTGTTGGCTTCCAAACGAACCATACAGGATGGCAGAGGAGCCTGCAGCAGCTGTGGCCACAGCCAGACCCCGAGCTGCCTCCAAATTCGACAAAGCTTCACTGCAGGCATTATTGGATGGGGTTAGGGCCCACAGGGAGGTCCTCTTCCCTAGGTCAGGCAGGAAGAGGCCTCCCACTGAGACCAAGGCTGCATGGATGCAGGTGTCAGCAGATGTCAACTCGAATGTGCATGTAACCTTGACATCACATCTCTAACTCCTTCCTCTACTCCCCCACAGGACCATCCAGAGCCCCCGTCCCCACTGTGGAGGAGGAAAAGGCTGTGCAGCCAGACTCCTCAGAGGAAGCTCCAACATCTGAGGCCGCAGCGTCAGCAGACACTCACACCTCGGGGGGACCTTCGGGACATAGAGTAGTGTTGTCACCTGGTGTTTCACAGCTCACAAGTGAGCCTCAGCAGATTCTGGAGACAGGGACAGCAGTGGAGAGTCCTCGTCGGAGGGCGCAGGACTCTGCCAGCTCAGCTCAGCTGCGCTGCATGTCGACCCTCTGCCTCTGGGTCCATCCGCAAGAGAAGAGGTGATGGATCTCCATGCACAGATGCAGGAGTCTCTGGCAGGTTTTGTCTCCAGGGTCGCTGCGAGTGTGGAGCGAATGGAGGAGTCCACAGCGACCATGAGCAGAGCCTTTGTGGAGTCATTGGTGCATGAATGCATCACCATGGAAAGGTTGGCAACCTCCATGGAGGAGATAACTCGCCAGGGTACGGAAAACATGGCAAGTGCTCATAAGAGAATGACATCTCTTGAAGAGCGTTGGCCATCTATTGAACAGAGAAACCAGACCTTCATGGAAGTCCTTCTGAGTAGGACTGCCAGTGCAGGTCCCCATGGCCCCCTAAAGCGCAGCAAGGTGCTCTCAAGCCACTTCCAAGCACTGGCCCCTTCTGGCCTGTGCAGCTTCAGGTGAGTGAGCAGCAGCCTGGTGCTCATCCTGCTGTTCCTGGTTCTGCTGCTGCCGCCTCTGCTGCTGGAGATCTTCTAATGGCAAGAAGGGAAGGAAAAAAGGCATCCCATGCTTCTGGTAGATGCCTCCGCTGAGGAAGCGCTGAGTGAGGGTGGCGAGAGGAGCTTCCCAGGAGATCACATTGGAGAAGTGTGTGAGGCTCCAATCTTCCACAGCTGTGCCTAAGCCTTGAAGAAGTAGCCCCAAGCCTGCAACAACAAGGTCCTTCAACATATAAATGCTCTCCGATTAAATCGCAGCTTTCCCGAATGACCTGCAGCTGAGAGCAAGCAAGCCGGCAAGCTTCACGCCAGGTTTCATCAGCAGGGTTCCCCGCAGGCGTGTTTAGCGTGGGGAACCCCTGAAAATCGCAAGGGCCCCTTAAAATGGAAATAAACATGCCAATAATTGGTGATTAGGGTCCCGACGGCCAGTCCCGCCAGCGGCGGGCGGGATTGATTCGGGTCGCAGAGAAATGGCGGTCCAAAAGTCGGATGGGGCGGGGAATCAAGCGGGGGGGTCGCGACCCCCTTTACAGCACAGAAACAGGCCATTCGGCCCAACAGGTCTATGCCAGTGTTTATGCTCCACACGGGCCTCCTCTCACCCTACTTCATCTCACCCTATCAACGTATCCTTCTATTCCGGTCCCAGCAATCAGAGGAAACCTTTCTATTTTATTTATGACCAGTTGAAGGATTCCCCTCAAAATCTAGAGAGTGGCAACACCTAGTGGTTTGTTTCAGTTTTTTCACCACAGTCAGAACTTGGAAAGTTGGGAAGACCATGATCAACAGTTGCTGCAGAGTTCTTCAGCTGTATCCGCAGGCCAGAAACAGAGATGCAAATTATCTGATTCAATTGTAACATATATTCCTGTCACAACCACAGAATAGCACCAGGGATGAGGGACTTCAGTCATGTGGAGAGACTAGAGAAACTGGGGTTGTTCTCCTTAGAGCAGAGACAGTTAAGGGGAGATTTGATAGAGCTGTTCAAAATCACAAAGGGTTTTGATGGAGCAAATAAGGAGAAGCTGTTTCCAGTGGCAAGAGGGTGGGTAACCAGAGGACACAGATTTAAGGTAATTGGCAAAAGAACCACTGAGGAGATTTTTTTTTACGCAGTGAGTTGTTATGATCTGGAATGCACTGCCTGAAAGGTGGAAGCAGATTCAATAGTAACCTTCAAAAAGGAATTAAATACCTGAATGGGAGAAAATTGCTGGGCTATTGGGAGTGGGACCAATTGGACAGCTCTTTCAAAGATCTGGCACAGACATGATGGGCCAAATGATCTCCTTCTGTGCTGTATGATTCTATGATTCTATGAAATAAAATGAGAATTGAATCTGACCATTTGCATCACTTTTTCAGGTCTGCGTGGTCTTATCCTACTTTAGCTGCCATCAATTCAAATTACAGTCCTCACCATTTACACCATCCCCGCTTATCATGGGCAGCAGCCTATATTGGGCAAATGGTGCTGACCATTTCCCATCACCATAGGCATCAATGACAAAGGTGCCATTTAAAACGTATTAAGCACGTCAACTATTTCGGGCAGCTCAAGCAAAATATTCCTTCGCCTCAGCTTTTCGCACCTTGTTAAAGTGCGATTACCATTCAGGCCTTTCATGGTTATAGGAACATAGGAACAGGAGGAGGCCATTCAGCCCCTTGAGCCTGTTCCACCATTCAATGAGACCATGGCTGATCTGTGTCTCAACTCCATCTAACTGCCTTGGTTCCATAACCCTTAATACCCTTGCCTAACAAAAATCTATCAATCTCAGTTTTGAAATTTCCAATTGACCCCCAGCCTCAACAGCTTTTTGTTGTTGTTCTTGAACATACTGCAGATCAGATCAATCCTTCCAATTGATCAGCGGAACCTCCGCAATCTGAAATGCAACTAAAATTCAGGTCGTCACAGCCAGGACATCATAAACAAAAATATTCTTTAAATATATTGATACCTCACCTGATTTGTGGAAAGTTTTTAGCTATCTCTGCAACAAAGATAGCCAGGTTAGTAATTTTGCTTTTATTTATCCACAAGGTGATGAGACTCGGCATATAAGCAAACTTAACGTGAGACGTGAAACTGTTGCCATCCAAAATCAACGTTGTTAATTTTTTCAGCTCTCCAAGCTGTGAAAGGTTTCTACAATGTCATAGCTGAGGAACGCAAATGTCATCAGTGGTTAGGCTGAATAAAATGAGTTGACTGATTGACCATGGCAATACGCATTCATATGCATGATGAAATTCTGCCTTCCTAAACTAATCATGGTATCAGCGATGTTCTGGCAGGTTTTAAGCTGACACAAGGGAACTGAGAGCTAATTAAAGCATGAGGTGATACTCCTCATTTGCTACTTCAAGACAAGTGGAACATTCATCATTATAAAATCACCATCCCTTTCCAATTATTGGAATTTATATATAAATGCTAAACACTAGGCTATTCGACAAAGGCTATGACAAGAGGTAACCTAAAATTGCTGTAGAAATTGCATGTAATTTGGATGAATTTGGTATTCATATTACAACAAAAGCAAGGAAGTTACACTAAACCATTATAAATCACTGGTTAGGCCTCAGCTGGAGCATTGTGTCCAATTCTGTTCACCACACTTTAGGAAGGCTGTCAAGGCCTTGGAGAGGGTACAAAGGAGATTTACTAGAATGGCACTAGGGATGACGGACTTCAGTTACGTGGAGAGACTAGAGAAGCTGGGATTGTTCTCCTTAGAGCAGAGACGGTTAAGGGGAGATTTAATAGAGGTGTTCAAAATTATGAAGGGTTTTGACAGGGTAGATAGGGAGAAAATGTTTCTACTGGCAAGAGGGTCGGTAACCAGAAGACACGGAATTAAGGTAATTGGGAAAAGAACCAGGGGGGAGATGAGAAGAAATTTCTTTGCGCAGCGAGTTGTTGTGATCTGGAATGCACTGCCTGAAAGGACGGTGGAAGCAGATTCAATAATAACTTTCAAAAGCGAATTGGATAAATACTTCAAAAGGAAAAAAATTGCAGGACTATGGAGAAAATGCAGGGAGAATGGGAATAATTGGATATCTCCTTCGAAGAGCTGGCACAGGCACGATGGGACGAATGGCCTCCTTCTGTGCTGTAAGATTCTATGATTCTATTCTATATAGTAATTTCACAACAATGACTTGCATGATATACGTAAAAATGAAATACCATTGATATACGGTAAGATGTTTACCCTTTTCTTTTGTGTTCATCAAGGCAAGGAAGGTTGGTGTTGGGGAATGGATGGCTTTCTGATTCTAGGCCAGTGTCAGCATCAAACACTCCCAGGTCAAGAACAACACAGCCAACTGCAGTGTAGCAAGTAGGGAGAGTTTTACGCTGTGGGCCTGCCCTACACCCACTCGAAACTGGGTAATACTGTCAAATAGGGTTGCCAACTCTCCAGGATTGGCCTGGAGTCTCCAGGAATTAAAAATGAAAGACCAATTTCGAGGACACTGCTCCGGGCAACCCAGGAGAAAAATCATAGGGGCATTTAAAAAATGGTGTTTTAAAAAAAAAAATTCTTTGAACACTTTTGTCTACTAGTTATAAAAATATTGGACATTGGAAAAAAGGCTGTTTGATTGACAGCCAAGAATCATTCAATCAAGTAGTGAAGAGTCTGTTTGCTTTCCAATTGGCCATGGGAAGGCGGGGTGTCGCGAGGATGGACATGTTGGGCAACCAATGGCGGGATTGTGTTGGGGTGGGGGTGGGGCCGATGGAGGAAGGAGGTCATGTGATGAAACCTCCAGGAATATTTCTAACCAGAGTTGGCAACCCGACTGCCAAAATCATTTCACATCGGATCCTGACAGAGTGACGAGACTTTCATCCCATAACTTTGCATTGGATTTCAACCCAGGTCCTAGAAGTGATACGTGCGTACCAGTCAGTGTACTGCTCCTGACATCCCCCTAATCTAGCCCTGATTCCTCGTCACTCTACAGTTTCTTCCCCCATTCTCCAATTTCTTTTCCAGGTTCATCTCTTCCATGAATCCCACTCTTGCTCCCTTAATGCCCTCCCCACTCAACTCCTGACCAGTCAACATTCCTTCCTGGTCCCTATGCTAGCTGGCATTAATAGCTTTCTTTCCTCATTTACTATCCACTGTCTTTCAAAACCACCATCATCATGGCTCTCCTCAAAAGATCCGCCCTTGAACCATTTATTCTCTCCAATACCACCCTGTCTCTAACTCACGTTTCCGATCTTAAATCTTCACGTGCATTGTCCCAGTTTCCTGTGTCAAGAATTTACCCTGTCTGCATGGCAGGCTCCTGGTGGAATTTCCAATGCCACAACGGAGCCCATTATTGCCAGGGTGGCCAAATCCTAGTGAGACCACCATTGCCTAAGCGCAAGGGGCAGTTGGGGCAGTTAAAGGAGCAGAACATAAGAACATAATAAGAACATAAGAAATAGGAGCAGGAGTAGGCCACATGGCCCCTCGAGCCTGCTATGCCATTCAATAAGATCACAGCTGATCTTCGACCTCAACTACACTTTCCCGACCTGTCCCCATATCCATTGATTCCCTTAGAGTGTATAGATCCCTGTCTTGAATATACTCAATGACTGAGCATCCACAGCCCTCTGGGGTAGAGAATTCTGAAGATTCACAACCCACTGAGTGAAGAAATTTCTCCTCATCTCAGTCCTAAATGGCCAACTCCTTATCCTGAGACTATGCCCTCTAGTTCTAGACTCTCCAGCCAGGGGAAACAGCCTCTCAGCATCTACCCTGTCAAGCCCTCTAAGAAATTAAGAAGCAGCTCGAAGATTAAAAGGTCGGCATCTTTGGCATAGACTGAGGGTCTATACAAGAAGGCAAGTGGAGGCTGGAATGGAGGAAAAAGGAGGCTGCTACAAAGTCCTCTCCCCTCACCTGGTGAAACCCAGGGTCATTACTGCCACTCCTCGGGGCCCACTGTCACCTTCCCCATGGCAACCTCGGGAAGCAGTGGTAACCGGGGCTGACAGGAGGGAAATGCATTTACTCAAATTTAATTTATCATTAAACTTTATTCAGAGGGGGATATAGCCCCAAGTATGAGTGACTGGAGATTTATGTGTTTTAGTGTGTATGTTTAATTAACTCCTTTTCCCCCCACCAATTTTGTAATGTTGATTTTGTCCTTTCTTTACATTCTTTCTCCTTCCCCCTTTCCTCCCCTTCTCAGGGACACACAGCAATCCCCAACTGAGAGAATGTGAGGTGCCCACTCCCAGGCTTCTGTCAATGTAGAACAGGCTTGAGGTGAATGGCCCACTCCTGTTCCTATGTCCCTAATGCTGCTTCATAGTTGACTGCTAGGAGATGTGCAAATCATCTCTACCATAAAATTCTTGTCTGTCCTTCTGGAAAACAAACTTTACATTTGGCACTATTTGCCGATATCATGACTGAAATCAGTATGCACTACTAAATATTACATAGGATTACATAGAATATACAGCACAGAAACAGGCCATTTGGCCCAACCAGTCCATGCCGGCATTTATGCTCCACTAGAGCCTTCTCCCATCCTTCCTCATCCAACTCTATCAGCATAACCCTCTATTCCCTTCTCCCTCATATGCTTATCTAGCTTCCCTTTAAATGCATCTATAGTATTTGCCTTAACTTCTTCCTGTAATAGCAAGTTCCACATTCTTTGGGTAAAGAAGTTTCTTCTGAATTCCCTATTTGATTTCTTGCTGACTATCTTATATTGATGGCTTCTAATTTTGCACTTCCCCACAAGTGGAAACACTCTCTCTGTGTCTACTCTATCAAAGCAGATGATACAGGAATTGGCCGTGTGGTTGATAGTGAAGAAGAAAGCTGTAGACTGCAGGAAGATGTCAATGGACTGGTCAGATGGTTAGAAAAGTGGCAAATGGAATTCAATCTGGAGAAGTGTGAGGTAATGCATTTGGGGAGGGCTAACAAGGCAAGGAAATACACAATAAATGGTAGGATACTGAGAAGTGTAGAGGAACAGAGGGAACTTGGAGTACATGTCCACAGATCCCTGAAGGTAGCAGGACAGGTAGATAAGGTGGTTAAGAAGGCATACCGGGTGCTTTCCTTTATTAGTCGAGGCATAGAATATAAGAACAGGGAGGTTATGCTTAAACTGTATAAAACACTAGTTAGACCACAGTTACTGTATTGCGTACAGTTCTGGTCACCACATTACAGAAAAGATGTGATTGCACTAGAGAGGGTACAGAGGAGATTTACGAGGATGTTGCCTGGGCTGGAGAATTTTAGCTATGAGGAAAGACTGGATAGGCTGGGGTTGTTTTCTTTGTAACAGAGGAGGCTGAGGGGAGATTTAATTGAGGTGTATAAAATTATGAGGGGCCTAGTTAGAGTGGATAGGAGGGACCTATTTCCCTTAGCAGAGAGATCAATAACCAGGGTGCATAGATTTAAAGTAATTAGTTGAAGGATTAGAGGGGAGTTAAGGAGAATTTTTTCACCCAGAGGGTGGTGGGGTCTGGAACTCACTACCTGAAAGGGTGGTAGAGGCAGAGACCCTCATCACATTTAAAAAGTATTTGGACATGCACTTGAAGTGCCGAAACCTGCAAGACTACGGACCAAGAGCTGGAAAGTGGGATTAGACTGGATAGCTCTTTTTCGGCCGACACAGGCACAATGGGCCGAATGGCCTCCTTCTGTGCCGTAAACTTCTATGAAAACCTTTCATAATTTTAATGACCTCTATTATTCGAGCACTCCACAGTGTACTGACATTCTGCAGCTTCAAGCTGACTCCCGGTTACATAGAACGACACAGAATTTACAGCACAGAAACAGGCCATTTGGCCCAACTGGTCTGTGCCGGCATTTATGCTCCACACGAGCCTCCTCCCACCCCTCTTCATCTAACCCTATCAGCGTATCCTTTTATTATTTTCTCCCTCATGTACTTATCTCGCATCGCCTTAAATGCATCGTTAAACCTAACAAGCACAAGTGACAGGACCCAAGAAATATTACACAAATTAATATGTCAGGCGAGAAAAATTCATTTTCACAAACCCACAGGTTTTGCAGTGACCTCCTTAGTAATCTTGGCAGTTAGTATAGTTAGCAATCAAAATATTAGACAGAAAATATTTATAAAGGATACTCATCGAGACAGTTGTGGCTGAGGTCGAGTTCTTCAAGACTGTCTGCATGTCTAAGTATTTTGATGAAAGGCATTTCTTGTAGGTTTTGATGAGCGAAAGACAGTCTTTGTATTTGCATCATTAAAAATACCTGGACAGAGGCACCTGCCACACAATTACCTTCTATTAATTTCTTTAATCTCTTCCCACAATCGAAAATAATTCATCGCTCAAGTATTGAAAGGAAATTCTTGCACAACCACATAGCTAAGAACAAATGAGGCAGATCAGTATAAAACTTTGAAAAAAACACACAAACATGCTACATATTCAGCAGGTTGACAATGATAATTAATGTACAATTATTAACAAAACATTAAAAAAAGCAAAATTAAGAAATACCTTTTGCTGCAGCTGCTAAAACTTTTCCACTGTGCCTATCAGTGAAAACAGAGCCACTATTGAGTGCTCTGCAATCTGTTGCACTGCTTTTCATCAGAAAACATCACATGGTCTTTATACTCCATGCCCAAACAAAAAGTGTCACAAGACTGGCAGAGGGGAAATTATCTAGAAGGCTGTATGACTGGGAAACGTCTCACAGAACAGTGAGAACCCTGTTACGATAGCAAAATACTGCAGATGTTGGAAATCCGAAATAACAACAGAAAATGCTGGAAAAACTCAGCAGGTCAGGCAACATCCGTGGAGAGAAATTTGAGTTGACGTTTCGGGTTGGACCCTTCTTCAAAACTGGAAAGAAAAGAAACTAGATCGGAGGCAGGGCTGCGATCGGACAAAAGAATAAAAGAAACAAAAGAAGTAAAAGAGATTAGAAGCTAGACGAGATAGTAATAGGCTGGGATTGGGTGTAAAGTGTACTGGCAGGGCAAAAGATAGCTGCCAGGTGTGAGAGAGAAACAAAAGGAAAGGGGGGGGGGGGAAAAGGAGTGGAACAATTACAAGAGAAAATGAAATGGGGGCCGAGCTTATGATCTGAAATTGTTGAACTCGATATTGAGTCCGGAAGGCTGCAGACTGCCTAATCGGAAGATGAGGTGCTGTTCCTCGAGTTTACGTTGAGCTTCCGTGGAACAATACAGGAGGCCAAGGACGGTGAGGTCCGAGTGGGAATGGAGCGGTGAATTAAAATGACAGGCGACCGGAAGCTCAGGGTCACCCTTACGGACTGAACGGAGGTGTTCCGCAAAGCGGTCACCCAATCTGCGTTTGGTCTCCCCAATGTAGAGGAGACCGCATCGTGAGCAGCGAATACAGTATACTAGGTTGCGAGAAGTACAAGTAAATCGCTGTTTCACCTGGAAGGGGTGTTTGGGGCCCTGGACAGTGGGAAGGGGGGAGGTATAGGGGCAGGTGTTACATCTCCTCCGCTTGCATGGGAAGGTGCCAGGCGAAGAGGAAGGGCTGTTTGGGGTGATAGAGGAGTGGACTAGGGTGTCTCGGAGGGAGCGGTCCCTGCGGAATGCTGAAAGGGGAGGGGAGGGGAAGATACGTTTGGTGGTGGGATCACTTTGGAGGTAGCGGAAATGCCGGAGGATGATCCGTTGAATGTGGAGGCTGGTGGGGTGAAAGGTGAGGACAAGGGGAACCCTATCGTGGTTCCGGGAGGGAGGGGCAGGGGTGAGGGCAGAAGTGCGGGAGATAGAACTGACACGGTCGAGGGCAGTGTCAACCACAGTAGAGGGGAATCCTCGGTTGCGGAAAAAGGAAGACATGTCTGAAGCACTGGTGTGGAAGGTGGCGTCGTCGGAGCAGATACGGCGGAGGCGGAGAAACTGGGAGAATGGAATAGAGTCCTTACAGGAAGCGGGGTGGGAGGAAGTGTAGTCCAGGTAGCTGTGGGAGTCAGTGGGCTTGTAGTAAATATTGGTCGATAACCTATCCCCAGAGATGGAGACGGAGAAGTCGAGGAAGGGAAGGGAAGAGTCGGAGATGGACCATGTGAAGGTGAGGGAAGGGTGGAAATAGGAGGCAAAGTGAATGAAATTGTCAAGTTCGGGGCGAGAGCAGGAAACGGCACCGATACAGTCATCAATGTATCGGAAAAAGAGGTGAGGGAGGGGACCCGAGTAGGACTGGAACAAAGATTGTTCCACATAGCCCACGAAAAGGCAGGCATAGCTAGGACCCATGCGGGTACCCATGGCAACACCTTTGATTTGGAGGAAATGAGTGGAGTTAAAGGAGAAGTTGTTCAATGTGAGAACAAGTTCAGCCAGGCGGAGGAGGGTCGTGGTGGATGGGGACTGGTCGGGCCTCTGTTCAAGGAAGAAGCGGAGCGCCCTCAGGCCATCTGGGTGGGGGATGGAGGTGTAGAGGGATTGTACGTCCATGGTGAAAAGGAAGCGGTTGGGGCCAGGAAACTGGAAACTGTTAAAGTGGCGGAGGGCGTCCGAAGAGTCGCGGATGTAGGTGGGAAGAGACTGGACAAGGGGAGAAAAGATAGAGTCAAGATAGGAAGAGATAAGTTCTGTAGGGCAAGAACAGGCCGAAACGATGGGTCTACCAGGGCAGTCCTGTTTGTGGATCTTGGGAAGGAGGTAGAAGCGACCGTGTCAGTTCTATCTCCCGCACTTCTGCCCTCACCCCTGCCCCTCCCTCCCGGAACCACGATAGGGTTCCCCTTGTCCTCACCTTTCACCCCACCAGCCTCCACATTCAACGGATCATCCTCCGGCATTTCCGCTACCTCCAAAGTGATCCCACCACCAAACGTATCTTCCCCTCCCCTCCCCTTTCAGCATTCCGCAGGGACCGCTCCCTCCGAGACACCCTAGTCCACTCCTCTATCACCCCAAACAGCCCTTCCTCTTCGCCTGGCACCTTCCCATGCAAGCGGAGGAGATGTAACACCTGCCCCTATACCTCCCCCCTTCCCACTGTCCAGGGCCCCAAACACCCCTTCCAGGTGAAACAGCGATTTACTTGTACTTCTCGCAACCTAGTATACTGTATTCGCTGCTCACGATGCGGTCTCCTCTACATTGGGGAGACCAAACGCAGATTGGGTGACCGCTTTGCGGAACACCTCCGTTCAGTCCGTAAGGGTGACCCTGAGCTTCCGGTCGCCTGTCATTTTAATTCACCGCTCCATTCCCACTCGGACCTCACCGTCCTTGGCCTCCTGTATTGTTCCACGGAAGCTCAACGTAAACTCGAGGAACAGCACCTCATCTTCCGATTAGGCAGTCTGCAGCCTTCCGGACTCAATATCGAGTTCAACAATTTCAGATCATAAGCTCGGCCCCCATTTCATTTTCTCTTGTAATTGTTCCACTCCTTTTCCCCCCCCCCCCTTTCCTTTTGTTTCTCTCTCACACCTGGCAGCTATCTTTTGCCCTGCCAGTACACTTTACACCCAATCCCAGCCTATTACTATCTCGTCTAGCTTCTAATCTCTTTTACTTCTTTTGTTTCTTTTATTCTTTTGTCCGATCGCAGCCCTGCCTCCGATCTAGTTTCTTTTCTTTCCAGTTTTGAAGAAGGGTCCAACCCGAAACGTCAACTCAAATTTCTCTCCACGGATGTTGCCTGACCTGCTGAGTTTTTCCAGCATTTTCTGTTGTTATCGTGAGAACCCTCTGATGGACAGCCAGAACTCGACGTCCCAACCTTTGTACTCCAATACAGTCAGGAAAGACTGAACAGGCTGGGGCTCTTTTCTCTAGAAAGGAGAAGGCTGAGAGGTGACCTGATAGAGGTCTTTAAAATTATGAAAGGGTTTGATAGGGTAGACGTAGAGAAGATGTTTTCACTTGTTGGGGAGTCCAAAACTAGGTGGCATCAATATAAGATAGTCACTAATGAATCCAAAAATGAATTCAGGAGAAACTTCTTTACTCAGAGAGTGGTTAGAATGTGGAATTCGCTACCACATGTATTATGTCCGTGAATGATTGAGACACGGACAGCAGGAGCTGAACAAAGCACGTCTTTACTGGTGGAAGTCAATAGTGAAACTAAAACAACAGAGGCTCACTAGCGCCTTTTATACAGGGGTGGTCACTGCCGGTACTGCAGTCTGAGACCAGTTATTCTCTTAAAGGTACATACACAACAATTCCTCCCCTTTTAGATAAACAGTACATAACATTCATTTAACAACTAAATGATAACTAATTACAATCACAATTACTGTTGCAAGATACATTGGTTAAGTTTAAGCAATTATAAGTTCAGTCTTTGAGGAGGCTTCCTGATTCTGTCTGGATAACGCCTCTTTGGGGTATCAGGTTCTTCTGGCAATGTTGAGTCGGGATCAATGTCGTTGTTTGGTTCATCTGCTTCCAATATTACCGGTTCTGCGGTAGCTGCAATTGGAACGTCGATTTCATTACCAGGTGTATCAGATCATGGTGTGGAGTTGACGCTTTCCAGTGACTCTAGAATCTGGTCAGCATGGCGTCTTACAATGCTCTCCCCAATGTCCACAGTATACATGCGAGGTCCTTGTCGTGTACAAATCGTTCCTGGCTGCCATTTCTCAGTGCGGTAGTCCCGGGCCAAAACTGGTTGACCTATCTTAAAACTCCTGGTCGGCCTTTCATTCATATTCTGAAACTGCCTGTTCTCCACATCTCTTCGGATGTTTGGCTTAACCAAATCCAAGCGGCATCGTAGTCTTCGATTGAAGAACATCATGGCTAGAGTTTGGTTGGTAACCGCATGTGTCGCATTCCAGTAGGCAAACAAGAAGTTGTCCACCTTGTGTTGTAGGGGTATATCTTCATTACACATTGCCTTGATAGCCTTCTTGAATGTTTGGACAAACCTCTCAGCCAATCCATTAGTGGCTGGATGATATGGGGCAGATGTGTAATGCTTAACACCATTGTTCTTTAAGAACCTCCGGAACTCTTCAGACACAAACTGTGGTCCATTGTCAGAGCAAATCTGTTCAGGCAGCCCATTCCTGGCGAATATGGTTCGTAAAACTGTGATAGTTTTTTCCGTGGTGGTTGAGGACATTTTTATTACCTCTGGCCACTTTGAATGTGCATCCACCGCAATTAAAAACATCGAGTCCATGAAGGGACCAGCAAAATCAATGTGCACCCTTTGCCATGGAGATGAGGGCCACTCCCATGGATGCAGAGGAGCTTGTGGTGGGGCGTTTTGAACCTTCTGGCATCCTGCACAGCTCTTGGTCATCTCTTCGATTTCTCTATCGATTCCCGGCCACCACACAAACCAGTGTGGCATCGGCAGCGGGTGGAGGCGGAGCTGAGCGGCAGAGCGACTACAAGAGGCCCCAGAGGCTCAGGTAGGCCCCAGTGCGGCATCGGCAGCGGGTGGAGGCGGAGCTGAGCGGCAGAGCGACTACAAGGGGCCCCAGAGGCTCAGGTAGGCCCCAGTGCGGCATCGGCAGCGGGTGGAGGCGGAGCTGAGCGGCAGAGCGACTACAAGAGGCCCCAGAGGCTCAGGTAGGCCCCAGTGTGGCATCGGCAGCGGGTGGAGGCGGAGCTGAGCGGCAGAGTGACTACAAGAGGCCCCAGAGGCTCAGGTAGGCCCCAGTGCGGCATCGGCAGTGGGTGGAGGCGGAGCTGAGCGGCAGAGCGACTACAAGAGGCCCCAGAGGCTCAGGTAGGCCTCACCAATCTCCAATCTCAGGGAAGGAGAGAGGTAAAAAGTATTCAAGGTGTGACGTCACCACAAAGCGGGTAAGTGATTGGTTGGTAAGTATTTCTCCCTTTTTAAGCTTAAATCTCCTTGGTTTATAGTTTCTAAGGTGTGATATTCACCATCTAGAATCGAGGCAGAGGGTATTTAAGAATAATATTAATAAATTTAATTAATTACATAGAATGGGAGATCAGGCGATGTGTTGCTGCTGCAATATGTGGGAGCTGGTGGACACCATTGATGCTCACGGTGATCACATTTGCAGTAAGTGTTGGCTGCTCGAGGAATTCCGGCTCCGTGTTGAAGAGCTGGAGTCCGAGCTTCAAACACTGAGACACATCAGGGAGGGGGAGAGTTACCTGGACTCTGTGTATCAGGAGGTAGTCACACCAATTAGATTAATTAATTCAGATGTAGTCCGTGGCCAGGGTCAGGATGGTGTGACTAGAAGTGAGGCAGGTACGGGGATCCAGGAGGTAGTGTTGGAGGAGCCGCAGCCCTTGCACTTGTCCAACAGGTTCGAGGCTCTTACTCCCTGTGAGGATGGGAACAGGGACTGCGGGGAGGATGAGCAACCTGGCCACAGCACCGTGGAGCGGGGGGCCATTCAAGTGGGGGGAGTTAAAAGAAATGTTGTAGTGGTAGGGGATAGTATCGTTAGGGGGATAGATAGAGTTCTCTGCAGCCGAGAGCGAGAGTCCCGAAGGCTGTGTTGCCTGCCCGGTGCCAGGGTTAAGGACATCTCCTCTGGACTGGAGAGAAACTTGGAGTGGGAGGGGGAGGATCCAGTTGTCGTGGTCCATGTTGGTACCAATGACATAGATAGGACAAGGAAGGAGGTTCTGCTGAGGGAGTTTGAGCAGCTAGGGGCCAAATTAAAAAGCAGAACCACAAGGGTAATAATCTCTGGATTATTACCTGAGCCACGAGCGAATTTGGCTAGGACAAATAAAATTAGAGAGTTAAATGCGTGGCTCAAAGACTGGTGTGGGAGAAATGGGTTTTGCTTCCTGGGACACTGGCACCAGTACTGGGGCAGGAGGGAGCTGTTCCGTTGGGACGGGCTTCACTTGGCCAGTGCTGGGACTAGAGTCCTGGCGGATCATATAACTAGGGCTGTAGCGAGGGCTTTAAACTAACTAGTGGGGGGGAGGTTCCTAGAGAGCAAATAATACAAATGACAACAGAGAAGGTCATAGACTTAGGTAGCAGTGGGGAAATTAAAAACCAGAGCATGTCAGGAAGGGGCAGAAGGTATGGAGTAAAAGGTAAAGTAATAAAAAGGGCAAAAGCAGGAACTAAGTGTCACAAAACATCTTTGAAAGTTCTCTATCTGAATGCACGTAGCATTCGTAACAAAATAGATGAGTTAATGGCACAAATAACTACATATGGGTATGATCTTGTGGCCATTATAGAAACATGGCTGCAGGGTGACAATGCCTGGGAATTAAACATACCAGGTTATTTAACGATCAGGAAGGACAGGCAGGAAGGAAGGGGAGGTGGAGTGGCTATGTTAATAAAGGAAGGAATCACTGTAATACAGAGAAATGATATTGGGTCAAAAGATCAGGACAATGAAACAGTTTGGGTGGAGGTAAGGAATAATAAGGGGAAAAAAACACTAGTGGGCGTAGTCTATAGGCCTCCGAACTGTGGCAACTCTGTTGGACGGAGTATCAATCAGGAAATAGTTGAGGCTTGTAATAGGGGAACATCTATAATTATGGGGGATTTTAACTATCATATTAATTGGACAAATCAAATTGGGCAGGGCTGTCTTGAGGATGAATTCATTGAGTGTATTAGGGATGGGTTTCTTGAGCAGTATGTAACTGAACCGACCAGGGGGCAGGCAACCTTAGATCTGGTCCTGTGTAACGAGACAGGATTAATTAAAAATGTCCTAGTAAAGGATCCCCTTGGAATGAGTGACCATAACATGGTTGAATTCCATATTCAATTAGAGGGTGAGAAGGTTGGATCTCAAACAAGCGTGCTAAGCTTGAATAAAGGAAACTATGAAGGTATGAGAGCGGAATTGAGTAGAGTGGATTGGGAAAATAGATTAAAGGGTAAGACGATACATGATCAGTGGTGTACATTTAAGGAGTTATTTTACATCTTCCAAAAAATATATATTCCACTGAGAAGAAAAGGGTGTAAAAGAAAAGACAGCCATCCGTGGCTAAGTAAAGAAATTAAGGATAGTATTCGACTAAAAACAAGGGCATATAAGGTAGCCAAATCTAGTGGGAGGATAGAGGATTGGGAAAACTTTAAAAGACAGCAAAAAATAACAAAAAGATTGATTAAGAAAGGGAAGATAGATTATGAAAGTAAATTAGCAAAAAATATAAAAAGACAGTAAGAGTTTTTATTAGTTATATAAAAAGAAAAAGGGTGGCTAAAGTAAATGTTGGTCCCTTAGAGGATGAGACCGGGAAATTAATGGTGGGAAATATGGAGATGGCAAAAACACTGAATGAATATTTTACATCAGTCTTTACAGTAGAAGACACTAAGAATATCCCAACACTGGACAAACAGGGGGCTAAATGGGGGGAGGAGCTAAACACGATCAAAATCACTAAGGAAGTGGTACTCGGTAAAATAATGGGACTCAAGGCGGATAAATCACCTGGACCTGATGGCTTACATCCTAGGGTCTTGAGGGAAGTGGCGGTAGGGATTGTGGATGCATTGGTAATAATTTTCCAAAACTCCCTGGACTCGGCAATGGTCCCGGCAGACTGGAAAACTGCTAATGTAACACCCTTATTTAAAAAGGGCAGTAGACAGAAGGCTGGAAACTATAGACCGGTTAGCCTAACATCTGTGGTAGGTAAAATTTTGGAGTCCATTATTAAGGAGACAGTAACAGGACATTTGGATAATCATAATTTAATAGGACAAAGTCAGCATGGTTTTATGAAGGGGAAGTCATGTTTGACAAATTTGCTGGAGTTCTTTGAGGAAGTAACATATAGGGTGGATAAAGGGGAACCAGTGGACGTAGTGTATTTAGACTTCCAAAAGGCATTTGACAAGGTGCCACACAAAAGATTATTGCTTAAGATAAAAAATCACGGGATTGGGGGTAATATTCTGGCATGGATAGAGGATTGGCTATCTAACAGAAGGCAGAGAGTTGGGATAAATGGTTCATTCTCAGACTGGCAATCAGTAACTAGTGGTGTTCCGCAGGGGTCAGTGCTGGGTCCCCAACTCTTTACAATCTATATTAACGATTTGGAGGAGGGGGCCGAGTGTAACATATCAAAGTTTGCAGATGATACTAAGATGGGGGGGAAAGTAGTGAGTGAGGAGGACATAAAAAACCTTCAAGGGGACATAGACAGGCTAAGTAAGTGGGCAGAGACTTGGCAGATGGAATACAATACTGGAAAGTGTGAGGTTATGCACTTTAGCAGGAAAAATCGTAGAGCAAGTTATTATCTTAATGGCAAGAAACTGGAAAGTACTGAAGTACAAAGGGATCTGGGGGTCCTGGTGCACGAAACTTAAAAGGTTAGTATGCAGGTGCAGCAAGTGATTAAGAAGGCCAATGGAATGTTGGCTTTCATTGCTAGGGGGATAGAATATAAAAATAGGGAGGTATTGCTTCAGTTGTACAAGGTATTGGTGAGACCGCACCTGGAATACTGCATACAGTTTTGGTGTCCATACTTAAGAAAGGACATACTTGCTCTCGAGTCAGTACAAAGAAGGTTCACTCGGTTAATCCCGGGGATGAGGGGATGGACATATGAGGAGAGGTTGAGTAGATTGGGACTCTACTCATTGGAGTTCAGAAGAATGAGAGGCGATCTTATTGAAACATATAAGATTGTGAAGGGGTTGGATCGGGTGGATGCAGGGAGGATGTTCCCGATGATGGGTGAAACTAGAACTAGGGGGCATAGTCTTAGAATAAGGGGCTGCTCTTTCAAAACTGAGATGAGGAGGAACTACTTCACTCAGAGGGTGGTAGGTCCATGGAATATGCTGCCCCAAAAAACTGTAGAAGCTACATCATTACATAAATTTAAAACAGACATAGACAGTTTCCTAGAAGTAAAGGGAATTAAGGGTTATGGGGAGCGGGCAGGAATTTGGACATGAGTCTAGGTTCGGATCGGTCATGGCCCTGTGGGTAGCGGAGTGGGCCCAGGGGCCGTGTAGCCTGATCCTGCTCCTATTTCGTGTGTCTAATTCTGTTAGATGCAGGAGATGGTTCTGTGATAGTGGATTGGCAGTTAGGATCAGATCAGCCATGATCTTATTGAATGGCGGAGCAGGCTCAAGGGGTCGATTGGCCTACTCCTGCTCCTATTTCTTATGTTCTTATGCTTTGGCTAAGTTCTTCATTTTTACCCCACCCAGATGACCCTCATGAAGCTCATTGAGCACTCTATCCGTCAACTTAGGTGGAATTACTACTCTGGATCCACACATCAAGGTTCCTCTGCACACTGACAGCTGTTCTCTTCTCGGCGAGAATGCTGGCAGCAGTGGTTCGCCATGTGCTGGCCATCCCTTCACCGTTAAATCATAGACCCGTGATAGTGTCGGGTCATTCTGTGTTTCCTTTTCTATGTTTGCATTCGTCACAGGGAGACATTCGACTATGGTCGAGCGGAATAACTCCATTGGATCCACTGCAAGGTCTTCTTCTTCCACCGTCGGCAACGGTAGGCGTGACAATCCATCAGCATTTCCATGCTGTTTAGTTCCTTTGTACTCGATGTCATATTGGTGTGCCCCTAGGAAAAGGGACCATCTCTGCAGCCGTTGCGCTGTCATTATCGGTACGCCCTTCTGAGGGTTGAAAATGGAGACAAGAGGTTGATGATCGGTTAGTGGAGTAAATTTTTGACCGTGCAGGTAGTGATTGAACTTCTTCACCCCCCACACTAGGCTGAGGGCCTCTCTGTCAATCTGAGCGTAGTTACGCTCGGCAGAAGTTAACGAGCGTGACGCAAAAGCTATCGGCCTCTCTAAACCATCAAGGAATTTATGTGACAGTACCGCCCCAATGCCGTAGGGAGACGCATCACACGCCAGTCTGATCGGCAGTGCTGGGTTGTAGTGAGACAATACTTCCCTTGAAGTGATTAAGTCCTTACTCTTCTGAAAAGCACGCTTACAATCATCGCTCTATTTCCATGCTACCCCCGTTCATAGCAGGGCGTTCAGTGGGTGCAAAATTGTCGACAAATTCGGCAAAAACTTATGATAGTAATTCACCAATCCGAGGAATGACCTCAGTTGCGACACATTTTCAGGCGCTGGGGCCTTAACAACTGCTTCAATTTTGTCAGGGGACTTATGTAACCCCTCTTTATCAATCACGTGGCCACAATACGATATCTGTTTCTTTAAAAATTCGCACTTGGGGCAGTTGGCTCACAGCCCATGTTCCCGTAGTCTAGTGAGCACCTGTTCCAGGTTGTTAAGGTGTTCACTGTCATCTTCACCTGTCACAAGGATGTCGTCCAAGGAACACTGAGTCCCCGGAATCCCTCGCAGGACTTGTTCCATCGCTCTTTGCCATATCGCCAGAGCCGATGCTACTCCGAATATCAATCGATGATACTGGTAAAGACCTTTGTGAGTGTTTATCGTGAGATACTTCCCAGAGGACTCTTCAATCTCCATCTGCAAATATGCTTGTGCTAGGTCAATTTTTGTAAAACGCTTCCCTCCAGACAGTGAGGTGAAGATGTCTTCTATCCTTGGAAGAGGATATTGTACTGTGTGAAGGACTGGGTTCACCGTCACCTTGAAATCCCCACAGATGCGAATCTTCCTTGGCTCCCCGGACTTATTGCTTAACGTTTTCTTCATGACAGGAACGATGGGTGTCGCCCACTCGCTCCAGTCGACCTTAGACAACACGCCTGCCTTCTCCAGATTCTCCAGCTCTGCCTCGACGGCTGGGCGAATTGCATATGGTACTGGTCTTGCATTGAAAAACTTGGGAACTGCATTCTCTTCTATTTTTATCGAGGCGGTTACGCCTTTAAGCGTGCCCAGTTCTTGTTGAAATACCTCTTTGGCGTTAGCTAAGATTGTTGACAATCGTCCAGGAGTGACGTCTTCATCTTTTTTACCGTCCACCGTCATTGCATGAATGGAGTGCCAATCTAAGTTTATCTTCCTGATCCATTCCCATCCCAATAACGGTGGTCCACCATTTGGCAGTATGTAGAGATACAATTTCCGTATTTTCTTGCCGTTGTATTCGACAGGCGCCCTTATTTTTCCTCTGGGGTATACTTTTTGCCCCGTATACGTCGTCAAGACGATGGATGTCTCTCTAAAGGGTATGTGTGAAAATAGCCGCTCGTAGTCTCGTCGATTCATGACGGTTAGCGCTGATCCTGTATCCAATTCCATTTTAACTAGGGACCCTGCTATCGTGAGGGTGACCCAAATGGTTCAGTGATCCTCTTTTGCGATTACATTGTGAAGTTTGAGACAGCTTAGTCTCCTGTTCCCGGATTCACTATCGCTCATCTGGTCTTCGGAACTACTGTCCGTCATCTTTTGTACTTTCTTGTACGGTTCCTTAGTAGCCTTTTTGTTGTCGCTGGTCTTCTTCCCAGACCTGCAAACTCGTGCAATGTGTCCCATCTTCCCGCATTGCCTGCATATTTTGTCTTTGGACCAGCAGTCCTTCTGGTCATGGTTAGTTGTGCCGCAGCGATAACATTTTGCAAATCCCCGTGTCATTTCGTGGGTGCCGTATTCCTATGGTTTTTGTTGAATTTCTGCAACTCCCCTGGCTGCTGCTTCGTACGATACTGCCACGCTGAAAGCCTTATCTAGCGTCAGCTCTTTCTCTGATAGTAACTTCTTCTGTGTTCCTTCACTCAGGAGCCCACAGACAAATTTGTCCCGTAGGGTATCTGCCAGTCCTGCTCCGAACTGGCAGTGCTTTGATAGCTTGCGTAGTTCCGTAAGATACTCAGCATTGCTCTCATCTTTGTGCTGAGTTCTCCTGTGGAATTTAAATCTTTCTGCTATCAACAGCGGTGCAGGGTTTAGGTGTTCCTGTAGGACAGCAACAATTTCGTTAAAACTCTTCGCCTTCAGTTTGGCTGGAGTGATCAGGTCCCGCAATAGGCCGTACGTTCTAGCGCCCATTAAGTTTAACAATATCGATGCCATTTTCTCCTCCGCTATTTCGTTTGCCTCGAAATGTACCTCGACTCTTTCCACATACGTGGTCCAGTCCTCTATTGTATTATCAAAAGCAGTGATACAGCCAGTCTTCGGCATCTTGCAAATCTAAAATGGCGCCTCCCGCGCTTTGCCTTCTTCCCCGATTTAACAAAATGGCACCTCCCGCACTTTGCCTTCTTCCCCGCTGATTAAGATGGCGCCTCCTGCGCTTTGCCTTCTTCCCCGCTGTTGTTAGCGCTGCTTTCCGCGGTTCCCGTTGCAACCTGCAGCTCCTCGCGGTTCCTTGCGCGTTTAATATTTCTTTTTTTTTTATTAGTTTAACGTCGTGGAACAACCCTGTGGGACTCTTGCCTCTCTCTTCGCGGGTCTATACGCAGCCCGGCTTCGTAGCACCGGCCGCGCCCTGTGTGCTCCACCCTCTCTCTCTCTTCTTCCCGACAACGCTGCTCGGCCCCGTTGCAAACCACCCGCTCGAGTTCGCGACCGCCGCAGCCCAGGAAAGATCAGTGCACTACCTGCCACCAGCCCGATTAGCTGAAGCACCATCGACAGGAACCAGGCCCCGCATCCTACAGCTTCTCCAGCAATCTTCAACTCTGCAACACAGGGCGGATGCCCACGGTCGACACCCGTTTCTACTGCCTCTTACTTTCTTTTCTTTCTGGCCTCGACCTCTGCTCACTTCGCTGTAGGAATGGATCCCAGGAGGTGGTGCAGACTGTAGGTAGGTTCGTATCTGCTCGTCGCCAGTATTATGTCCGTGAATGATTGAGACATGGACAGCAGGAGCTGAACAAAACACGTCTTTACTGGTGGAAGTCAATAGTGAAACTGAAACAACAGAGGCTAACTAGCGCCTTTTATACAGGGGTGGTCACTGCCGGTACTGCAGTCTGAGACCAGTTATTCTCTTAAAGGTACATACACAACAACATGGAGTGGGTGAGGTGAATAGCAGAGATGCATTTAAGGGGAAGCTAGATAAAGGTGGGGGAGAAAGGAATAGAAGGATATGTGTAGTGTATGTACTTTGCAGAAGGAACTATATTCTGCAGCCCCTGTATACTGTAGTACCAGTAGTGACCACCCCTGTATATAAGCCTGTGTAGTAACTTTGCATAGTAGTTCCAGTTTGTCTCCACTCAGTAAAGACCTGTTGTAACCAACTCCTGCAGTCCGTGTCTCAATTACACACGGACATAATACTGACGACGAGCAGATCCGAACTTACCTACAGTTCTGCACCACCTCATGGGGATCCATCCCTGAAGCGAAGTTGTTAGAGGTCGAGGCCAGAAGGAAGAAAGAAAAAAACAAACAAACAGAAGAAACGGGCGTCGACCGTGGGCAACCGCCTCTGATTCATCGGAGTTGAAGATTTGCAGGAGAGGCTTGGTTATCCTGTCTATGGTGTTCCAGCTAATCGGGCTGGTGGCAGGTAGTACACTGATCCTTCCTGGGCTGCGGCAGGCTAGAACTCGATCGGGTGGCTTTTCAACGGGGCCGAGCAGCGCTGTCGGGAAGAGGAGAGAGAGAGAGAGGGTGGAACACACAGGGCGCGGCCGGTGCTACGAAGCCGGGCAGCGTACAGACCCGAGAAGAGGGAGGAAAGTGTCCCGTACGGTTGCTCTGACGACGGGAAAATAAAAGAAATTAGAAGCGCAGAAAGCCACGAGGAGCTGCAGTTTGCCACGGGAACCGCGGAGAGCGGCGTTAGCAGCAGTGCGGGGGGGAAATGCGCGAAGACCATAGGGCGTCGCCATCAAGGCATAAAACGCCAGCAACAGCGCTAGCAGCAGCGGAGAAGACGGAAAGCGCGGGAGGCGCCATCTTAATCCAGCGGGGAAGAAGGCAAAGCGCAGGAGGCGCCATTTTGTTAAATCGGGGAAGAAGGCAAAGCGCGGGAGGCGCCATCTTAGATTTCCAAGATGCCGGGGACGGGCAATATCACTGCCTTCGATAATGCAATAGAAGACTGGACCACGTATGTGGAAAGAGTTGAAGTATATTGCAAGGCAAACGAAGTAGCCGATGAGAAAAAGGCATCGGTACTACTAAACCTAATGGGCGCAAGAACGTACGGCCTATTGCGGAACCTGATCACTCCATCACCGCTGCTGATAGCAGAAAGATTTAAATTCCACAGGAGAAATCAGCATAAAGATGAGAGCAATGCTGATTACCTTACGGAACTACGCAAGCTATCAAAGCACTGCCAGTTCGGAGCAGGACTGACAGATACTCTACGGGACAAATTTGCCTGTGGACTCCTGAGTGAAGGAACCCAGAAGAAAGAGCTGACGCTAGATAAGGCTTTCAGTGTGGCAGTATCGTACGAAGCAGCAGCCAGGGGAGCTGCAGAAATACAGCAAAAGCCACAGGAATACGGCACCCACGAAATGACACGGGGATTTGCAAAATGTTATCGCTGCGGCAGAACTAACCATGACCAGAAGGACTGCTGGTCCAAAGGCAAAATATGCAGGCAATGCGGGAAGATGGGACACATTGCACGAGTTTGCAGGTCTGGGAAGAAGACCAGCGACAACAAAAAGGCTACTAAGGAACCGTACAGGAAAGTACAAAAGATGACGGACAGTAGTTCCGAAGACCAGAAGAGCGATAGTGAATCCGGGAACAAGAGACTAAGCTGTCTCAAACTTCACAACGTAATCGCAAAAGAGGATCACCGAACCATGTGGGTCACCCTCACGATAGCAGGGTCCCAAGTCAAAATGGAATTGGATACAGGATCAGCCCTGACCGTCATGAATCGACGAGACTACGAGCGGCTATTCTCACACATACCCTTGAAAGAGACATCCATTGTCTTGAAGACGTATACGGGGCAGAAAGTATACCCCAGAGGGAAAATAAGGGTGCCTGTCGAATACAACGGCAAGGAAATACAGAAATTGTATCTGTACATACTGCAAGATGGTGGACCACCGTTATTGGGACGTGAATGGATCAGAAAGATAAGTTTAGACTGGCACTCCATTCAGGCACTGACGGTGGCTGGTAAAAATGATGACGACGTCACACCTGGACGATTGTCAAAAATCTTAGCTAATGCCAAAGAGGTATTTCAACAAGAACTGGGAACTCTTAAAGGCGTAACCGCCTCGATAAAAATAGAAGAGAATGCAATTCCCAAGTTTTTCAAAGCAAGACCGGTACCGTATGCAATTCGCCCAGCCATCGAGGCAGAGCTGGAGAATCTGGAGAATGCAGGCGTGTTATCTAAGGTAGATTGGAGCGAGTGGGCGACACCCATCGTTCCTGTCATGAAGAAAACGTTAAACAATAAGTCTGAGGAGCCAAGGAAAGTTCGCATCTGTGGGGATTTCAAGGTGACGGTGAACCCAGTCCTTCTGTGAGGGTGCCAGTCAGTTCCTTCTGTAACCTCTAGATGGCACCTTCACTTGTTTGTTTTCTAGGCCTTTGTTAATTGTTTCCTAGCCTCCTGTGTTTATGCTTAACGGCCTGTTAGCTGTTCATGGGTTGCACCTGGTTTTCTTGGTATATAAGTTCTGTGGTTACTTCATTCCTTGCTCAGTCCTAGCCGGGTAACCGGGGGGACTAGCCCTTGCTCTGTGGCTCCTGGCTTTAACTAGTTGGTTGCCATAGTTCTCTCGAGCTTTGTATTTAAGATGTATTCTCGAGCTCTGTATTTAAGATGTAACTAACTTTGTGTCCTTGTTTTCTTAGTCTTGATAAGGTGCTGGTCTGGACTGGCGTGTTGCCATGCTGGCGCTTGTCTTGAGCTCTATTGAGAAGCCTGTTACCCCTGCGGCAACCCCTCGTGATAGCTTGTCTCGAGTCTCGTCTCGGCAAGCTGGTTGCGCTTGTGGTAAGCTTATCCCAGCTCAGTATGGACAAGTATGTTGCCTCATGGAAGCTGTCCTGAGTTCCTATTCTTGATTAGCCGTTTTGTAACTTGTCTCGAGTTCTATGTATATTGTTCTTCTCTCGAGTTCTATGTATGATGTGGTGTTCCTGTCTCGAGTTCTTACGTATGTTGTTGTGTTCCTTGTATGAATCTAGTTATGTGTGAATCTAGTTAAGTAATGAATAAAGTACTGTTCCTTAAGATTGTATACCTGCCTTTAGCTTGGTTTCTGCACTTGGGTCCAGAACCTACCTTGCCCGGAGAGCACGGCCCCGTATCTACACGGCCCCGTGGCTCCCCAACCCTGACATTCACACAGTACAATATCCTCTCCCGAGGATAGAAGATATTTTCGCCTCACTATCTGGAGGGAAGCGTTTTACAAAAATTGACCTAGCACAAGCATATTTGCAGATGGAGGTTGAAGAATCCTCTAGGAAGTATCTCACGATAAACACTCACAAAGGTTTTTACCAGTATAATCGACTGGTATTCGGAGTAGCAGCAGCTCTGGCGATATGGCAAAGAGCGATGGAACAAGTCCTGCAAGGGATTCCGGGGACTCAGTGTTACTTGGATGACATCCTAGTGACAGGTGAAGATGACAGTGAACACCTTGCCAACCTAGAGCAGGTGCTCACTAGACTAAGAGAACATGGGCTACGAGCCAATCGCCCCAAGTGCGAGTTTTTTAAGGAACAGATATCGTATTGTGGCCACGTGATTGATGAAGAGGGGTTACATAAGTCCCCTGACAAAATTGAAGCAGTGGTTAAGGCTCCAGCGCCTGAAAATGTGTCGCAACTGAGGTCATTCCTCGGATTGGTGAATTACTACCATAAGTTTTTGCCGAATTTCTCCACAATTCTGCACCCACTGAATGCCCTACTACAAACTGGAGTAGCATGGAAATGGAGCGATGAATGTAAGCGGGCCTTTCAGAGGAGTAAAGACCTAATCACTTCAAGAGAAGTATTGGTTCACTACAACCCATCACTACCGATAAGACTGGCGTGTGATGCATCTCCCTACGGCATTGGAGCGGTACTGTCACATAAATTCCTTGATGGTTCAGAGAGGCTTTTGCGTCACACTCGTTAACTTCAGCCGAGTGTAACTACGCCCAGATTGACAGAGAGGCCCTCAGCCTGGTGTGGGGGGGTGAAGAAGTTCAATCACTACCTGCACGGTCAGAAATTTACTCTACTAACTGATCTTCAACCTCTTGTCTCCATTTTCAACCCTCAGAAGGGCGTCCCGATAATGACAGCACAACGGCTACAGAGGTGGTCCCTTTTCCTAGGGGCACACCAATATGACATCGAGTACAAAGGAACTAAACAGCATGGGAATGCTGATGGATTGTCGCGCCTACCATTGCCGACGGTGGAAGAAGCACCTGCAGTGGATCCTGTGGAGATATTCCACTCAACCATAGTCGAATGTCTACCTGTGACGAATGCAAACATAGAAAAGGAAACACGAAATGACCCGACACTCTCCTGTGTCTATGATTTAACGGTGAAGGAATGGCCAGCACATGGCGAACCACTGTTGCCAGCATTCTCGCCGAGAAGAGAACAGCTGTCAGTGTGCAGAGGAACCTTGATGTGTGGATCCAGAGTAGTAATTCCACCCAAATTGAAGGATAGAGTGCTCAATGAGCTTCATGAGGGTCATCTGGGAGGGGTAAAATGAAGAACTTAGCCAGAGCGTTTGTGTGGTGGCCGGGAATCGATAGAGAAATCGAAGAGATGACCAAGAGCTGTACAGGATGCCAGAAGGTCCAAAACGCCCCACCACAAGCCCCTCTACATCCATGGGAGTGGCCCTCATCTCCATGGCAAAGGGTGCACATTGATTTTGCTGGTCCATTTATGGACTTGATGTTTTTAATTGCGGTGGATGCACATTCAAAGTGGCCAGAGGTAATAAAAATGTCCTCAACCACCACAGAAAAAACTATCACAGTCTTACGAACCATATTTGCCAGAAATGGGCTGCCTGAACAGATTTGCTCCGACAATGGACCACAGTTTGTGTCTGAAGAGTTTCGGAGGTTCTTAAAGAACAATGGTGTTAAGCGTTACACATCCGCCCCATATCATCAAGCCACCAATGGATTGGCTGAGAGGTTCGTTCAAACATTCAAGAAGGCTATCAAGGCAATGTGTAATGAAGACATACCCCTACAACACAAGGTGGATAACTTCTTGTTTGCCTACCGGAATGCGACACATGCGGTTACCAACCAAACTCCAGCCATAATAACAACAGAAAATGCTGGAAAAACTCAGCAGGTCAGGCAACATCCGTGGAGAGAAATTTGAGTTGACGTTTCGGGTTTGACCCTTCTTCAAAACCAGCCATGATGTTCTTCAATCGAAGGCTACGATGCCGCTTGGATTTGGTTAAGCCAAACATCAGAAGAGATGTGGAGAACAGGCAGTTTCAGAATATGAATGAAAGGCCGACCAGGAGTTTTAAGATAGGTCAACCAGTTTTGGCCTGGGACTACCGCACAGAGAAATGGCAGCCAGGAACGATCTGCACACGGCAAGGACCCCTAATGTATATCGTGGATGTTGGAGAGAGCATTGTAAGACGCCATGCTGACCAGATTCTAGAGTCACTGGAAAACGTCAATTCCACACCACGATCCGATACACCTGGTGATGAAACCGAAGTACCAATTGCATCTACCTCAGAATCGGTGATATTGGAAGCAGACGAACCAAACAACGACGTTGATCCCGAATCAACTTTGCCAGAAGAACCTGATACCCCAAAGAGGCGTTATCCAGACAGAATCAGGAAGCCTCCTCAAAGACTGAACTTATAATTGCTTAACTTCAGCTAATGTATCTAGCAACTGTAATTGTAAATATGTTATTTAATTATTAATCGAATGTTATGTACTGTTTAGCTAAAAGGGGAGGAATTGTAGTGTATGTACTTTGCAGAAGGAACTATATTCTGCAGCCCCTGTATACTGCACTACCAGTAGTGACCACCCCTGTATATAAGCCTGTGTAGTAACTTTGCATAGTAGTTCCAGTTTGTCTCCACTCAGTAAAGACCTGTTGTAACCAACTCCTGCAGTCCGTGTCTCAATTACACACATAGGGTTAGATGAAGGGGGGTGGGAGGCTCGCATGGACCAGTTTGGCCAAATGGCCTGTCTCTGTGCTGTACATTCTGTGTAATTTGTTTTCATACCGTGCTGTAAGTTTACAACTGATGCCCTTATATAAGAACACTAGCTGGGGGTGCCCGGCGGTGCCGAGGCTTTTTCGAGGGCATGTTGTTGTTGGAAGAGAGAGAGAGAGTGACTGGGGGGGGTGGGGGGGCGGAAGAGAGAGAGAGAGCGACTGGGGGGGGTGGGGGGGCGGCAGAGAGAGAGAGAGCGACTGGGCGGGCGGAAAGACAGAGAGAGCGAGTGGGGGGGAAGAGAGAGAGCGAGTGGGGGGGAAGAGAGAGAGCGGCTGGGGGGGAAGAGAGAGAGCGGCTGGGGGTGAAGAGAGAGAGTGGCTGGGGGGGAAGAGAGAGAGAGCGGCTGGGGGGGAAGAGAGAGAGCGCAGCTGGGGGGGAAGAGAGAGAGCGCAGCTGGGGGGGGGAAGAGAGAGAGCGAGTGGGGGGAAAGAGAGAGAGCGAGTGGGGGGAAAGAGAGAGAGCGAGTGGGGGGGAAGAGAGAGAGCGAGTGGGGGGGAAGAGAGAGAGCGAGTGGGGGGGAAGAGAGAGAGCGACTGGGGGGGGAAGAGAGAGAGCGAGTGGGGGGGAAGAGAGAGAGCGACTGGGGGGGAAGAGAGAGAGCGACTGGGGGGGAAGAGAGAGAGCGACTGGGGGGGGAAGAGAGAGAGCGACGGGGGGGAAGAGAGAGAGCGACTGGGGGGGGAAGAGAGAGAGCGACTGGGGGGGGAAGAGAGAGAGCGACTGGGGGGGGGGAGAGAGAGAGCGACTGGGGGGGAAGAGAGAGAGCGACTGGGGGGGAAGAGAGAGAGCGACTGGGAGGGGAAGAGAGAGCGACTTCCCTGCCCGCTCCCCATAACCCTTGACTCCCATACCTTTCAAAAATCTGTCTATCCCTCTTCATCTAACCCTAGCAGCATATACTTCTATTCCTTTCTCCCCCACCTTTATCTAGCTTCCCCTTAAATGCATCAATGCTATTCACCTCACAGCATGAAAGAACAGCTCAATTATTTCCATTTGCCTTGATTTGACTAATTGAACATTGACTCTGGTGACCTCTAGCTATAGATACAATGCTCTCTAATGAAATTTTGTGATAATTCTCATTTCCTATCCTTTGGATGACCCTGGTTGAACAATGCTGGCCATTTGAATGACAAATTTTAAATGGTTAATTATTTATTCAATAGTTTTTCTTTTATTGAGGGTGAAAACATTTTTTTGGCCTGGAATTTCTTAAGAGCTGCTCTGGCTCCACCACTATAACTTCACTGGAAGTGTAGTGGGAACTTACATTTCGGCATGTAAAGGGGCTTATGTCACACTTCCAGGGAAGTTACAGCAGTGGAGTGGGAAGAGCTCTGAAGGAAATTCTGGGCCTTTCTTACCTCCCTTGGGATTGACTATTGGGAGTTGAGATCAAGTGGAGTCTTCAGGTGAGGCAGGGTTAGCGGGCAGGAGATAATCAGACCAGGGTAGATAAAATTCATGACTCCATTTTAAATCCATAGGGGTCGATTTTCCACACTGAGGCTTCTCCAGATCATCCGCCATAGCCTCCGCTGATGATCCACGGAAACCCCTTCAATTTATTCCAATCATCAGCATTTGCCCTTCCTCCTGAAGGATTTTAGGTTTTTCAAAATGGACTTTTAATAACAGTGTACGGTGGCTCAGTGGGCAGCACTCTTGTCTCTGAGTCAGAAAGTTGTGGGTTCAAGTCCCACTCCAGAGACATGAGCACATAATCTAGGCTGACATTCCCAGTGCAGTACTGAGGGAACGCTACACTGTTGGAGGTGCTCTCTTTTGGATGAAACATTAAACCGAGGCCCCGTTTGCCCTCTCAGGTGGACGTGAAAGATCCCATGGCACTATTTCGAAGAAGAGCATGGGCGTTATCCCCAGTGTCTTGGGCAATATTTATCCTTCAACCAACATCACTAAAACAGATAATCTGGTCATTATCACATTGCTGTTTGTGGGAGCTTGTTGTGTGCAAATTGGCTGCCGCATTTCCTACATTACAACAGTGACTACACTTCAAAATTACTTAATTGGTTGTAAAGTGCTTTGGGATGTCCTGAGGTCGTGAAAGGAATAAATGCAAGAAAAAAATACCAGTTTTAAGGGATAGAACACTGCTAACCTAGGATTAGGGGACATAGCCTAAAAATTAGAACCAGACCTTTCAGGAGTGAAGTTAGGAAACACTTCTACACGCAAAGGGTGGTAGAAGTTTGGAACTCTCTTCCGCAAACAGCAGTTGATGCTGAGTCAATTGTTAATTTTAAATCTGAGATTGATAGATTTCTGTTAACCAAAGGCATTAAGGGATATGGGGCAAAGGCGGGTATATGGAGTTAGGTCACAGATCAGCCATGATCTCACTGAATGGCGGAACAGGCTCGAGGGGTTAAATGACCTACTCCTATTCCTATGTTGACCAAAATCAGATGGCATGCTGGGAAGTTTGACTAAGTTACATAAGAACATAAGAAATTGGAGTAGGAGTAGGCCATTTGGCCACTCGAGCCTGCTCCACTATTCAATAAGATCATGACTGATCTGATCTTCGCCTCAACTCCACTTTCCTGATGGCTACCCATAACCCTTGATTCCCCTGTTTTTCAAAAATCTGTCAAAAACCAAGTTCAAAAGCTTTCATGGATATTATTATTGCTTCCGACTGTTGTTGGCTAACTGAGACTTGATGTACTTTCGTGGAGATTAAGGGCGAGGCTAAAGATAAGACAGCTGCCTGACTAGACCTTGAATGACTGTGAGAAGCTGTATTTGCACCGGCAAGAACAATATAAAAACTGACTAAGGTTGTAAGCATCTCTATCTATAAAACTGTTGTGTTTTAATGTCCATAAAACCAATTATTTAGAAAGGTTTTCAGCCTTGTTTATCCTTACCACTCGGTACCCTAAAGCAGTAAGGAGAGAGTTAAGAGATCCGACACTCCCTACCTATCTGTCAGGCAGATCACTCCCCTTTCACTGCACATTTTCCAGGGATGAGGGACTTTAGTTATGTGGAGAGATAGGGTAGACGTAGATAATTCAATGTAATAGAGGTGCTGGTACAATAGGCAGGGATGGTAGTAGACAATAGTCATAAGGCAGACCATGTTGTTAATGAGACAAGAATATTATGCAGATGATCATAGGAATGTTAATGCAGGGCCACAGGTGGTTTTTAAGTGAAAGTCCTGTCAATGATTGACACTCCAGTCTTCCTGGCTCAAATTAGCCACAACCATTTCACCTTACCCCTCCCCTGCCAATGCTCCCGCTTACTGTCGTGGTTCTCTGGCTGAAAGATTTCCACTTTTTGTATCGCAAAATTACGCAGGATACAGTGCATGCTGGCAAGTCGATACCTTCTCAGAGATGTAGCGCAGTGCCCCACCACATCTGTCCATCCAGTCTGCCTGCTCGTTGAAATAACCTTGTGGCAGTAGACTTATGCAAACTGAAGGCATTGCGATTGCTGCTGGGGTATCACGCTTTCATTTGCATGATTCTGTTCATGGAGTATCTTTCATCTTTCGGATGAGACATAAACCGAGGCACCGTCTGGCCCCCTCAGGTGGATGTAAAAGATCCCACGGCCACTTTTTCAAGTCAGAGTGGCACAGTCAGAGAAATTAAATGTTCAGGTTGGGGTGCAGGGCTGGAAAAAGAAAGAAAAAAGACTTGCATTTCTATCACGCCTTTCACGACTTCAGGATGCCCCAAAGCACTTTACAGCCACTGAAGTACTTTTAAAGTGTAGTCACTGTTGTAATGTAGGAAACACAGGAGCCAATTTACGCATAGCAAAGTCCCACAAACAGCAATGTGATAATGACCAGCTAAACTGTTTTTGTGATGTTGATTGAGGGATAAATATTGGCCAGGACACCGGGGATAATTCCCCTGCTTTTCTTTGAAATAGTGTTGCGTTTGCAAAGATAATCCAGAGGCCGTATGCAGAGCTCAGTTCATGTTGCTTTTAATGGCTGAGCCAAACACCCTCTTCCAGGCAAAAGCAATCGAATACCTATATCCAATGTCAGACACAATACAACGATAACAGCACTATCAAACTCCATGTGCTCAGGCCAAGGTAATCGAGTACCTATCACCAATGTCAGACATAACATTTCCTCCCCCCTCACAGAATTTCAAACATGAAATGTAGTGACAAAGTCCTGTAGGTGGCCAGGGCGAGAACGTGTACGAACAGGCCGAGGTGCGGACTGGTGAAGAGCAGGCTGAAGTGGGGACTGGTGAGGGGCAGGCTAAGGCACAATATATGCTTGAGGGTTGGCTGGCTGAGCCACATGTGCATCCCGCCACTCTGGGGGTAAAGCTTGGGGATTAGGTCCGTATAATCCCGCATCGGGGGTGCTGGCACCTTCTGAAGGCGGCTGGCATGCCACCGAGAGCCGTCAGTGAGGCAGAAAGTGGCTGGTCCAAGTTGGCAGCTGATTTGGAGAGGGGAGGACCAGAATGAGGCCATCTTATTGTTGCGGTGAGGCCTGCGGACTCTGACCCAATCGGAGACTGAGATGTTGGGCGCCTTGGCCCTCTTCGACTGGTCGAAGCGGAGTTTCATCTTCTCCTGCTGTCTAGCAACTGTGGCTTGAGCCCGTGGAGCAGGGCTCTGAGCTAGCGAGGGGCGGAGCCTGCCAAGGGGCAGCATGAGCTCACGGCCTAGCATGAGGGATGCGGGTGAGACCCCTGTAGTGGAATGCTGGGAGGCTCTGTAGTGCAGTGGTATGTGGAGGAGGGCCTTGTCAAACGCACACCCCTGGGATAGGTGTGCTCTGAGGCCATTTTTCAGTGACTGGTTAAAACGCTCCACCCCCCCATTTGACTCGGGGTGGTAGTTGTGCGTATGTGACGGATGCCCTTGCTCTCAAGGTAAGAGGAGAGTTCCGAAGAGACCATTTGGGGGCCATTGTCTGTGGTGATGGCCTTTGGATGCCCCCAGCGGGAGAAGAGGGACTCAAGGATATCGATGACGACCCGAGAGGTGACGGAGCCCACGGCAGTGACCTCGGGCCATTTTGAGTGCAGGTCATAGGTCACCACTAGGAACCGTTGATGGTGGGGGACACCATGGATCTCCCCGCAGACGTCCAGCTGCAGGTGCTCCCAGGGCTGAGAGGGCCAGGCAAGGGGTTGCAGGGGTGGAGGAGCTTGGTGGCCAGTCTTGCCACTTACAAGGCAGGCTGCACAGTCCTTGACCAGGGCCTCGATTTCCCTGTCGATACCCGGCCACCACACTAGGTCTCGGCATCGTTGTTTGAGCTTCACTATGCCCAAGTGGCCCTCGTGCGCCATGGATAAAACATGCGTACGAAGGGCACTTGGGACCACAGTGCAGAGCCCACGTGCAACACAGGAGTCATTCCAGCAGGAGAGCTCCTCTTTAACTCTGGAGTAGGCAGACAGTTCCTCAGGCACCTTGCGAGGCCAACCATCTCTGATGAAGGTGCACAGCTGGGAGAGGGCCGGATCCTGTTCAGAGGCCTCTTTGAGCTCCTGGAGAGAGACTGTGGTTTGGAGAGGCGTGTACAGCATCTGGACGATATCCTGTTCCACATGTTCAGACCCGACGAGTGGGGCTGGGGCAGAGACAGTGCGGGAGAGCAGACCTGCAACAACATTGTCACGTCCTGGTGTGAACTGGAGACTGAAATTGTATTGGCGGAGGTGGTCAGATCAGCGGTGTAGATGCAGTGGTCTGTGGCCCGTGCCGGATGTCGACAGCAGGGCAGTGAGAGCCTGGTGATTGGTTCGCAGGGTGAAGGCATGGCCATACGTGTACAGGTGCCACCGCTCACATGCCCAGACGCATGCCAGCGCCTCACGCTCGCCTACTGAGTACTTCTGTTCAGTGGGGCTAAGGGCTCGGGAGGCAAAGGTGATTGGTTTCTCCACTCCATTCTGTATCTGCGATAACACTGCCCCACAGCTGCAGCGGACGCGTCGCAGGTGACGAGGGTGGGGCTGGCGACGTCAAAGTGAGCCAACACTGGAGGCGACGTGAGCTGCGATTTGAGGAGGCGAACAGCTTCCGTACAGGCTTGTGACCACACCCAGGGCTCATCCTTTCGCAGGAGCTGGTGCAGTGGGGCTGTGGTGGCTGAGTACTGGGGCAAAAACTTCAGGTAGTACCCAGTCATGCCAAGGAAGGAGGCAACCTGTGCTGCAGAGCTGGGTTCTGGGATGCTGTGAATGGCATCCACGTTTGACTGGAATGGGGATATACCGTCAGCCGACAACCAAAACCCCACAAATTTGATCTCTGAAACAGCAAAGACACACTTTTCGCCACTCAGTGTGAGCTTGTGTTTTGTTAGAGCCGTGAAAACTCTGTGAAGGCGTTTGTCGTGAGTGGAGGTCGAGGGCCCATGCACGACGATGTCATCCAGGCAGATGGCCACCCCAGGAATGCCCACGAGCACAGAGGACATCACCTTTTGGAAGCAGCTGGGTGCAGAGCTAAGTCCAAATGGCATCCTGGTGTACCGAAAGACGCCAGCATGTGTCACAAAAGCAGTGAGGTCCCTGCTGCTGGGGTGGAGGGGAACCTGTAGATAGCCCTGTCAAAGGTCCAGTTTCGAGAACAGGGTGGAACCATAGAACTGCGCTGTGAGTTCCTCTGACGTGGGCAGTGGATATTTGTCCAGGATTACGGCCTTATTCACTGCACAAAGATCGACACAGACGCGTAGACCACCTGAATTTTTCGTTGCGACCACCAGGTTGGAGACCCATGGGGAGGCATCAACTGGTTCGATGATGCCAGCTTCCAGTTGCTGCTTTAGTTCAGCTGTGACCCCGTCACGGAGAGCAAGCGGGATGCGGCGCAGTGGCTGAATGGCAGGGGTAACGGTGGAGTCAACCATGGGCTGGTGGGTGAAGGCAGTCAGGCAGCCCAGACCCTCGAAGAGTGCTGGCCATGTTTGACGCCATGGTGAGGCGACGTGCAGAATCGCAGACCCGCTGGTGTCCAAGAGAGAAAAACCCAGGTCAGTGAAAAGATCCAGTCCCATCAGGTTAGCTCCTTGGCGTGCCACATGAAAACAAAAATTTGGCAAAACTTTTGTTCCATAGCGTACAGTGAGGTTGACTGAGCCCACTAGTCCAATTTTTGAATTACCATACCCGCAAAGGGCAGTGGAGGGCACAGAGAGTGGCAGGGAGCTGAAAAAATGTTTGAATGTGTCCACATTCAGCAGTGAGACGCTGGCACCGGTATCCAACAACAGAGGGATGCACACATCATTCAGGTTAATTGTGCATGACTTGAAAGCCACTACTGGCCCAGAGCTCACGTTGTGAATTATAGTGCTTGAGGACTGAGAGTGTTCATTTGTAGCAACCGGGGCAGAGCGGCAGACATTGGCAAAGTGATTTTGTTTTCCACAATTGCGACAGGCTTGGCCGCACGCGGGGCAATTCTGTGCTCTGGTAGCATGTGAACAAGATCCAGAGTTACCACACTGTTGCCGCGGTAGCGCGCGTTGCTGCCGTCGCGCGAGCATTACAGTGTCAGGGCTGCCGGGGCCGAGGGCGCCGTCACTGGGTGTGTGTGCTAGTTTCGCTGCACATTCGGCTGCAGACACCACTTGAAAGGCAATGTTGACTGCCTGTGACAACGACAGATCGTCGGACTCGAGTAACAGTCTTTCACGCACTCTCACGTTGTTGGTGTGCTCTATTAGTTGATCACGCACCATCTCGTCTTGTAGTGCACCGAACATGCACGAGCTAGCTAACCCCCTCAAATTCGCCACGTATTGATGCACAGACTCGCCGGGAAGTTGGTGACGCTGTCTAAAAATGACTCGCCGCAGGAGGGCACTTTGTGGGGCAGAGAAGTGTGTGCTTAACAGAGCCACAGCCACATCATATGTTTGAATTGAGTCTGCTGTGCCTAATGTCCCAAGAACACGCTGGGCCTCCGCTCCCAAGCAATGGGATAACAGTGCCTTTTTCCGTGCTGTACTCACATTTTCTAGTCCGAGAGCGGTGAGGTAGGTTTCAAAGGACTGTAACCAGTGAACCCATGGGATCGGGGGCTCACCGGGTAGTACGAGGAAGGGAGGAGGTGGTGGAAGAGAGGTTTCAGCCATCCTCATCGCCAAATGTTGCATTTGCAAAGATAATCCAGAGGCCGTATGCAGAGCTCAGTTCATGTTGCTTTTAATGGCTGATCCAAACACCCTCTTTCAGGCAAAAGCAATCGAATACCTATATCCAATGTCAGACACAATACAACGATAACAGCACTATCAAACTCCATGTGCTCAGGCCAAGGCAATCAAGTACCTATCACCAATGTCAGACATAACAAATAGTGCCATAGGATCTTTCACGTTTACCTGACAGAGCAGACGGGGCCGCAGTTTAACATCTCACCCGAAAGACGGCGCCTCCGACAGTACAGCACTCCCTCAGTACTGCACTGGAGTGACAGCCTGGATTTTTGTGCTCAAGTCTCTGGAGTGGGCCTTGAAACCACAACCAACTGAGCCACAGCTGTCACATAGGAGGTTACAGAGACAGAGAGAGGGTGTCTGTGGACGAGGTTACAGAGACAGAGAGGGGGTGAGGCCATGAAGGGATTTAAACATGAGGGTGAGAATTTTAAATTTGAAGTTTCGGGGACCAGGAGCTAATATAGGTCTGCATGTACAGGAGTGATGAGTGAATAATGAACGATTCAATACGGGCAGCAGAGTTCTGGATGAACTCAAGTTTATGGAAGGTGGAGGATGAGAGGCTGGCCAGGAATAGTTGGCTGTGGAGGTGTCAAAGACAAGGATGAGGGTTTCAGCAGCAGATGGGCTGAATATTACGGAAATGGAAGTAGACGGTCTTTGTACTGGAGGGGAAATGGCGTCAGAAACTCAGCTCATGATAGAATAGGGCACCGAGGCTGCAAACCATCTGGTTGAGCCTGAGACAGTGGCCGGGGAGGGAGATGGAATTGGTGACAAGGGTAAGGAGTTTGTGGTGAGGACCAAAGGCAATGGCTTCAGTTTTACCAATGTTTAGCTTGCGGAATATAGGAACAGGAGGAGGCCATTCAGCCCCTTGAGATTGTTTCACCGCTCAATTAGATCACGGCTGATCTGTACCCCAACTCATAAGAACATAAGAAATAGGAGCAGGAGTAAGCCATTCGGCCTTTCAGGCCTGCTCCGCCATTCAATATGATCATGGCTGATCTTCTACCTCAATTCCACCTTCCTACACTATCCCCTGTCAAGCCCCTTAAAAATTTTATATGTTTCAATGAGATAACCTCTCATTCTTCTAAACTCTAGAGAATATATGCCTAATCTACTCAATCACTCCTCATAGGACAATCCCCTCAACCCAAGAATTAGTCTCGTGAATCTTCATTGCACTCTATTTATCTGCCATTGATCCATATCCTTTGATACCATTACCAATTTCAGTCTTGAAAATTTCAATTGACCCCCATTTTGGGGGAAGAGAATTATATATTTCCACTACCCTTTGGGTGAAAAGGTGCTTCCTGATGTCATCCTAAATGGCCTAACACTAATTTTAAGATTTTGCCCCCTTGTTCTGGATCCCCCCCACCAGAGGAAATAGTTTCTCTGTATCTACCCCATCGCATCGCTTTATCATTTTAAAAGCCTCAATTAGATCACCCCTCAACCTTCTAAACTCAAGGGAATACAAGCCAAGTTTATGCAACCTGTCCTCATAATTTAACCCTTCAAGCCCTGGTATCATTCTGGTGAATCTGCGCTGCACCCCTTCAAGGCCAATCTATCTTTCCTGAGGTGCGGTGACCAAAACAGAACACAGTACGTCAGATGGAGTGTGACCAAGGCTCTGTAGCGCTGAAACACAGTAATATGTTAAAAATCTTGCATCTGCGCAAACTTCTTGTCAACGAGTGCAATTCTTAAAAGAAGTCCCAATGCAACGCAGGAGATTCAAGGCACTGCCGAAACTGAGCCAAAGTTTGGCGCTACCTCTTGACTACTGCTAGAATGTTGTGTTGGGAATCGCTTTTAAAATTGGACTTAGGGTGTCCTTGGAAAAGGAGCACATGGTGTCCGCCGGTACTCGAGGCTTTCCGCGACCGGTGGCTACCGCAGGAGTGTGTACTGGACAAGGGCAACAGCATTATTATTTAAGTTTATACAAGTTTCCTTTATTTTATGTTTTAGTTTTCTTTATTAGTTATGCCCCTCTAAAAGGTGGGGGGCACTTCTGTTTGGAGATACTGGGGCAAACCCAATGTCTCCCTCCCTTACAGAATGAGTTAGAAAGGAAAGGACTACACTAGACACATAGTCCTCTGCCATTGATTGGTGCAGAGCTCACTTCCGGCTTACCCCGGAAGTAGATCATGGTGGAGCCGCGGCCTGCGGACGTAGATCGTGGTGGAGCCGCGGCCTGCGGAGTTGCTTTGGTCCACTAATTAAATCTTCTGTTGGACGGTGAAGGGAACGGGCAGCGTCCTGCAGGCCGGCCGACATGTCGATAGAAATTGAATCGGCGGAGTAAGCGACCGGTTTGAACCGTGCACGGGAGCAATTCGAATGTTTCAAGCCCCGGGCTTGGCCGTTAATGGAACGCGCGGCCGTTAGCGGCTCGAGCCTTGGAGCGCGCGGCGCCACTTGTAGCAAAAAGGCTCCAAAATCTGAGCTTTTTAAATAAATAAATACCTATCTATCTATAGTTAAATCAATGAATTAATAATCTGCATTATTTGCAGCTGTGGTTGGTAATGCAGTAATTCTGAGGCTGCATTGAAAGAAATCTGGGGCTCTTTTCTCCATTTAAAGAGAAGGCTGAGGGGTGACCTGATGGAGGTCTTTAAGATTATGAAGGGGTTCGATAGGGTAGAGGTAGAGAAGATGTTTCCACTTGTGGGGGGAGATCAAAACTAGGGGCCATAAATATAAGATAGTTACTAATAAATCCAATAGGGAATTCAGAAGAAACTTCTATTTCTTTCTCCCTCATGTAAAGAAGGAAATGCCTTTAGGGTGAGATGAAGAGGGATGGGAGGAGGTTCGTGTGGAACATAAACACCTACGTTCCTGTGCTGTAAAATTCTGTGCCATGCTGTGTGTTCCATTTGCCTGGCCAGGTGGTGGATTTAAAGATCTCAATGTGTAGATACAACTTCTGGGGTTTATTTTTAATGGGCTCGCCTTGTGACGTCAGCACTAAGTATTCTCCACTATTGACAGCGGCTACCAATGGCAGTTTCTAACCCTAGCATCAACCCATAGCTTGAATACTAACTCCCAACCTTTAATCATACCCTCTCACACTTACTGCTAAATCAGATGTTATCACCCGGTCTGGGGGGCGGGCTGTGGTGTCAGTACTGTTTTATGTTATAGAATCATGCAACACAGAAGGAGGCCATTCGGCTCATCGTGCCTGTGCCAGCTCTTTGAAAGAGCTGTCCAATTAGTCCCAGTCCTATGCTTGGTTAACGGACAGAAAACAGAGAGTCGGAATAAATGGGTCATTTTTGGGTTAGTAGGCTGTAACTAGTGGGGTACCGCAAGGATCAATGCGTGGGCCTCAGCTATTCACAATCTACACCAATGATTTGGATGAGGGGCCCAAATGTAATATATCCAAGTTTGCTGCTGATACAAAGCTGGGTGGGAATGTAAGTTGTGAGGAGGATGCAAAGAGGTTTCAAGGGGCTATAGACAGGCTAAGTGAGTGGGCAAGAACATGGCAAATGGAATATAATGCGGAGAAATGTGAAGTTATCCACTTTGGTAGGAAAAATAGAAAAGCAGAGTATTTTTTAAATGGTGAGAGATTGGCAATTGTTGGTGTTTAGAGGGACCTGGGTGTCCTTGTGCACGAATCACTGAAAGTTAACAAGCAGGTACAGCAAGCAATTAGGAAAGCAAATGGTATGTTGGCCTTTATTACAAGAGGATTTGAGTATAAGAGTAAAGATGTCTTGCTGCAATTATATAGGACCCTGGTGAGACCACACTTGGAGTACTGTGTACAATTTTGGTCTTACCTAAGGAAGGATATACTTGCCATAGAGGGAGTGCAACAAAGGTTCACCAGACTGATTGCTGGGATGGGCAGGATTGTCCTATGAGGAGAGATTGAGTAGACTAGGCCTATATTCTCTAGAATTTAAAAGAATGAGAGGTGATCTTATTGAAACACACTAAATTCTTACAGGGCTTGACAGGGTAGATGCAGGGAGGATATTTCCCCTTGCTGGGGAGTCTAGAACCAGGGGTCACAGTCTCAGAATTAGGACTGAGATAAGGAGAAATGTCTTCACTCAGAAGGTGGTAAATCTTTGGAATTCTCTACCCCAGAGGCTGTGGAGGCTTAGTCATTGAGTATATTCAAGATGGAGATTGACAGATTTTTGGATATTAAGGGATATGGAGATAGTGCGGGGAAGTGGAGTTGAGGTAGAAGATCAGCCATGATCTTATTGAATGGTGGAGCAGGCTCGAGGGGTCGAATAGCCTACTCCTGCTCCTATTTCTTATGCTCTTTCCCCATAGTCTTGCAAATCTTTCCTTTTGAAGTCTATAACCAATTCCCTTTTGAAAGTTACTTCCACCACCCTTTCAGGCAGTGCATCCCAGATCATCATAACTTGCTGCTCAATTTCTCCTCCTCTCCCCACTGGTTCTTGCCTTCAATTTGTGCCCTCTCGTTACCAACCCTTCTGCCACTGAAAGCAGTTTCTCCTTATTTACTCTATCAAAAGCCTTCATAATTTTGAACAACTCTATTAAATCTCTCCTTTAACCTTCTCTGCTTTAAGAACAATTCCAGCTTCTCTCATCTCCACATAACTGACATTCCTCATCCCTGATACCATTCTGGTAGTTTTTATGGACCTGTCCAGCGACTATGGCATTGCCAATAATGGGTTCTAATATTGACAATGTGCTGTCAGTGGCGGTTTCTAACCCTAGCACCAACCTGTAGCCCTGATGCTAACCTCAAACCACTAAATCACATGTTGTAAATAGCGTGATGCAGGGCCAGCTGTGGTGTCGATACTGTTTTTTAATTTATCTATTTGTCTGTGTGATCTCTCTGGATGTGGGGTGTGCTGACAAGGCCACATTTATTGCCCATTGCTATTGATGTCCTGGACACATTCTTCTCCCTCCAAACATGGATTAAATGGTCATTGAAATAAAAGAGGAAGGACTTCAGAAGCTGAAAATCTGCGATTTAAAAACACAATGCTTGAAATACACAGATGATCAGTCAGCATCTAGAACATAGGAACAGGCAGGCGTAGGCCATTTAGTTCCTTGAGTTTGTTGTAGAATCATAGAATAGTACTGCACAGAAGGAGGCCATTCGGACCATCGAGCCTGCGCCGGCTCTTTTGAAGAGCAATCCAGTTAGTCCCACTCCCCCGCTCTTTCCCCATATCCCTGCAATTTTTTCTCCTTCATTTATTTATCCAATTCCTTTTTGAAGGCTACTATTGAATCTGTATCCACCACCCTATCAGGCAGTGCATTCCAAATCCTAACCACTCATTGCGTAAAAACATTTTTCTTCATGTCGCCTCTGGTTCTTTTGCCAGTCATCTTAAATCTGTGCCCTCTAGTTATCTGCCATTCAATGAGATCGTAGTTGATCTGTGATTAACTCCATATACACACTTTGCCCCATATCACTTAATGTTTGGTTAACAAAAATCTATCAGTTTTAAAATTAACAATTGACCCTAGCATCAATTACCATTTATGGAAAAGAGCTCCAAACTTCTACCACCGTTTGTGTGTGGAGTTGTTTCCTAATTTCACTCCTAACAGGCCTGGCGCTAATTTTTAGGCTGTGTCCCCTAGTCCTAGAATCCCCAACCAGTGGAAATAGTTTCTCTCTATCTACCCTATCAGTTCCCCTTAATATCTTGAAACTACGATCAAATCACCCCTTAACCTTCTAAATTCAGGGGAATAGAACCCTAGATCGTATAATCTCTCCTTGTAATTTAACCCTTGGAGTCCAGGTGTCATTCTGGTAAATCTACGCTGCACTCCCTCCAAGGCAATTATATCCTACCTAAGGTGTGGTGCCTAGAACTGCTCACAGTACTCCAGGTGTGGTCTAACCAGGGCTTTGTATAGCTGTAGCATAACTTCTACCTCCTTGTATTCTAGTCCTCTAGATAGAAAGGCCAAGAGAATAGGCATCTTGTGACATTTTGGGTGTGTACCTGTCATCTTTTCCTCTTTACAGATGCTGACTGAGCTACAGTATATTGCCAGGGTTTACTGTTTTTAAGTGGTCATTGATCCCTGTGCTTTTTGTGGGATCTTAATGTGTACAATTTGCCTGTTTATCCAATGGTCACTGCACTTAAAATTAATTAAACGTGAAGTGTTGACATATGTGATAAGGTGCTGTGTAACTTAAAAGTCCTTCAGGGAAGGAAACCTGCCATCCTTACCTGATCTGGCCTATACGTAACTCCAGTCCCACACCAACGCGGTTAACTCTTAACTACCCTCTGAAATGGCCTAGCAAGCCACTCAGTTGTATTAATACCACCTTCTCAAGGGCATCGAGGGATGGGCAATAAATGCTGATCTTGCCAGCAACACCCACATCCCCAGAATGAAAACCTTGCGTGAAGTGAGGTGAGCGGGTGCGGGTAATTGGACCAGGGTGTCATACATCCTGTCTTTATTTTTATGTTTACCATTATAAATTCCTGTGTCTGCATTAATAATAGAACCTGCCTATCAATTATAAAGTGCAAGCCTTTCCTCAGTGGGTAGCACTATCGCCTCTGAGTATTCTAGGCTGACATTTCAGTGCAGTGCTGAGGTAGTGTTGCACTGTCGGAGTGACCGTTTTTCAGATGAGATATTAAATCGAGGCCCCATCTGTCCTTTGAGGTGATCGTAATAGAGCCCCTCGCACAGTTTTGAAGAGCAGGGGAGTTCTGGTATCATGGCCAACATTTATCCTTCAACCAACATCACTAAAATGGATAATCTGGTCATTGCTGTTCGTGGGAGCTTCCTGTGCAAATTAGCTGCCATGTTTCCTACATTACTACACTTCAAAAATACTTCATTGGCTTTAAAGCACTTTGAGATGTCGTGAAAGGCGCAATGCAAGTTCGTTCTCCTTTCTAAATGTGGACATAGGCATTTATAATGGGAAAATTAGACAGGAGGTGTGCACAGATGTAAGATTTTTCAATATAAATAGATTTAGCGTGCCTGGTATATTTGCTTTGTTTCATGCATTAATGGAGTTGCATTTTCTTTATTCATAGTGTTGTCCGCCTGATCATGCAGTACCTGAAGGAGAACAATTTGCACCGGACCTTAGCGACTTTACAAGAAGAGACCACAGTCTCCTTAAACACCGTGGACAGTATTGAGAGTTTTGTTGCGGATATAAACAGCGGCCACTGGGACACAGTGTTACAGGCCATACAGTCACTGAAGCTGCCGGATAAAACTCTCATCGATTTGTACGAACAGGTAAGCTAATTAATCATGTAGAGATTCACGTATCTGGTAAACAGGATCGAGTGCAAACCAATATGGTGGGCATATTGTGTTTAATCAGAGTTTAGGACGGAATATAACACACTAGTAATACAGCAAAAACACATGACTGTGACAAGCAGCTGGTACCGGACCCGACCGGACAGACAGCTGGCATGCATAAATAGTTCTCTGGATTCTGGTCTCTCTCTTTCTCTCTTTCGGGCCTTCGATGGTGAGCATGGGATCACTCTTAAAAGAGTGTTCGACCAGCTGTTCGGCTCTCCCTTCCACCGTCTGTGTGCAAGCCCTTGGGGTGTCACTTTTTATTCTCTTTTTAGGGGTGGGCCTGAGGCCAAGTTATTGACAAGACCATTTAACCTATAGAGGTTCCTCCAAAACTGCATCAACCAATGACAGCTTAAGTTCTTTGTCTTGGTGTTTGGATGAAAGCCCTCCCCATCCTTCATCCTTGTTTTTACATTTTGAAGGCTCTTCCATTGGAATCCATCTTATCTCTTTTTACTCTCTCCCCTTTTTCCCAGCAAGTACAAGGCCTGTCCCTCTTAATCATGGCCCCAGCCAGAGCTGTCGCACATTAACCAGTCGCTATCTCGCCTTCATCTAGCAAATGGCCCATTCTAAGATAGATACCTTATCCTCCTCAAATTCCTTTCATTCTTTGTCTTTTCCTAATTAACTTTTAATTATCTTCACAAGCAGTTCTGCTAAACAAACTCCAAATTCTATCTGTGGAGATTATAATATGGTTATTAGTAATAATGGAAGAAACCTAGGCTGGGCCTTCACTGGCCAAATTAAAGATACATTAACAAAGTCAAAACCCTAACTTACAAACAACAGATAACTAGCCTGGCAGGACCATCCTATGGGCCCCCGTGTGGAATGTTTATGTTTCACCTAATCTAACTGATTAAAAAGACGGTCTCAAATTCTAATGCAAGCTTCCCAGGAAAACAAAACTTATCATTTAAAAGCCATATACATTTTTAGGCACCCCTAGTTTCTAATAATCAAATGTTATAAATAAAAAGGTGGGGAGAGGGGATCCAATTCCTTACTTGTGTTGTCATGGCTGTGAGTGTTTCTGTACTGTGATGGGTAATTCTTGCCTGAAAGGGAAATGTGTGCACTGTGAATCGCCCCTCCCTTTTGAGTTACCAGTTCTCTAAATGTTGCCAAGCCTGACGTCTGGTACCAAGGACTCCAGACACTGATGCTTATTGCAGCAAACATCAGCTTCCACGGTAACAGAGCTCGTTACCAAAAAACATTTTCTAGCCATCACCACAAAACTCAGGTTTACTTCAGTGATCAAGGTTTCTAATTTCTCATTGGCTTAAGACCGGATTTATTCGTACAACAAAGTACAAATCCTGTGCCAAACCAGCAAGCTCAAGATTTCAACAGCAATGCACCATGCCCAAACATGCCACAAGACAAAATGCAAAGAAAAAAAATCATAAGTTAAATGATATAAATGATATATCAGAGCTGGAGGCCATGTAAATAGATACAGCTCCAGCAATGGTGCGTTACCATTGCTCTCTTAGCAGTGTGAATGAAGCAGAGTTCACTTGTGCCGGAGGCTTGAGCACAAAATCTAGGCTGACACTCCCGGTGCAGTACTGAGAGAGTGCTGCACTGTCAGAGGTGCTGTCTTTCGGATGAGGCGTTAAACCGAGGCCCTGTCTGCCCCCTCGGGTGGATGTAAAAGATTCCATGGCATTATTTCTCTAGATTTAAAAAAGTTTGCCTTTGCGAGTCAACAGTTGGATTTATGTAGAGAAAGTGATTTTACAAAGTTCAAGTATATCTTGTTCTTGGTGAATCTTTCTTTTTATTCATTCACGGCATGTGGGCGTCACAGGCAAGGCCAGCATTTATTGCCCATCCCAAATTGCCCTTGAGAAGGTGGTGGTGAGCTGCTTTCTTGAACCGCTGCAAGTCGTGTGGTGAACGTACTCCCACAGTGTTGTTAGGGAGGGAGTTCCAGGATTTTGACCCAGTGAAGATGAAGGAATGGCGATATATTTCCAAGTCAGGTTGGTGTGTGACTTGGAGGGAAACTTAGAGTTGGTGGTTCCCATGTGCCTGCTGCCCTTGTCCTTCTAGATGGTAGAGGTCACAGATTTGGGAGGTGCTGTTGAAGAATCTCTTACTTTTTGAAAAAAATCAGTATTGTGCTTTGTGTATCCACAAAACTAAGCTTGGCATATATTACTAAAAATTTTGAAATATGTTTTTTTTGTCCTGTGTTCTTTCTGCAGGTGGTTTTAGAGCTGATTGAACTTCGTGAGTTGGGTGCTGCTAGATCTTTGCTACGGCAGACTGACCCCATGATTATGCTAAAACAAACCCAACCAGAGAGATACATTCATCTGGAGAACCTGCTAGCAAGGTCCTACTTTGATCCACGTGAGGTACATAAACATCCTTCATTTGGCAAACTTTTACAAGGAGGAAGGGAGAGCGAGTGGAGAGAACAGAAGGAGCAGGCAACCGTTGAATGTATTCTGTATATCCCCTCCAAATATGGATCATTAAAATAACTTTCTACTGATTTTTAAACTTCTGAATTCACAGATTTAATTCAGTAAAACTGATTTCCTCTTGAATTAAAAAAAAATCTGACTTTCCATTCATTTTTTCTTAACATAAATTAGATGCAAAATTGCATGTGTTCATGATGTCAGTATGATCATTACGTTCTGTACCGCTGTAGCCCGTGTGATGTGCGCATATACCTGGACCCGATTTTCAGCAGGGAAAGAACCGGAGGCTTGCAAATTCAATTTTCTTATAAGGACCCAGATACTGTATTAGCACCGTCAAAACTGCGCAGCACTTTTTGTAAATAGAAACTGCGCTTGTTTGTCAAGGATTACAAGAAACCAAGATTAATACTCAAATTAAAAACATTACCAACGGTATTTTTTTCAAGCTTGAGTTGTACAATAGGTTTGGCTATTTTTTTCAGAACCAAAAAAAATCTACAGCTCATTATTTAAAAAAAAAAAAAAAAATCTCCATTTCTTTCCTTCCCTGTAGAATATTAAACTTTTCTAATTTCATGTGTTAAATCCGATTTTAACATTATGGATTGTATTTCATTTTCATTGTCTTGACACCAAAGACTGCTTGCTGTACAAATAACTTGCATTCATTTCATTTTCATGAATTTAACAATGCATAAAGTCAGCTAAATTAAAAAGCTCCATGAAAATAATAGATCTTTACTAATTTTCTCCAAATTTACCTCTGTTTTGGGATTTAATTTCTCCCCTGACCGCCACCCCCCCCCCCCCCCTCCCCAGAGCTTCTTTGGCTTATTCATGCTAAAAATAGAACCTCAAAAAGGACCCCAAGAAGCCACGGTTTTTAAATCGGTAATGATTTTAATGATCCTTATTGATAAATAACTGGTGTCTTTGAATATTGTATAAAGTGAAAGGGCGTTTTATTTCTCTGCTAGATGGCTATTCATACTGTTGGAGGCTATGGCATCTCAGTGAAGGGTTATGTATTTGGAAATGTCTGTGATCAATTTGCAGCCACATTGAACATGACTGCACTTTTCTGCTATAGGTAGTTTTATATTAAAGGTGTGCAGTTGACATCAGATGCTCAGATCTTCCACCAGCAATGGCACATACATATTTAAAGCTGGAGATCTGATGGCATCAGAGACCTACATTTCTGTGGGCCCCATGAGCTACCTACTATTGATCTCCGTTTACCTTTCAATGGTAATGTGGTAATATTTATTTTTGTGCAAGTATACCAAACGTAAAGGTGTGGAGGGGTGATGCATGGAGGTTGTGGGTATCTATTTGAATGTCTCACATATATTTGTTATGAAATTATCGATAAAGCACAGACAGGCCATTTGGCCCATCGTGCCTGTACCGGCTCTTTGAAAGAGCTGTCCAATTAGTCCCAGTCCCCTGCCCTTTCACCATAGCTCTGCAAATTTTTACCCTTCAAGTATTTATCCAATTCCCTTTTGAAAGTTACTAATTGAATCTGCTTCCACCGCCCTTTCAGGCAGTGCATTCCAGATCATCATAACTCACTGCATTAAAAAAAATTCTCCTGATCTTGTAGTACCTTTTGACTCCATGTCAATACAAAGTACAACACATTGCAGCTGGGTCCTACTGAATTTACTTCTTGCATTTAAAAAAAAACCCTCAGCAACACCTCGCTGGCTGTAATTGCAACAGAGCTACTGTGAAGTAGGTGAATGGGACATTTATTTTTAACCAGCACAGGTATTTTATAAATTGGAGTTTGTGAAGTTATACTTCTAGATTATCCATCATGTCTCAGTGTATTGTTTTATGTTTCTACTCAGGCTTACCCAGATGGCAGCAGTAAAGAGAAGCGAAGAGCCGCCATTGCTCAGGCATTGGCAGGAGAAGTCAGTGTGGTGCCTCCCTCGCGTCTCATGGCTTTGTTGGGTCAGGTAAGCGTACAATACCTATTGCATTCTGTTTAATGTCCATGGGTGAAAGAGACTTAATAAGTCGTTTGCAGCAAAAATATAGCACTGACTATTGTTTGGAAGATGCTTCCTGATGTGTCTGCACACACGGGTGTTAAATAATAAGTATTAAAAGCTTTAAGAAATATATCATCTTTGAAGTGCACTTTTTGAGATCAATAGAACTGTCACTCCAGTGCACACATTTAAAATTAGCTACAAAGGGTAATGGATGGCTTATAACAATGTGTTCTAGTTTTTTTCCATTAAGATATAACATAACTCAATTCCACTGCCCACTTAGTGCATTATTATAGCTCCCTCTTGTCTATCATTTGTTCAATATTCTTATTTATTCCGAGGGAGGAAAAGGAGAACGACTTGATCTGAATGGTTGCAAAATCCATATTCTAATCTGTTAAGTGTTGCAAACTGCAGTAAAATTATAGCCAACAACCCACACCTTGGATGATGGGTTAATCTTTATTTATCCTGAAGCCAACTGCAACGGATGTCCTAAATCTGCTGTGGCTTTGGTATCAGAAATGGAACAGTTGCAAGAGGAAAAAAAAATGGGACTTCCATATACTGAAACATTAGATCTTTAAACCTGATCAGGAGCCCTCATAGAATCATGGAATAATATAGCATAGAAGGAGGCCATTTGGCCCATTGAGTCTGCGCCGACTCTTTAGAAGAGTAGTCCAGTTAGTCCCACTCCCCTGCTCTTTCCCCATATCCCTGCAAGTATTTATCCACTTGCTTTTTGAAGCCTGCTATTGAATCTGTTTCCACCACCTTATCAGGCGATGCATTCTAAATCCTAACCACTCGTTGCGTAAAAAAAAATTTCCTCATCTCGCCTCTGCTTCTTATGGCAAACATCTTTAATCTGTGCCGTCTTGTTATCTACCTTTCAGCCATTGGAGACAGTTTCTCTTTATTTATTCTATCTAAATCCTTCATTATTTTAAACACCTCTATATCAAATCTCCTCTTACCCTTCCCTGCTCTAAGGAGAACAACCCCAGCTTCTCCAGTCTATCCACGTAACGGTATTCCCTCATCCCTAGAACCATTCTAGTGAATCTCTTCTGTACCCTCTCCAAAACCTTTATGTCCTTCCTAAAGTGTGGTGCCCAGAATTGGACACAATACTCCAGATGGGAGTATTGTGGAATGAGCAGTTGAAATATTTTGGCACAGGGAGTTTGAAGTGAGATTGGCAGATTTTTGTTAGGCAAGGGTATTGAGGGTTTCAGAACCAAGGTGGGTAGATGGAGTTAAAGATACAGATCAGTCATTGATCTAACTGAATGGCGGAATAGGCTCGAGGGGCCTCCTCCGGTTCTATGTTCCATGCACAAAGAATAAGCAATTTGCATTGTGATATGCCAATGGGTTATCTTTTTAACTTCTGTATTAATTAAAGTTCTAAGAGCAAAACATTCAGCTTCATTTGAGTATAGAGAATTATTGTGCTGCAGAAGATCATTTTCATGTTGCAGATTGTTAAATTAAAGCCATGTAAGAAATATTGACTGAGGTATTCCTGTTGTAATGTTGACGATAACCCATTTAAAATGGAGGGTTTACAGTCGGTGTTACTATTGGAAAACCTAGCCGATAATATTAATCAAGAATGGAAATCATTCATTTCCAGCTTTCTGCATTTATTGTCTATATTTAAGTCATTTTATATGTGATAAAATGTTGCCCCCTTGCGAATCTATTTCTTTGGTTGCTCCAGGCATTAAAATGGCAGCAGCATCAGGGCCTGCTGCCTCCAGGAATGACGATTGACTTGTTCAGAGGTAAAGCAGCTGTGAAAGATGTAGAAGAGGAGAAATTCCCCACTCAACTCAGCAGGCACATCAAGGTAAATGTTTTAATTCGCTTTAGTGAAACACAAGGTACTCAGTAGGCACGTTACAAAACAGGATCAAGCTGAACTCCAAGCCCGAAGGCATTAATTAAGCCATTCATGCAAATACCCATTTAATAACTGAGCCCAGCTAAGATCTGTTCACGTTTTATTCTGGCGTCTTGAAGAATCATTGATAGATTAACTTTTTGGGTAAGCAGGATGTTTTTAAATTTTAAAAATAACGTTTTTCAAGTAATTTCAAGCTTTTATTTAAATGTAACTTTCAGATTTGGAGGGAAGAAAGGGGAATTCAGTACCTTTAACTCCAGCGAACAACTAGGTGCCATAAGGGTAACACAATTCATTGGAAAGTTCGGGATAACGTAGTTTGTGTTATTTATCTCATTGAAACTTATAAAATTCTAACAGGACTAGACAGACTTGATGCAGGAAGGATATTCCCGATGGCGGGGGAGTCCAGAACCAGGGGTCACAGTCTAAGGATAAGGGGTAAGCCATTTAGGACTGAGATGAGGAGGAATTTCTTCACCCAGAGAGTGGTGAACCTGTGGAATTCTCTACCACAGAAGGCAGTTGAGGCCAATTCATTAAATATATTCAAGAAGGAGTTGGATATATTTCTTAAGGCTCAAGGGATATGGGGAGAAAGCAGGGACAGGGTACTGAATTTGGATGATCAGCCATGATCTCATTGAATGGCGGAGCAGGCTCGAGGGGCCGAATGGCCTACTCCTGCTCCTATCTTCTCACAGAACTCACAGAAACCCCACAGTGCAGATAGAGGCCATTTCGGCCCATCGAGCCTGCACCGACACATATCCCACCCGATCCCCGTAACCCCTACACCAACACATATCCCACCCTATCCCTGTAACCCCACGTATTTAATCCCCCTAACACTAAGGGTCAATTTATCATAGCCAATCAACCTAACCTGCACATCTTTGGACTATGTTTCTATGTTTATGATTTGAACAATATTGTATTTTTGAACAGTTTGGTCAGAAGTCCCATGTGGAGTGTGCTCGGTTCTCTCCAGATGGTCAGTATCTGGTTACAGGTTCCGTGGATGGCTTTATTGAAGTGTGGAACTTCACCACTGGCAAAATTAGAAAGGTAAGTGTGGTAAACCACTGTTTGTATTCCTGTTTGTCCTGTTTGTATTCCACTGTGTACATGCCTGGACATGCCTCGGCTGACTCCTCCCACAGGTCCTAGTATAAAGGTGACTGCTCCCCAGCCCTTTGTATCCTGGGCCTGTCGACCACTCGAGGCAGACCTCCATTCTGTTGTTAATAAAAGCCTTTGGTTACTCTTCTAACTCTCGGTCTTTTATGAGTAATTGATAGCGCATCAGTAAGTACAGGAGGGCGGGCGGTGGGGGGATGTCTTGCTACATGGCAGTTTAAAGACTGAGTTTCTCCGTCCAGCCCCCTTAAAAATCAAACCGTTACAAGTAATTATCACGAACCTTTAGCTGTTTCTGGTGCTTCGGCATTGTAATATCCATTTCGCTGTTCCGTGCTGTTGAGTTCAGTGGCTTTTCCCAGCCAGTTCACTCCGTGCTATTAGGGGTTCAGGTGAAATATTTAAAAAAAACAAATACAGGAATGACTCATTTGAACATATATTTCTTTTTAACATTTTTAATTTCTTTTAAAGAGGTCAGATGTATGAATATTTGAGCAAATTTTAAAATTCCACTTGCAGTAAATTTAGCACTGGTTTTGAATGGTTTAACATGCACACAGTACTCTAGCGTGCAGAAGGACATCAAGAAGAACCTTTTCTTTTATAAAAAAAAAACAAAAAAACTCTGCGTCTTCCACTGATGCTAAATCAATCAATTTGGTATCTGCTGAACAAAAGTATACAAAATAACTATCCAAGTTCAGATTTTAGAGGATGTGGCTGGATATACAGAATCTATCAATAGCTTTCCATTTTGATTGGGTGCATTTCCTGGTTAATCATGTGAAGCAGATCACCGTCTGCGTCTAATTTCACCTGTATTTATTAATTGTTCGTTGCTAAAAGTGTAATTTGTGGAATATTAGTAAAGGGTACTGTATCTCATTTTATATAATAGGATGACTTACTATATCACTGAAGAGTAAGTGTACAATTAAGTTTGATCGCAGTATATATTAATATATTTTGAATTGTTAGCTGATTAACTGTTTCCCATTAGCTGTTTTGTCGTTGGGTGTGGTGAGTGATGGCATAGCTAGTAGAGGTCTGCCTGACTTGTTTTGTTTGATCTCATTAGTAAAACTTTGCAACAGTGTGGCTGTTTAACGGGTGGATGTGCGGCTATTGTATCAACACAGCCCCTTTCAGTGATGGATACTTAATCCTTTTCTTATTTCCCCTAATGCCACTTTCTAGGATCTGAAGTACCAGGCACAAGATAACTTCATGATGATGGACGATGCGGTCCTTTGCATGTGTTTCAGTCGTGACACTGAAATGTTGGCAACAGGAGCACAGGACGGAAAGATTAAGGTGGGTAGCTAAATTGAGAAAAGGTTTTACAAAAATGTAAAGCTTGCAAAGCTGTTGTTTTTTTCTTTTGAATTGACTGCATTAATTCACTTGCAACAGTGATATTTCATCACATTTGAGGCCATTTCCATGCAGTAATTTTGTATTTCGTGGAGCTGGTCAGAGTAGGAAAAACAATTGGATCTGAGGCAAAAAAAAACACATGACAAGCATCCTTCCATTAGTGTCGTTTATATATTAATATTTAGGCAAGTAAGAGAATGGTTAGAATGTTGAACTTGCTAGCACATGCAGTAGTTGAGGCGACTAGCATAAATGCATTTGAGGGGAAGCCAGATAAACATATGAGGGAGAAATGAATAGAAGGTTATGCAGATAGGGTGAGATGAAGAGGGGTGCGAGTGGGCTCGTGTGGAGCATAAACACTGGCATGGACCAGTTGGGCCGAATGGCCCGGTTCTGTGCTGTATATTCTAATATATATGTAATTCTGTGTAATTAATAAAACATGTAACATGCAGCTTCAATAAGAGTATACAATGAGGAAATGTGAGATATAACCATGTCCTACCTGCGGTGCTTCTGTTAATGTACATGTCATGTTAGATCAACATACAGTCTGTACCTATTTGTTCAAAGTTGCTTCATTCAAATTTTTGCCAGCACTAAATTTCCACCTTTGTTATTTAAATTGGTGGATAATTTGAATTTCCAGCATTTAAAAATAACTTTGAATTATCAGGAGTAGATTGTATAAATTCCATCCCACAGCTCCCTTAGCATTTGACCTCTATTTATGATGGATTTCAGATTAAGTGATCTTGGTGGATAAAGGTGTGAGCTGAAGCCTGTGATTAGAAGGATAACTAGGGTTAAGTGCAGAGATCAACAGAATTAACCTTATGCAAGTTGCTGATTTCTGTGGACTGTTGGAAGACTATGAAAATATCCATGTGCTGACTCTGCCATTTGGAGAATATTGAAAGAAAGACTTGCATAACCAGATAATCATTTTTAGTGATGTTGATTGAGGGATAAATATTGGCCTATACATTGGGGAGAACTTCTCTGCTCTTCTTTGAAATAGTGCCCGTGGGATATTTTGTGTCCACTTGAGAAAGCAGACTGGTCCTTGGTTTAAGGTCTCATCCAAAAGACGACACCTCCGACAGTGCAGCACTCCCTCAGTGCTGGAGTGTCAGCCTAGATTTTTGTGCTCAAGTCTCTGGGGCTCAACCTTGTGACTCAGATACGAGAGTGCTAGCCACTGAGCCACGGCTGAATGATAGGAGGGACAAACAACTAGATCTTTGATATTAAGAGTTCAACACAATACTCACCACTGGTTTATGACAAGCTGCTTCTTTACCTTCATTGTGCATTCATTGGTAATTGCTTACAAGTCTTTCTACATTTTTCACTTCCCCACATTGTTTTCCTTTAATAAAAAAGTTTTTTTTAATGATGCACAATTTTTATAACAGCTATGAAATGTTTCTTTGTAGTGTAATTTAGTGACTCCCTTTCCATCCCCTTCCTGTAAAGAAAGTAAAATTGAGCCAAAAAGATTAAAAGTATGTTACAATCTTGCTTATTTTGAGGTTTTTTTTGCAATGGAGATCAAACTCTTGCCGTGAGTTTTGCATACAAATGGTGCTTATCTCAGCACTGTAACCCTGGTTTCTTCCAATCACACAGGCAGGAGAGTGTAGGTCAGCACCACTCAATTCTTTTTAAATAAGAGCTAAAAAGATTGTTTTGCAATGTGATTTGTTAATAAAGAAAGACTTGCACTTCAATAGCACCTTTCACAACCTCAGGACACGCCAAAGCGCTTTACAGCAATGAAGTACTTTTGAAGTGTAGTCACTATTGTATTGTGAGAAATGCGGCAGCCAATTTGCACACTGCAAGCTCCCACAAACATACAATGTTGCCAAGATTGGTGGGAGGCCAGAGGATTGGGAAATTTTAAAAAACCAGCAACGGGTGACTAAAAAAGTGAGAGAGATAAGATGAATTATGAGAGTAAACTGGCAAGAAATATTAAAACAGAAAGTAAGAGCTTCTACAGGTATATAAAAAGGAAGAGAGTAGCTAAAGTAAACATTGGTCCCTTAGAGGATGAGAATGGGGAATTAATAATGGGGAACGGGGAAATGGTAGCGACTCTGAACAAATATTTTGTATCTGTCTTCACGGTAGAAGACACTAACAACATCCCAATAATGGATAATCAAGGGGCTATAGGGAGGGAGGAACTAAAGACAATCGCTATCACTAAGGAAAAAGTACTTGGTAAAATAATGGAACTAAAAGACGACAAGTCCTCTGGACCAGATGGCCTGTATCCCAGGGTCTTAAAAGAAGTGGCTGCAGAGATAGTGGATGCATTGGTTGCAATATACCAAAATACCCTGGACTCTGGAGAGGTCCCAGTGGATTGGAAAACCGCAAATGTAACACCCCTATCTAAGAAAGGAGGGAGACAGAAAGCAGGAAACTATAGACCAGTTAGCCTAACATCTGTCGTTGGGGAAAATGCTGGAGTCCTTCATTAAGGAAGCAGTAGCAGGGCATTTGGAAAATCATAATGCAGTCAAACAGAGTCCGCATGGTTTTATGAAAGGGAGATCATGTTTAACAAATTTACTGGAGTTCTTTGAGGATGTAATGAGCAGGGTGGATAAGGGTGAGACAGTGGATGTGGTGTACTTGGATTTCAGAAGGCATTCGATAAGGTGCCACATAAAAGGTTACTGCATAAGATAAGAGCTCACTGAGTTGGGGGGTAATAGCATGGATAGAGAATTGGCTAACTAACAGAAAGCAGAGTGTCAGGATAAATGGGTCATTTTCCGATTGGCAAACGGTAACTAGTGGGGTGCCACAGGGATCGGTGCTGGGGCCTCAACTATTTACAGTCTACATTAATGACTTGGATGAAGGGACCGAGTGTAATGTAGCCAAGTTTGTGGATGATACAAAGATGGGTGGGAAAGCAAGTTGTGCAGAGGATTCAAAAGAATCTGCAAAGAGATATAGACAGGCTAAGTGAGTGGACAAGCATTTGGCAGATGGAGTATAATGTGGGAAAGTGCAAGGTTATCCACTTTGGCAGGAAAAATAAAAAAGCAAATTATTACTTAAATGGCTAGAGATTACAAAATGCTACAGTTCAGAGGGACCTGGGGGTCCTTGTGCATGAAACACAAAAAGTTAACATGCAGGTACAGCAAGCAATCAAAAAGGCAAATGGAATGTTGGCCTTTATTGCAAGGGGTCTGGAGTATAAAAGCAGGGAAGCCCTGCTACATCTGTACAGGGTATTGGTGAGACCACACCTTGAGTACTGCGTACAGTTTTGGTCTACTTATTTAAGGAAGGATATACTTGCATTGGAGGCAGTTCAGAGACGATTCACACGGTTGATTCCTGAGATGAGGGTGTTGACTTATGAAGAAAGGTTGAGTAGGTTGGGCCTATACTCATTGGAATTTAGGAGAATGAGAGGTGATCTTATTGAAACATGTAAGATACTGAGAGGGCTTGACAAGGTAGATGCAGAGAGGATGTTTCCCCTCGTGAGGAAATCTATGCCCTCGAGTTCTAGTTTCAGAATAAAGAGTCGCCCTTTTAGAACTGAGATGAGGAGGAATTTCTTCTCTGAGGGTCGTAAATCTGTGGAATTCTCTGCCCCAGAGAGCTGTGGAGGCTGGGTCATTAAATACATTTAAGGTGGAGATAGACAGATTTCTGCAAGAAATGGGAGTGAAGGGTTATGGGGAGTGGACAGGGAAGTGGCTTTGAGCCCAAGATCAGCCATGATCTTATTGAATGGCGGAGCAGGCTCGAGGGACCAGGTGGCCTATTCCTGCTCCTATTTCCTATGTGATCATGAATGATCAATGTGAAATTTTCAACTATAGGAATTTTGCATTGCAAATGTAAAGATGCTCATGAGGGCTGGGATACTAAATCCTGAACAAATATGTTGGTTGCCCCACAGGTGTGGAAGATTCAGAGTGGTCAGTGTCTACGCCGATTTGAACGTGCTCACAGTAAGGGAGTAACCTGCCTCAGTTTCTCCAAAGACAGTAGTCAGATTCTCTCTGCGTCTTTTGATCAAACAATCCGGTGAGATGTAATTTTATTTGCCTCAATGGTCCCATGCCCTCCCCCCCCCCGGCCATATCTCATGACAGAAATGCTTTTGTGGGGGGATGGGGGAGCTCATGGAATATTCTAACATATCCTGGGAAGAAGTCTTATGCTGGATTGGAATACACCTTTTGAGCTTTTGTATAAGGTTTGTGAATTGCAATAGCTAATCTCGGGAGCTGAAAATTCAGCATAGAATAAAGCTGCAGTATAAAATCTTTCACTTTTCACTGATGCTGTGACTCTCACAATCTGTTTAGGAGGCGCAGATAGTTTAGAAGGTGTATATGAGTCTGGCAGAATTGGATGAATCATTATTCATTCTGGACCATCTTGTAATTCTGATCTGACCAAATCTAAATAAGATATATGATGTATTTTGTCACTCCTTAATGGCATTTAGGATAATGTTTCAGAATGGTAGCATAGTATCCCTTGTTCTAACTCGGGTAACCCAAAGATGGTATAAAGGTGAAAGACACATAATCAAATGCTGGTAAACATAGAAACATAGAAGATAGGAGCAGGAGTAGGCCATTCGACCCCTCGAGCCTGCTCCACCATTCAGTGCGATCATGGCTGATCATCCAAATTCAGTACCCGGTCCCTGCTTTCTCCCCATACCCCTTGATCCCTTTAGCTTTAAGAAATAGATCCAACTCCTTGAATATATTTAATGAACTGGCCTCCACCGCCTTCTGTGGTAGAGAGTTCCACAGGTTCACCACTCTCTGGGTGAAGAAGTTCCTCCTCATTTCTGTGCTAAATGGCCTACCCTTTATCCTTAGACTGTGTCCCCTGGTTCTGGACTCCCTGACCATCGGGAACATCCTTCCTGCATCTAGTCTGTCCAGTCCTGTCAGAATTTTATAAGTTTCAATGAGATCACCTCTCATTCTTCTAAACTCCAGCGAGTTTAAGCCCAATTCACCCAATCTCTCCTCATACGTCATTCCTGCCATCCCAGGTATCAGCCTGGTGAATCTTCGCTGAACTCCTTCCATGGCAAGAACATCCTTCCTCAGATAAGGCGACCAAAACTGCACACAATACTCAAGATGTGGTCTCACCAAGGCCCTGTACAACTGCAGCAAGACACCCTTGTTCCTGTACTCAAACCCTCTTGCTACGAAGGCCAACATACCATTTACCTTCTTAACCGCCTGCTGCACCTGCATGCTTACCTTCAGCGACTGGTGCACAAGGACACCCAGGTTTCGTTGCACTTCCCCTTCTCCCAATCTATTGCCATTTAGATAATCTGCCTTCCTGTTTTTGCCACCAAAGTGGACAACCTCACATTTATCCATGTTATATTGCATCTGCCATGTTTCTGCCCAATCACCCAACATGTCCAAATCATCCTGGAGTTTCTCGACATCCTCCTCACAGCACACACGCCCACCCAGCTTTGTGCCGTCTGCAAATTTGGAGATATTACATCTAGTTCCCTTGTCTAGATCATTAATATATATTGTGAATAGCTGGGGTCCAAGGACCGATCCCTGCGGTACCCCACTAGTCACTGCCTGCCACTTGGAAAAAGACCCGTTTATTCCAACTCTTTGCTTTCTGTCTGCCAACCAGTTCTCTATCCAAGTCAATACCTTGCCCCCAATCCCATGTGCCTTAACATTTCACGCTAATCTCTTATGCGGGACCTTATCGAAGGCCTTCTGAAAGTCCAGATACACCACATCCACTGGTTCTCCCTTATCTATTTTACCAGTTACATCCTCAAAAAATTCCAGTAGATTAGTCAAGCACGATTTACCTTTTGTGAATCCATGTTGACTTTGTCCGATCCTGTCACTGTTTTCCAAGTGCTCTGCTATTACATCTTTTATAATGGACTCTAGCATTTTCCCCACTACTGATGTCAGGCTTACCGGTCTGTAATTCCCTGTTTTCTCTCTACCACCTTTTTTGAATAGTGGGGTTACATTAGCTACCCTCCAATCCATGGGTACTGTTCCAGATTCCATCGAATGTTGGAAGATGATCAGCAATGCATCTACTATTTCTAGGCCACTTCCTTAAGTACCCTAGGATGTAGATTATCAGGCCCTGGGGATTTATCGGCCTTCAATCCCATCAATTTCCCTAACACCATTTCCCTACAAATACTGATTTCTTTCAGTTCCTCCCTTCCATCAGACCCTATGTTCCCCGGCATCTCTGGGAGGTTATTTGTGTCCTCCTTTATGAAGACAGAACCAAAGTATGTATTTAGTTGGTCAGCCATTTCTTTGTTCCCCATTATAAATTCCCCTGATTCTGACTGCAAGGGACCTACGCTTGACTTCACCAATCTTTTTCTCTTCACATATCTATAAAAGCTTTTACAGTCAGTTTTTATGTTCCTCGCAAGCTTACTCTCATACTCTATTTTCCCCTTCTTAATTAATCCCTTTGTCCTCCTTTGTTGAATCCTAAATTGCTCCCAATCCTCAGGATTATTGCTTTTTCTGGCCAACTTATATGCCATCTCCTTGGATCTTATGCTATCCCTAATTTCCCTTGTTAGCCACGGTTGAGTCACCTTTTTTGTTTTATTTTTATGCCAAACTGGGATGAACAAATTCTGTTGTTCATCCATGCGGTCTTTGAATGTTTGCCATTGCCTATCCACCGTCAACCCTTTGAGTGACATTCCCCAATCAATCCTACCCAACTCGCGTCTCAGGCCATCGTAGTTTCCTTTATTTAAATTTAGGACCCTAGTCTCTGAGTCAACTACTTCATTCTCCATCTTAATGAAGAATTCGATCATATTATGATCGCTCCGACCCAAGGGGCCTAGTACAACACGATTGCTAATTAATCCTTTCTCGTTACATAATAGCCAGTCTAAGATGGCCTGATCTCTGGTTGGTTCCTTGACATATTGGTCCAGGAAACCATCCCGTAAACACTCCAGGAATTCCTCCTCCACAGTATTGTTACTAATTTGGTTAGCCCAATCTATATGTAGATTAAAGTCACCCATGATGACTGCTGTGCCCTTATTGCACGCTTCTTTAATTTCCCTTTTAATGCCATCCCCAACCTCCGCCTTACTGTTTGGAGGTCTATATACCACTCCCACTAATGTTTTCTGCCCCTTGGTATTTCTCAATTCTACCCATACAGATTCCACATCATCAGAGCTAATATCCTTCCTTACAATTGTGTTAATTCCTTCTTTAACCAGTAATGCTACCCCACCTCCCTTTCCTTTTTGCCTATCTTTTCTGAATATCGAATACCCCTGGATGTTGAGTTCCCAGCCTTGGCCATCCTTGAGCCACGTTTCCGTAATCCCAACCAAATCACATTCGTTTACCTCTATTTGCGCAGCTAATTCATCCAACTTATTACGAATGCTCCTCGCATTAAGACACACAGCCTTCAGGCTTATTTTTTTAACGCTCTTAGACCTATTAGAATTATTATTTACTGTGGCCATGTTTGATTTAAACCATTGATTTCTCTGACTGACACTTTTGTTTTTCTCCTTCCTTTCTTTTGCTTTTATCCTTGTTTCCCTTTCCTCTGTCCCCCTGCTCAGGTTCCCAACCCCCTGCCATTGTAGTTTAAACCCTCCCCCAGAGCACTAGCAAACACTCCCCCTCGGACATTGGTTCCAGCCCTGCCCAGGTGCAAACTGTCCGGTACTATAGTTTATTTCAAATAGGGATAGTGAGCTTCTAAAATTATTTTCTTTTTTGAGAAGGAGATGTTATGATTCATATTCTAGAGGGGATGCATTTTGTTAGTGCTATAATGCATCATCTTTTGTTGCTCATAATGCCATGTTCAAGTTCTTGATCTGTTAGGTGGGGAGTGCTGGGGGGGTGGGTGGGCGTCAGCAGAGATGAGATGCTTTTCTTTTTTTCCCCTTCCCCCAGCTCCACACGGATAAAGGAGAAATCAAGATTAAGATTCGCCTTTGATCCTTTGACACTTGCCTGATTACTTGGCCGAGGAAAGGGCAGTCTGTCAAACAGCTGGTGATATAATTTTTTTTTTTACCCTTTTTGTTAGGATTCATGGACTGAAGTCTGGAAAAACGTTGAAGGAGTTCAGAGGTCATACATCATTTGTTAATGAAGTGACTTTTACACAAGATGGACATTACATTTTGAGTGCATCCTCTGATGGCAGTGTAAAGGTACTTAATGAATGGAAGATGACGTACACTAGTGAGAAATCTGTGAATGTGAAAACTTTTTCATGTTGGGTTAATAACATGGCCAATAGAGCTGAATTCCAGAGGTGAGGTGAGAGTGACTGCCCTTGACATCAAGGCAGCATTTGACCGAATGTGGCATCAAGGAGCCCTAGTAAAATTAAAGTCAATTGGAATTGGGGAAAACTCTCCTCTGGCAGGAGCCATACCTAGCCCAAAGGAAGATGGTTGTATTTGTTGGAGGTCAATCATCTCAGCCCCAGGACATCGCTGCAGGAGTTCCTCAGGGCAATGTCCTAGGCCCAACTATCTTCAGCTGCTTCATCAATGAACTTCCCTCTATCATAAGGTCAGAAGTGGGGATGTTTGCTGATGATTGCAGTGTTCAGTTCCATTCACAACTCCTCAGATAATGAAGCAGTCCATGCCCGCATGCAGCAAGACCTGGACGACATTCAGGCTTGGGCTGATTAGTGGCAGGCAACATTCACGACACACAAGTGCCAGGAAATGACTATTTCCAACAAGAGAGCGTCTAACCACTGCCACTTGACATTCAACGGCATTACCATTGCCAAATTCCCCCACCATCAACATCCTGGAGGGGGGGGGGGGGGGGGGTCAACATTGACCAGAAACTTAACTGGACCAGCCACATAAATACTGTGGCTGCAAGGGCAGGTCAGAGCCTGGGTAATCTGCAGCGAGTGTCTCACCTCCTGACACCCCAAAGCCTTTCCACCATCTACAAGGCACAAGTCAGGAGTGTGATGGAATACTCTCCACTTGCCTGGATGAGTGCAGCTCCAACAACACTCAAGAAGCTTGACACCATCCAGGACAAAGCAGCCTGCTTGATTGGCACCCCATCCACCACCTTAAACATTCACTCCCTCCACCACCGGCGTACCATGGCTGCAGTGTGTACCATCTACAAGATGCACTGCAGCAACTCGCCAATGCTTCTTTGGCAGCACCTCCCAAACCTGCGACAGCAGGCGCATAGAAACACCATCACCTCTAAGTTCCCCTCCAAGTCACACACCATCCTGACTTGGAAATATATCGCCGTTCCTTCATTGTCGCTGGGTCAAAATCCTGGAATTCCCTCCCTAACAGCACTGTGGGAGTACCATCACCACAAGGACTGCAGCAGTTCAAGACCACCTTCTCGAGGACAATTAGGGATGGGCAATAAATGCTGGCCTTGTCGGCGATGCCCACCTCCCATGAACTAATGGAAAAAAGTGTACCAGTAGGTCGGGCATTACATGCTTGTGGTGTTGGGGAATCAATGAAATGCAGTTTAACCATTCAAATCGGCTGTAATTTATCTAAGAGAAGTTTTTATTCATGACTAAACTTGTATTAAAATCATTGGAATTGTTGGTTGTAAAATTTGATGTGTAATTTCCCCTTCCTCTGTCCCTTTAAGTAGCCTTTAGGGTTAAGTAAAAATGAACCTTTCTGCATCTGGACCAATGTACATAACAATTAGTAGAATCATATCTGGGCTTTAGCCAAGACTGACAAATGGGAAACACTTGGTTTGATCTGAAAGTGTATGTGTGTGTGCTTATGTTCTATGTGGCTTTCACAAAAGTGAAATGAACACCATAAACTTTCAATGTCATGCTTTAATGTAAAGAGACTGAAGGTATTTTGAGTTGAGTGAAATATTTTTATCGTCTCGCTTGCAGATCTGGAATGTGAAGACAACAGAGTGTGCAAATACCTTCAAGTCATTGGGAAGCTCTGCTGGTACTGATATCACAGTGAACAGCGTACACCTGCTGCCAAAGAATCCTGAACATTTTGTAGTGTGTAACCGGTCAAATACAGTAGTCATCATGAACATGCAGGGGCAGGTATGGCTGCACACCAGTTTACTATAGTGGTTCGTTTTCGATGAAGGGAGTGGATGAGTTTTTTTTAAGCACTACTTCGCTCATAAAGCAAGCTTATAATTGTCTTGCTTTCATTGAAAGCATGAGACATGTAAGATTTTTAATAAGGTGATGGGTTGCTTTTTAATGTAACCACTGGATATTTATATTTTAGACAAAAGAAAGTAATCACTTAGATATTGGGGAAAAAATCTCAATTTTGGCTTATTCAGAAAATACTTAATATAAAATTTGCTGAATGATAATTTACAAAAGTGTAATGAGACTCTTAAATTTACAAGTTTTCTCTTTCTTAAATCTCAATTTTTGTCGTCTTCTGATCCTTTCCTTGGATTTTTGTTTGTCTTTCTCGTAGATTGTTTCATTTATTTTTGTAAAAAAGCCTTTCTCAATCATTGCACTAGTACAGTAAGGATTCAATAGCCTGCTAGTACTCACTGGCTTTGTATGTGAAAAGTAGCCACTTCGTCACTGGGGTCTATGGAATTGCCTTCAGGAGAGATGTTGGGTTGGGAGAAAAATAAACAGATAGCAAGAGCAATTTGGTTAATATGGTGTACAGGAAACTCTTGATTTACCGGCACCTAAATAACCGGAAATCTCTGTTAACCTACAAAATTCAGGAGTAAGTTCAGGTAAGTTTTACTTCATATTAGTGGCCGTTCCTGGATCTGTGGCTGTGTAACCGGGGTTCCTGCACCTGTTGCTAAGCAACAGGGACGCCTGGATCTTGTGGCCGGGGTTCCTGCACCTGTTGCTAAGCAACATGGAAGCCTGGATCTGTTGCTGTGTACGGGGCTCTCGTACCTTTTACTATACCTCTCTGTAATCCGGACTTTTTGATAAACTGGCACCACGCCGGTGCCGGATAAAAAAGTTTCCTGTATTAGAAAAAAACACAAGTTAATTGGCAAATTACTTGGGAGTAATTTGGAGCCGTAAATCCACTTAGGGAGTTCAGGAGAAAGAGTGGTGAGAATGTGGAACTCGCTACCACCTGGAGTAGTTGAGGCGACTAGCATAGATACATTTAAGGGGAAGCTAGATCAGGGAGCAAGGAATAGGTTATGCTGATGGGGTTAGGTCAGGGGTGGGCAATTATTTGGGCTGGAGGGCCACTTAAGTTTTGGCGAGTTGTTGAGGGCCGCAAACAGTGTTCCCCCTAAGGTACGCGATCCCGCGCAGGCTGCTTACCAGCTCCTGCTGCAGGAAGAGATACCGGGTGCGCAGCGGCCACGCAGCAAATTTAAAGGAACTGTGCACGATGAAAGAATTAGAGGGAACATTGCCACAAACATCAAATGAATTGTTAACAACTACCATTAAAATTTGTTATGGCATTTATTGTATGAAGAACCCTTCATGTCGTTCTCACATTTAATACAAATAACAACACTTATCAATATGCTAACGAACGTGATACAGGTTTACAAGTCGCATTGAAAAGTGGAGGGTGGATGTTTTCCCAACATCTAAGTATCGATTCTGCTTCCACTGGCAAGTATAAACAAGGTATAAGGCACAATCAACGATAAAATCATTTATACAACCGTTAAAAATTGCATATGCTATTGAAACCTCACTCAGAAATAATTAGGCGACTCAGAATATGATTTATGCTGCAAATTGCGCCCCAGATCAGCCATCAAATTGGGCTTGTTCATAGTACGTTGACAATCACTCCTAAGAAAAACCCAAGACGCTTAAAGAGTTTGTGGACTTTCACTTGAGAATGGGCACAAGCAATGTACCATTTATAATACACATTTCTTCCAAGTACCATTTATAATACACATTTCTTCCAAGTGCTATTTATTACTGGGACTGGCCAACAACATAAATCTCTATAACCCTCTTCCAGTCATGACAAACTTAAAATTGTTCATGGTATGGGGTAAAAGGCTTAAATTAAAAACAGTGAATGCAATGTCCAATATACCTGGGTCCATTATGCCTTGGCTATGTTAATTAAGTGGGATAATAAAACGAGTGAATAATTGTGCAAGAATTAATAACCCTACTAAGTCATTGGTGAGAGCAAAGTGTTAAATTGATAAATTTGAAACCGGTCAACTCTGTTGATCATCACTCCCACTTCTACCATCCCAATAATTTATAAGCATAAATTCAGATACAGGAAACTTTGATATCCGGCACTGACGGGACCGAGCTAGTGCCGTAACATCAAAAGTGCCGGACATACCAGAGTTAATGTTTAAACATACGGAACTGAGAAGCTCTGTGTGAATCAACAAACCCTGTTGCATAGCAACAGCTTCAAAACAGTCAGCTGCAGGCGTCTGTAGCTGAAGCTGTTGCTATAGCTACAGACCTTGCAGTGCTTGATTGGGGGGGAAAAAAGCAACGAGAACTAAAAGAACATATAGAAAATGGCTCCTGATTTTTGCCGTTAGATCGAGTATTCCGGACATATAACCTCCGGATAAACCAAAGTTTCCAGTAGTCAGATACTATCTTAAATACACAATGTAGTGTAAAATAGTAAAATCTTGTTACTAAATTAAATTAAATGATTGTTTGATTATATGTTGTATTGAGTCTACATGGCTGTTTGGCTGAGCGGCTCGAGTCTGCAGGGCCTCCGATGCTTTTTAGTGTGTTGAGTACAGGAGCCCGAGGCTTCACAAGGCCTGATCTACAATCGTGTGTCATTACCTGGAGTCCTTGTGCTCTGGCATCCACTTCCATGTCTTAGATGGCAATGAGAACACCCCCCCCCCCCCCCCCCCCCCCCGGTCGCACTCTGGCTACCGGCAGAAGACGCAGCGCCAGTCTCTTTCTTCGGTAAGAGTCATCTAGATGAGCAGCCATGACTCGACACTGACTAATGTGCAGCTCAAACTCCAGCTCGTGTTCTATTTCTGTCCTGTCCAGTGGGCTGGATAAAATGACTTGGAGGGCTGTATTTTGCCTACCACTGGGTTAGATGAAGGGTGGGAGGAGCATAAACCAATTGGGCTGACTGGCTGTGAAATTATCTCGATAGAAAAGTTAGAAACCGGCTGATGCTTGAATGAAAATTGAGCTATAATTGCAAATTAAATCTACTTTTGTTTAAAAGACAATATATTTTCTTTGCTTTAGGGAAATCATTCTTTTGGCTAAAGGAAATTGGATTTCAATCATTCTGTGTTACAGATTGTGAGGAGCTTCAGCTCTGGTAAAAGAGAGGGAGGTGATTTTGTGTGCTGCTGTCTGTCACCACGTGGTGAATGGATCTACTGTGTTGGTGAAGATTTTGTGCTATACTGTTTCAGTACTGTGACTGGCAAGCTGGAAAGAACATTGACGGTAAGAGGGATAAAATGCATTTCTATAAATCCAAGTGCTAAGCTGTATCTTGCCATCAAACAAGCTATTTAAAATACTGCTTTTGTTGGTGGAAAAAGCAGAAGGTGGGGGTGAAATACTTTGGCATGCTGTTATAGGCCCTTTGTAGTGATAGGTGGGAGTGTAAATTTAACCATCTGTTTATGGTATAATTCTGCAGGTTCATGAAAAAGATGTTATTGGAATTGCTCATCATCCACATCAGAACTTGATTGGAACCTACAGTGAAGATGGTCTCCTTAAACTCTGGAAACCTTGAAGGATTGAAATGTAAAACCTATTGTATACTTATACAGCTATAACTAATTGTGGCTTTCTCTGTAGAATAAACTTTGTTTCATTATAATTTCAAGCCACCATTTTAGTTGAAGTTCTCCACATTCCCTGGTCAGTGTAAAGTCTATGTACTGAAGCTGAACCTGTTTAGGCACAATAATGCATATAGTAACTGTTAAATTGCTGTTATTGACTTTAGATTGTTTTTGTTGCAGAACCAATAGATCATTAAAACAGAACACTTTGTGGAGTTCAGCAGTACTGAGTTTTAAAATAAAAGGCTACATTTTCTTGGAGTGACCAAGTTGCAGTATTTTTTTTGGCTCTGGCAACTTAAATAGTTTATTGTAGAAATTGCCTTATACACTAAAAGAACAATAGCAAGCATTAGATAAAGCTCAACTTGGATAGGTTCTCATGTACACTGACACTTATGTCTTTATTTACTTCACACAGTTAATATCAGGCCAAAACATCCAATTCAAAACTATCAACCACCAACTTAGCAAAATAAAAGCCTTCCACAAGCAAGATCAGTCAGCAGGTCAAAAGGCCTGAATGTATTAATCAATCAGTGACAGTGTTCACACTGTATAGCTGAATTACCTTCTCTAAATTTGAGGGTATCCTGGCAACTGGGAAACAGTGGTTATCCAGGGAAGTAAAAAGTTGCAATGCAATTAGTAAACACCTATTAAAAAAAAAATTGATGAAGCTTTTTTACAATGCTTCAACGTTAAAAATCCATATCCTATTGGCATTCAATGTTGCCAGAATTAACATTCAAATTTGGTTCATTAGATGAAAACCAACAGAGCTGTATTAAATCGTGAAATTAGCCACCAAGACCATTAGTACCTTTATTTTTTATTTAAATACAAGTTTGTAGAATACACCAATAAACATTCAAGAATACACAAAAGGATTATCCTCCAATTACAACCAATGCAACCATGGATGTTAAACATGTACAATGATTACTGAAGTTGCAGTCTTCATACTTGGTCTTCCACAAACAAACACAATTTGAAGTCAAGTCACAAAGGGCCTGTTTTTACGAGGTCTGACACTGAACCCCAGTTCTGGGGTGATCGTCATCATCATCATGGTACACCTCTCCATTGTAGCGGTGTCTCGACTGCTGTGGATCAAAATCTACCAAATCTACTTGTTCCATGTCATCAGTGATGTCAACGTCACGTCGTGCAGGGAGCAGTTTTTCTAAAAGGCCTAGTTTGTCTGTCTGGATGGAGCCGTTCTGAGGAAAATTCACCTAAAGCCAGAGAGAGTATTAAAAGCATATGTACTATATATATATATATATATATATATATAGGTGTCAGTTTAATAAACTTTAAGAACTATAATTTTTGAAAGCATACAATAGGATATGGGCTACCTAAAATTTCTGCTTCACTATCTTTATAAAAAATGGCATTTAAAGAATCCAATATACAAGTGTTTAAGCATCACATTTGAAGTTTAAAAATCCCAGAATTTAAATCCAATACAAAGAAAACATTTAAATATTCCATGTGCATTTGAGCACCACCCAATTGGTCAATGCTTGTTTATGGAAATTAGAAAAGCAACCCCCAGTTCTTAAATGCTCCACTCTGGTACTAGAGTTTGATGCAGCAGCAAAATAGAATGAGATGAGGGTGCTACAAGTTAACACCAACTTTAATTTCGGCTACAATGTCCAGTCAGGTAGATCTGCAGCTCTACAAATCAAAAACACCTCTAAAGAAATGTTGACATTCCACTAAGAATCCTCCATAGCTGGCATTGGTTCCAGCCTTCAATCCTTATACGGAAGGTGGTCAGGGAATTGAGGTCTACAACTTTACCAGTGTATCCATGTGGTTATGAACATTGACCATACATAGTGCTGTGCTATCAATTACTCAAAAGACTGAGGTTAAGCGAGTAACTAACAGGCTTTTATTAACAAGAGAATGAAGGTGTGCCTCGAGTGGTCGACCAGTCCAGAATACAGAGGGACTGTGGAGCAGTCACCTTTATGCCTGGACTCGTGGGAGGAGTCAGCCGAGGCATGTACAGACATGTACACAGTGGAATACGTACACAGTGGAATACAAACACCCACACAGGCAGGTATAACAGTGGTTTACCACACCTAGTAAGCTCCTCAGCCCCACAAGTGCTCCATGAATGAACTGTTGCAGTAAAGAACTTGAATTTATTTAGCACTTTAAGACATCAGAATGTACCACAACACTTCACGACCAATGAAGTTGGTGTGTAGCCACTGACAATTTAGGCAAATGTGGCAGCTAATTTGTAAACAAGGTCCCCACAAACAGCTATGAAATAAATGATCAGAATCTATTTTGGTTATGTTGGTTGAGGGATAAATGTTGGCCAGGACCCCAGAAGTTCCTTGATCTTTAAAATAGTGCCTGGGGATATTTTACATCCACTTGGCAGAACCTCATTGTAGTCCTGAAAGAGAGCACTTCTGACAGCACACCCTTAGTACTACACTGACCCATGGCACAGTAGTCACCACCTCCTGGAAAACCACTTCTGCAACACTGATCACTACTGCCAATATAACCCCACATTCTAGTCAAAAGGTTAACCAAAGTACAGCTTACCTATCAGTCCATTTTCAAGCAGCTATGATCAGATGCCTAGTGCCACCTGTTTGATCTTCAATTGCCAGAATGGGAGCTATTCCTCCATCCATATTAACACCTAAGCTCAAGGCAGGGCTTGCTTTATGCCAAATGCAAGCATAGAAAATGGTCACATGGGGAAAAGACATGCACTCCTTTGATAGCACAATGCCACATCAAAACTTGAAAAAGGGATAATCATTCTTTCCCAGAATCTGACCCTCAGCTGGCTCACTCCAGTAGCACATTAAGAATGTTCCAAAAAAATAATTGAAGACTACCAAAAGGTAATCTCTCCACCGTCTTATCAGTATCAAGTAGTTTTAGGTCAATTATGGCTTGGGCCACATCCAATTCATTTTAGGATGGTTCAATAAAAGGTGTAATGTTACAGCAAAGCATCCAATGAGAGTTTTCATCCCCAAAGTCATAACGTAATGTGACTCATCCAAAAAGGGATGTCAAGATTGGCCAAATTAAGTCCGAAATAAAGCAAACACTTAACTCTCAGTTGTGCTGACCAAAATTTTGCACTTTGCTTATCTAATTCGGCAGGATACAATCTTCAATTGTAAGAGGGATGCATTGAAACAGACCTTAAATTTCAAATAGTGATAGTAATATTTAGAATACAAAACCATACACAACCTGTACTCTAACTTTACAGTACTGCATCGACAATTTAGAAACAAAGTGAAAGACAGTATTCTTTCAAAATGTCAGTACCAAGTGTATGCACACTTTAAAAAACTTCATTTATCTTCAATATTTATACCAAGTTTGTGTAATTTGTAATCTTAAACAAAATCCAAGACAAACTATGAGAAAGTTACTGGACAGTGCATAACAAACAAAATTGCATACCTTGAACTGGATGATTAGACGACCCTTTTCATATGGTCTGCGATAAATAGGCATACCCTCATTCAGCACACACTTGATATCCCCATGTTTAACAATGTGGCCTGCAACCAATACAAGAAACATTTAGGAATCCCATGTTGATTTTTTTTGAATTAATTTTTTTTCTAGTCAAGGTTAAGTAATGGAATCCCTTTCCATTTCAGCCATATCAGAATTCCTTTTACTCTGCCCCAAACTGCATTCCTTGCTGCACTTAAGTTTGCCATTTTCCACTCCAGAATGTTTTTGCACCAAGTGACAACTGCCAATTTTATGAGTGGTTGTGTACTGGAGTCATAAGCCACATAACCAGACACACAAAAGGTGACAAGTGTACTAACCCAGTGAATCACCCAGTCCTCGTACAAAAGCTGTCCAATACTCGACTTACCAGGATGTGATGTAATGATTATAGCTCTTTTATCCAAAGTTGTGATCGGGCGATGAAAGCCACAAAGAGCCTCCACCAGCTCCAGTTCCATATGCATAACAAGGTCTTCCCCTTGCCTAAAATCAAAATGTCGTAGTGTGAATAAATGCCACTACCAAGTCAGTTTAATATACACCCCACACTGACATCAGCTGCTAGTCTGTACGTTTGAAAAGAAACTACCTAGTGAAGACGCTGTGGTCTTTTTGATCGAGGACAATGATGATATCTCCAGGTTCCAACCCAGGTTCCTGATCACCTTCACCATGGAATGTTAGTTTCTGGCCATCCTTCATACCTTTCCCCCCCAAAAGCAAGGAGAGAAACAAGTTAGACGGAAAGCTCTACAAAACATACATTCTCTTCCCCAACCACCCGTAAAAAGCTTCTCTTTGGTGTGCGAAAGCTATAAAAGGACACAAAATAGTACAAACAGAAAGCAAATTGAAGTACTTTCTCCACAGGCAAAAACATTGCTGCAACTTCAGAAGGTTTACTAAAAGGAGCATATGTATTTTTTTTGTAGGGGGCAGGAGATAAATTAAGCCAGGAGCCTGAAATAGAGAGAGTTTAGAAACAGGCTTTAACCACATCCCCCCCTCCCAAACTAACTAACACATATAGGCAATAGATCATGACATTAAACTTGCAAGATGAATAATGCACTGTTGCTCAGAAGTTCTGAGCAAATCATATAGCAAGGCCTGTAACTGCCAAAGAACTAGTGCAACTGGCCCATCCCCAACATGGCTGGATTAATCAAACAGCAGGCATAAAACTGGTTAGTCTAGCTCCACAAGACTCATTTCTCACTCAAAATAGGTTACTTAGGCCATTCAATTAACGCATGTCAAATATAATTATAATTGCAACATTATGCATGAATCATACTCTTGAAGCTTCAGGGGTGTTGAAAAGGAATGAGTCAACATTTCAAATTGGGAGTGAAAAGCATCCAAATCTTTGACATGTTGCATACTTTATATGAAATGATCTTAATAACTGTTCCAAGAAAAAAAGACTTGCATTTATATAGGGCCTTTCACGACCACCGGACGTTTCAAAGCGCTTTACAGCCAATGAAGTACTTTTGAAATGTAGTCACTGTTGTAATGTGGGAAACGCGGCAGCCAATTTGCGCACAGCAAGCTCCCACAACAAGCAATGTGATCATGACCAGGTAATTTTTTCTTTTGTTATGTTAGTTGAGGGATAAATATTGGCCAGGACACCAGGGGTAACTCCCCTAACTCTTCTTCGAAATAGTGCCGTGGGATCTTTTACGTCCATCTGAGAGAGCAGACGGGGCCTCGGTTTAACGTCTCATCCGAAAGACGGCACCTCCAACAATGCATCAATGTGGGTACAAAACAAGTTCTTCCCAGAATTACAAAAAAACTACTTTCCACAGACCCCATTTGGCTCATCATTATACCAGAGTCCAATTTCTGCTCTGTGCAGAGATAGACCATCTGTCAGGGCAACTGCAGAATCTTTCTTTGGGTGGGTGGAGGGAAAGAGACAGAAACAAAAAACAAAACTCCGTCCCGTTAGTGGATTCATAGCTACCATTTTACCATCACATTATCATACCTTTATCAATGTGAACTTCCAGGATCTTCTTTTCCACAACAATTTTTCTTCCACTACAGTTTTTACATCTATCCTTGGGGCTGATGCGCTCTCCTTGGCCATGACATTCTTGGCACACAGACTGAATTTGTTGAACCATGCCTGGTCCAATTTGGTGGATTCGTACTTGCATACCTGATCCACGACAGACAGGGCAGCACTCTACTGACCCTTTCTTACCGCCACGGCCTACAAAAGGGGAGAGAGAAACAGAGGGAAAAAAAGTTCATCAAATCAAAACACAATTGGCTGTAAATTTCTAATGATTCTATAATTCTAAAACACCACTGGTACACTGTACCATTTTCATTGCTTGAAGGTAGTGTAGAGTTCAAAATAGTCTATAACATAGCTCTTGTCATATTTCTCATAGTAAGTTAGATACCATGTTCTGTGTCATGTATCAGAGCCACCAGTTATGAGTATTAGCAGTATGAAATTATATGATAATGTGGATTAAAGTTGCCTTTACCTTGTTATGTTTGATAGCTAGGTACTTTTATACTGTACACTTGACAAGAGGAAGATGCTCAAGACTGCGCACAAGTAGAAGGTGTTTAGAAATACTGGGGAGGAGTGTGATAATGTGATTGGTCCAGGGATATGCAAGCAGTTGGGTGTGGGAGCACCAGGAAAAGGGGAGGGAGGCTTAAAATCAGGCCTGTGGTGTTAAAACCATAAAACCAAGTTCTAGTCATGGCTAGGAATATGTGTTTTTTTTTTTTAAAGTGGGGCCAGCAACTTTTGGGGGATGGTAGCAGAGAAAGAAGAAAGGCCGCCTCAAGATTGGTAATGATGGCAGACAAGACTGGGGAGGAGCATTAGGCTCAATTTTGTAACAAGCTTCAGGTGAGTGATGCTGTGGAGAACACTTTGGAAACAGCTGGAAGGACTTAATTGGAGACAAGTATAAAATCAATAGGAACTGTAACACAACATGCATCATGAAATGCAAGTATGACACTTGCACACTTAGAAAGCATGTATAGATTTCCTACACCATTGCCAAGAAGTCAAGCGGATATAGATATTTTATAAGGAAGATGTCAGTCTGTGGTGTTACTTAATGAACTGGAGGGTCCAATGTGTTGTGTCATTCAATAGGTTGTATTAAGATAACTGATTCAGTGACTAAAATGAAATTGCATTTTGATTACACTGTTGATAATATTTCTGGACTCAAATTTTGTGTGCGTGTGCACTCAATTTTGTCTAAGAGGGATAAACAGCAAAATGATGCTGGTGTATGCAAATAGGTGCTGTGTACCAGCATTGGTGGGTGGGAGAGGAAGAGCAAAATGAGCAGTTATGGGTAAAGGCTGGAGTCCCGGACTTGTGTAGTATGGGGCATGGGGGAATGTAGTGCCGGAGTCAGGCTGTTAGCGCCCATCAATACTGTGTAGGGAACACTTCAACCCCCAGATGACCAGGGAAATTTCCTGTGGTTTAGAAGTGTGGGAAGGTAGAGGGTGGTGGGGCAGTGGATCGGGTAAAAGTGCAAGTTTTCTGGGATGTGATAGCACCAGAAGAGAGCTTTAAAACAATGAAATGACCAGATTTTTTTTTATTTTTTTTAATGCAACCAGGAGTAGTCTTAATCTATTACAACCCCCCATCCAACTCTAGTGGAAGCTGCAATACTTCCTGCATCTTCCCAGTTATGCAAGGACAATGCAAATAATTTCCCCCCCCAATCTTAAAGTCTTTTGAGTCTTTACTTCTGCCCAGATCTACACACTCATCTCCACTATTCCCTGACTTTGCTTCAGTAGAGCAAGAGAGCCAGTAGCATAGGTTTTCAAACCCCCTAGATCCTAGGAGGGGTGTGCGTGGGACTTTCAAAAGGATCCCTCCAGAAATTGAATTTCTGAATTTGTTCTTATTTAGCAAAGGAGTTAGTAAATTAAACATTTTCTGTAACACCGCTATTTTCCTTTAGATAGCTGACGCTGCTGCCATTTCAGAATTTAGGCTGGGGTCCAATTGCAAAAGGTCTGTAAGATAAAAGTTACAGACCAATAAATTTGATATGCATATGTAAAGCCCCACCCACACATTCCAAAGCACACACTGGTCACTTATAAAAAGGAGCTGGGCAATTTTAATAACCAGTCCCACTAATGGATCAGCTGGAAGTTGAATATCTAGAGCAACCGGTCTCCACAAATACGTTCCTAAAATCGTTAGTTTCTACTATAGGCACCGTTTTGACAAATGACATACCTTCACATTTCTCACATATTACATTCTTCTGCAGTGCTAGTTTCCTAGTGGCACCATTGTACATATCCTCCAACGACACAGAAAGTTGATGGACCACATTCTTACCTGGAGATGGTTAAAAAGAATATTTACTTTCAAGTTAATTGTGAACATAGCATTTGCAATTAATACATGAAATAATCTGTAATCTGTCGCTGGCAACGGCAAGAAAAATCTAGCAAACTCCCTTAATTTTACAAGTTATCACAGGCCGCCCCCCCCCCCAAAAAAAAGGTTCCAGTTCAAAACTGCACACGAATCTCTCTCCATGTTAGCCAGACTTCTCAAAGCACTTTCTGTCAAGCCAGATGACAACAATGTGGACAGAAGCCAGAGACCAATGTGACTTCACTCAATTATAGTGTACACAGATTTTTTTTTTTTTTTTTTTTAAAAAGGGAATGTTTCATTCTCGTTAACATTGCATTAAAGTTTCTTCAGATGTTGCTGTTTAAGTCTAATACTGATTTTTTTTCAGTTGACTAGATTACAAGTGTTGACAAAAATCCCAAATCCTCACTGACAGCGAGATGGCAAATATATTTCATTGCTGTTTAAGTCACTCAAAGTTGATTTTATTACCATCCCCCACCCAAACAGTTAATGTAAAAACTCTAGTACCAAATATTGACACTAGATTTTTTGATTTTGATACCGATACCATCATTTTAATTATTTCTGGGATAACCCATGAATTGGTGTCACATTTGTGTGCCAACTGAACACTATCTTGGCTTTACTATTTTCAACTTTATGTTCAGCACTATTGGCCTAGTCCTCCAAAATAGTTTCTCATTATTAAAAACCACCAAGACCTGCATTGACATGGCTGGCAAAGGAGTTGTCACAACTATAACACCGCCAAGCTCATATCTGAAGCATGTCTCAGACACACAACACAGGGCAGCATCTAAGCGTTCCTAAGTTCCAGCTGTATCTGAAAAGAGCCAGCTCCTAATATCAAGAGCAAGTTCCAAATTTGATTGCTGTACTTTACAGGACCAAATACCGTCTAGAAAATGCATGATCTCATTTCAGGTAATTAAGAATTGTGTGTCACAATACAAGGTGGTATGTGGGGAAGAAAAGTATCCAACAAAAAACATACCCGCTTGCTCAAGCCAGCTATTAAGAGCAACAGTCTCCACCACCTATCCGCCCACAGTTAGCCACATATCAGGAAAATGGCGCCAACCATGTTATTACCATAAGAGTCAGTTACAAAGGCGCCGCTTGTAACGTATTAAGCACACCAACTATTTAAGGCTCTGCTGATCTCAGGCAAAGTCGGGTCTTCAAGAGAAATTAAAGATAGTATTAGATTAAAGGAAGAGGCTTATAATGTTGCCAAAACAAGTAGTAAGCTTGAGGATTGGGTGGATTTTAGAATTCAGCAAAGGAGGATCAAGAAATTGATAAAGAAAGGGGAAATAGAATGAGAGTAAACTAGTGAGAGACATAAAAAGACCGTAAAAGCTTCTAAAAGGAAAAGATTTAGCAAAAGTAAACGTGGGTCCCTTACATGCTGAGACAATTGAAATTATAATGGGGAATAAGGAAATGGCAGAGAAATTAAACAAATACTTCTCTCGTCTTCATCGAAGACGTTAAAAACCTCCCGGAAAGAGTGGCGAACCAAGGGTCTAACGAGAATGAGGAACAAAGAAATTATTAGTAAAAAAAAAGTGTACTGGAGAAATTAATGGGACTGAAAGCTGATAAATCCCCATGACCTGATGGCCTACATCCTAGGGTTTTAAAAAGAGATGGTTATAGAGATAGTGGATGCATTGGTTGTCATCTTCCAAAATTTCAGATTCTAAAACTGCAGATTGGAAGGTAGCAAATGTAACCCCACTATTTAAGGAGGCAGAGAGAAAACGGGGAACTACAGACCAGTTAGCCTGACATCAGTAGTAGGGAAAATGCTCGAATCTATTAAGGACGTGGTAACGGGGAACTTAAATAATAATAGGATTGGGCAGAGTCAACATGGATTTATGAAAGGGAGATCATGTTTTACGAATCTGTGTTTTTGAGGTTGTAACTAGCAGAATAAGTGAGGAGGAACCAGTGGATGTGGTGTATTTGGATTTTCAGAAGGCCTTCGATAAGGTGCCACACAAGAGGTTATTAAACAAAATTAGTGCACATGGGATTGGGGGCAATATACTAGCATGGATTGAGGATTGGTTAATTGACAGAAAACAGAGTAGGAATAAAATGTAATTTTCAGGTTGGTAGGCTATAACTAGTGGGGTACCGCAAGGATCAGTGCGTGGGCCTCAGTTATTCACAATCTACACCAATGATTTGGATGAGGGCAGCAAAAGTTTGCTGCTGATACAAAGCTAGGTAGGAATGTAAGTTGTGAGGAGGATGCAAAGAGGCTTCAAGGGGATATAGACAGGCTAAGTGAGTGGGCAAGATCATGGCAAATGGAATATAATGTGGAGAAATGTGAAGTTATCCACTTTGGTAGGAAAAATAGAAAAGCAGAGTATTTTTTAAATGGTGAGAGATTGGGAAATGTTGGTGTTTAGAGGGACCTGGGTGTCCTTGTACTCGAATCACTGAAAGTTAACAAGCAGGTACAGCAAGCAATTAGGAAAGCAAATGGTATGTTGGCCTTTATTACAAGAGGATTTGAGTATAAGAGTAAAGAAGTCTTGCTGCAATTATATTAGGCCCTGGTGAGACCACACCTGGAGTATTGTGTACAGTTTTGGTCTCCTTAGAGGGAGTCCAATGAATGTTCACCAGACTGATTCCTGGGATGGGGGGGATTGTCCTATGAAGAGAGATTGAGTAGACTGGGCTTATATTCTCTAGAGTTTAGAAAAATAAGAGGTAATCTCACTGAAACATACAAAATTCTTACAGGGCTTGACAGGGTAGATGCAGGGAGGATGTTTCCCCTTGCTGGAGAGTCTCAAACCAGGGGTCACAGGCTCAGAATAAGGGATCAGCCATTTAGAACTGAGATGAGGAGAAATTTCTTCACTCAAGAGGGTGGTGAATCTTTGGAATTCTCTACCCCCGAGGGCTGTGGAGGCTCAGTCGTTGAGTATATTCAAGACAGAGATCGATAGATTTTTGGATATTAAGGGAATCAAGGGATATGGGGATAGTGCAGGAAAGTGGAGCTGATGTAGAAGATCAGCCATGATCTTATTGAATGGTGGAGCGGGCTCAAGGAGCCGAATGGCCTACTCCTGCTCCTATTTCTTATGTTCAAGCAGTTTCACTCAGGTATTCGCACCTCGTTAAAGTATGATTACCCAAGTGATCAGATTCTGGGTGCAACTGCTAACAATTAGAAGAGGCAGTTGCCAAGTGAGGTTTCCTGTTATTAAAAAATAAATGTTAGTTACCTATCTCTTGTTTTACCGTCCACCGCATACAACGGGCAAATCATGTCAACACCAACATGCCTGCTACAAGTGCAAGGATGTGTGTAAGTTGATACAGGAATATTCACTTTGCTCCCATATATTAACAGATTTTTAATGTAATGCAATGTCAAATAATGCAAGTCTTCAAAAAAAAGACAATCTCTACCTCTCCTTTCTCTGTGCATTCTGCCTCCTCCACCAAAGAACATATCGAAGATGTCCATAGGCGAACCAAAACCACCACCACCACCGGTACCACCTTCTTTGATAGCTTGCTCACCACCTCGGTCATACAGTTCTCGTTTCTTGGAATCAGACAGTACTTCATAAGCTTGAGAAATCTGTTTGAACTGTGGCACAGGGGATACAAGTTACACATTATCCTACAATGCCAGATTAGTGTAATTAAAGATATTCAGTAATAAAATGGTCTGATGTACAAAACAGAGTTAAATAACATTGAGACATTAGGTAACAGACATCACATTTGAAATAGTTACTCAGGATGTTGATTTGTTTTTACTGCGCATGCACCGATTGTGAATCCACAACTGTGGCAGGCATTGGAGCCCATAAACATCTGGCTAGAAAGATTGGCCTGGAATTTGCGGTCAGCAACGAAGTGAGGTGTTCGCTGCTGGCCCCGAAGTATGATCCGCACAAGGATCTTGCAATCCATGTGTCGAGAACTTCGAGTTTTTCGACCTACAATTCACAATTCAAATCGTTTTATTGGCATGATAAGTTACATCTTATGTTGCCAAAGCATCAAAATACATTTATGGTTTACCACATAAACGCAGTTCTATTCATACAGTGTATAAACAGGTATATCCCTGAGTGTATAAATATACATTCGCATTGTTTATATATATTCTTTTCTTAATTTACTGGTTGGCTCTCTGTTCATGGCAAGCTGTAACATAGCGTGCCGCCAGTGTTATACAGCTTCTCTCCTCTCCCAGTAGGAATGGGAGTTTTTGGTTGTCATTCAGATTTCTGAAATCAGGGCATATTTGTGAGAATTTTTGGTAGAAATTCTCCCTGATGCCCTGATATTTTCCACAAGCTGTGAGGAAGTGCATCTCTGTCTCCACCACTCCCTGACTGCAGTGCGAGCATATCCTGTCCTCTCTTGGCAGACTGGTCTGCCTGTGTCTGCCTTTTTCGATCGCTAGGCTATGTTCGCTAAGTCTGTACCTTGTCAAGGTTCTTCTCAGTTTGTTATCCTTTACCATGGTCAGGTAATCAGCTATGTTGTATTGTCTGTTTAGGGCCAAGTAGCAATTGAGTTTGCTTTGGGTTTTTGTTGTTTCTGCCCAATATGTCAGATATTTTTCCTTTTGCTTAGCGACGATTGTGTTGGGTCGAATTCTTTGTGTTACCCTGTCACTGTCCTGGGGCTGGTTATTGTTAGTAGTTACTTCACTGAGTCCCAGGACTAGTTGACTGAGGGTATTCTTCTTTATGGTCAGCTCTTGGCATTTCAGGGCGTCGTAGTGATAGCATTGGGGATTGCTCATTTGTAGGTGATTCCAAAATTTGGTGGCTCTTTTTTGGATAGTGATTATTAATGGATATTGGCCTAGTTCCGCCCTGCATCATTGTTTACTGTTTTCCTTTGAGTCCGGAGGATACTTTTACAGAATTCTGCATGTAGGATCTCAATTGGGTGTTTGTCCCATTTTGCAAATTCTTGTTGAGTTAGCGGTCCCCATACCTCACTGCCATAGAGTGCAATTGGTTCAATTACTGATTTGAAAATTTTGAGCCAAATGCTAATTGGGATTTCTATTTGGATTGATTTTTTGATGGCATAGAAAGCCCTTCTTGCTTTCTCTTTCAGTTCATTCACAGCCAGTTTGAAGTTTCCCGTAGAACTGATTTTTAAGCCCAAGTATGTGTAGTTAGTGGTTTGTTCAATTTTGGTTGTTCCTACTGTGAAATTTATTTTGGGTCCCTGATGTTTGGATCTTTGCTGGAACACAAGGACTTTGGTTTTTTGGGGATTTATTGTCAGGGCCCAAGTCTGGCAGTACGACTCCAGCAGGTCCAGGTTTTGCTGTAGCCCCTCTTTAGTAGGTGACAGCAGAACCAGGTCGTCTGCATAGAGGAGGAATTTAACCTTGGATTCATATAGGGTGAGGCCGGGTGCTGTAGATTGTTCAAGTAGTTTTGCCAATCCATTTATGTAAATATTAAAGAGTGTCGGTGAGATTGGCGAGCCCTGCGTCACCCCCCGCCCCTGTGGGAAGTATTTTGTTTGTTTGTCTCCAATTTTAACTGCACATTTGTTGTTTGTATACATTGATTTAATTACATCATATGTTTTCCCTCCTACCCCACTTTCGATAAGTTTCAGGAATAAACCGTCATGCCAGATGGAGTCGAAAGCCTTCTGGAAATCTACAAAGCATGCGTAGATTTTGCTTTTGTTATGGTGAACGTGTTTGTCAATTAGGGTCTGTAGGGTGAAGATATGATCGGATGTTCTATAGTTTGGCAGGAATCCAATTTGGCTTTTACTCAAGACATTGTGCTCCTCAAGGAAGTTTATAAGTCTTTTGTTTATGATGCTACAGAATACCTTCCCCAGGTTACTGTTTACACAGATGCCTCGATAGTTGTTTGGGTCGATTTTGTCCCCACTTTTGTATATGGGCGTTATGAGTCCTTTGTTCCAGATATCAGGGAAATAACCGACACTCAGAACCAAGTTGAAGAGTTTTAGGATAGCCAGTTTCATTTTGTTGTCTGTGTGTTTAATCATCTCGTTTAGTATGCCGTCTGTCCCGCAGGCTTTTCCTGGTCGCAGGTCCTTGAGTTTTTCAAGAAGTTCTTTTTCTGTTATTATGGCGTCCAGCGGGTTTTGGTTATCTTTTATGGCCATTTCTAGCTTTTCCAGTTTTTTGCATATTTGGTGTTGCTCTGGTCTTAGTGTTTTTTTCTGGTATAATTTTTCAAAGTGGTTTACCCATGTGTCCCCATTTTGAATGGCCAAATCGTCGTGTTGTTTTTTGTGTAGTGTTTTCAAGTTTTCCCAGAAACAATTGGAATCAATGGATTCCTCCATGGAGCTGAGTGTATTCTTAATATATTGCTCTTTTTTGGTTCTGAGTGTGTTTCTGTATTGTGTTAGTGTCTGACAATAAGTAAGGCGTAGTTCCTCGTTTTCTGGATGTCTGTGTTTTTGGTTTGATATTTTTCTAAGTTTTTTCCTCATGTTATGGCAATCTCGGTCAAACCATTTTTCATAGTTTTTTGTTTTGGGTTTGTTCTTGCGAGCTTTCAAGTTTGCATTTGTTGCCAAATTATCAAAAATATTGTTTAGTTTACTAACTGCCCGGTTTACGCCTTCTTTATTGTGAGTGTATATGTTATCCAGAAAGGTGTCTAAGAGAGCTTGAGTTGATGCATTGCTAATTGTTTTCTGGTATTTTTCCGTGTCGTTTTTGGCCCATCTGTACGATTTTTTGGTGTTGTACAGTTTACTGGGTTGTGTTTCTATGTTGTTTGTTTCTGTCTTTTTGAGGAACATAGTAATTTGACTGTGATCTGACAGTGTTGTTTGTGGTTTGACTGTGAATGCTCTGAAAGAGGATGGGTCTAAGTCTGTAATCATATAGTCTACTGTGCTGCAGCCAAGAGGTGAGCAATAGGTCGATCTTCCTAGGAGGTCTCCTATGAACCTACCATTGACAATGTACAGACCCAGGTTTCGACAGAGCTGTAGTAGCTGTTTTCCATTGGTATTTGACTGCTTGTCGCAGTTATGCCTGTATGGAAGGGAAGGGATGTCAAAGTGGTTATTCCCGAAAACGTAATTGTTTCCCTGATTATTGGTGAAGTCTGGTTCTTCGCCCGTTCTTGAATTGAGGTCCCCACAATTCAATGGAGCTTAATGGGGACCCCCTTGTTCGAGCTACTGTGACGTCAACAGGCTGCCTAAGCAGCCAATCAAAAGGCAGAATTCTCAGACAGCGAACAAGGAAGTGAGTAAGCCCTTAAAATTCTAACTTTTTTAAATAGTTAGAGACGCAAAAGATTTGGGTTTTCACTTGGGGAAAAGGCAAACCTGAAATAAAGATGGACAAACTTTTAAAAATTCTGAAAAGTTTCTTAAAAATTTGAATTATTAAAATGGATAAATTTCACACTGCACAAAATTAAAATTAGTTTTCCGAGCCCTTAGCAGTCAATACGCTGTTAAAACCCCAGTTATACCTAATCCCTTTGGGTCTAACTTCTAGTGGTGAGTTTAACAGTGGACTTGCTGAGGAAGTTTGTCAGCATCAATGATTTATGAGATTTCACTGATTGCCGGCTGTGTGTTTGGGGGGGGGTGGGGGGGGGGGGAAAAGAGAGAAAGAGGGGCACAGCCCAGCCAGTTTTCTGGAGCCGCCATTGACAGACCACACCTTCGGGATTTCCGCATGCGCCTGAGCCCGAAGTTGCGATCAGTTTTAAGAGCGAAATGACAGTGAACACAGCCAGTTTGCAGTCATCCAGGCCAATATATTAGTCAAATTACCTTAAAACAGTAAGTTATCTAGTATCCGAGAACACGTTTAGATTTATATAGAAGCAACTTATCTGTCTTTGTGGGTAAGCTACCACAAATGAATTGTCCTCTCACCACAAAAGCATGATGGTTTCACCTGCCAATTCCACCCCCTACCCATTGTCAACATCAAATCAACCAGAAAGAAATATTAAAATTTAAATGAAACCTGCAATAAGCAGCACTACCACTAAACAAAAAAGGTGTATCCGATGGGGGCGAGATGAGTCACTCCCAGAGAGTCATCTTCTCACTGTAGTTTCAGATGAGAGATTGAGTCAATTAGTGGCTCAGCAATGTGGCGTATTCAAACAACTGTATTACTCTTTACAAACAGTTTCCAAGTTAGATAGAGAAAAAAATCCACAAAATGATCAACTGTTGGAAAACTTTTAATATTAAAGTTATGCAAATAGCCATGTCTCGTTTGCTGCCATAATCACACTGCTGCTTGTGTGCTCTGCGTGTCGATATCCATTTAGTGCACATTCTTAAACTGGAGGGGCAAGAATGGGCAGGATCAGTTTACTGGTTTCTATTCAAGACATTGTTGATATGGATTCAATTTACATGGTCATAATGCAAGCCATTAGGTTTCATCATGTGACCACTTATGTGGAAACCTTTACTAAATGCATAGCACTTGGTAGCTGTTACTGGTGTTAAGGAATTTGTTTTCATTTAAGTTTAAACGGTTTTGGATACACACACCTACCTTGTCACCTTCATTTGGATTCTTGTCAGGGTGGTATTTCAGAGCTAGTTTCCTATAGGCCTTTTTGAGTTCCTCTGCACTTGCACTGGGTTTAACCCCCAAAACGTCATAGAATGCCGTTTCCTTCACCATCTTTCACTGTAGCAGCCTGCAAAAATGTCAGTTTTGAACTAAGATAATAAATAACTTCATAATCTAATGAAAAATGTATGCAATAAGTAATTATCACCACTGTTAACAAGTAGCCAACCCCAAATGCACTACATGTAAAATAAGGATAAACTAGTTAAGTCACCCTTATCAATATGTAGCTGAGCAAGTCCTCCCTTAATACTGCGGTAAGACTCCCCACAGGGCAAGCTTGCTTACTAAGAAATATGGAATACAAAAGATTCCTCAGTACTGCACTGATTGTGTTTAAATCTCTGGAGTGGGACTTGAAACACATGACATTCTCACTCAGAGGCAAGAGTGCTACCACTGAGCCAAGCTCTCTTCCCTCCCCCAACCACTGTTTCTTCAAAAGTACCAATTACTCTAATAAATGTACAAAGGAGGGGAAAAAATCCTGCTAAGCAAACGTTAGATGCCTTTGTATCTTATTTTATAATGTACAATTTGTATTAATTCCTTCTGATTCTGAGAGAAAAAGTTAAGAGTTATGGAACCAAGGCAGGTAGGTGGAATTATGATACAAATCAGCCATGATCTAACTGAATGGCGGAACAGGCTCGAAGGTAGCCATTCGTCCCACCGTATCTGTGCAAGCTCTTTGAAAGCTATCCAATTAGATCCAACCCCCTGCTCTTTCCCCATAGCCCTGCAAATTTCTCCTGTTCAAGTATTTATCCAATTCTCTTTTGAAAGTTACTATTGAACCTGCTTCCACCACAGTGGTAGTGCATTCTCCTTTAAGTTTTCTTCTTTCCACCCACTCCATTCAATACTTCACTCTAAATTGCAATTGCTCACCACGATAGATATTTGCTAATCAGCAGTTTTAGGTTTTAATACAAATTCCAATTTAGTACTCCCACTTCCTCCCTTATAGAATTTTTTCTGGAGGCCAGACCAATACTAAGATGTCTGACCAGAAGTGATGCTGACATGGTGGTAAATTGGAAGTTGATTTTCATAATGAAGTCAGGAATTGTCTACAAGACCAGACCAGGCTGACTGACCTGGAAACTAGTCAGGATAGAATAGAATCATAGAATGGTTACGACACAGAAGGAGGCCATTCGGCCAGTCGAACCTGTGCTGGCTCTCTGCAAGAGCACTTCAGCGAGTCCCATTCCCCCGCCTTTTCCCCATAGCTCTGCAATTTTTTTCCCCCAGGTACTTAATCTAACTCCCTTTTGAAAGCCATGAGAGTCTGCCTCCACCACCCTTTCAGGCAGTGCATTCCAGATCCTAACCAATTGCTGCGTAAAAAAAGTTTCCCCTCATGTCGCAGTTGGTTCTTCTGCCAATCACCTTAAATCTGTCCCCTCTGGTTCTCGACCTTTCCGCCAATGGGAAGTTTCTCTCTATCTACTCTGTCTAAACCCCTCATGATTTTGAACAACTCTATCAAATCCCCTCGCAACCTTCTCTGCTCCAAGGAAAACAACCCCAGCTTTTCTAGTCTATTGACCTAACTGAAGTCCCTCATCCCTGGAACCATTCTTGTAAATCTTTTCTGCACCTTTCTAAGGCCTTCACATCCTTCCTAAAGTGTGGTGTCCAGAATTGGGGCTGAACCAGTATTTTATAAAGGTTCATCATAACTTCTCGTACTCTATGCCTCTATTTATGAAGCCCAGGATACAGAGAACTATTATTCTTAGTGCAAATGGAATGAACATAGTCTCAAGTCATTGAGTGGTACTTGGTATTCAAAGTCGGTCTATAATTTTGATGAACGACTCTCGACTTCAAAAGAACCATGCAGCACAGAGGCCATTCGGTCTATTGTGCCTGTGCTGGCTCTTTGAAAGAGCTGTCCAAATTAGTCCCACTTCCTCCTGCCCTTTGCCCCCATAACCCTGCAAATTGCCTCCCTAATTATTGATTCAATTCCCTTTTGAAAGTTACTGGAGATCAGTGGATTGGAGGTCAAGGCCAGAGACTCGGGCATCGACCACGGGCAACCGCCCAGTCATCCAGCAGAGACTCGAGAATTGCGGGGGAGGCTGTCGAGAGCCAGGCTTGGCTTTCCAGTCGAGGTGGTCCAGCGAAACGGGCTGGCAACAGGTAGTGCGCAGACCCTTCCCGGACAGCGGCGGGCTAGAGCCCGACCGAGCGCCACAGCAAAGGGCCAAGCAGCGTCGACGGGGGAGAGGGCAGAGCGCACAGGGCGCAGCCGGTGTTCAGGGGCCGAGCAGCGTTGAAGAGAGGGAGAGACACGCAGAAACCCGCGAGGCACTGCCATTGCCACGAGGACCGCCGAGAGCGGCGTTGGCAGCAGCAGGGGAGGAAGGAAAGCGCGGGAGACGCCATTTTAAGCCATTGGGAGACGCCATTTTAAACCACACCCAAAATGCCGAAGAGTGGCAGTATCACCGCATTTGACAATGAAGTCGAAGATTGGACTACATATGTCGAACGAATAGAGGTGTACTGCAAGGCAAATGAGGTGTCAGATGACAAGAAAGCGTCGGTATTGTTAAATTTAATGGGTGCAAAGACGTATGGTTTATTACGAAATCTAGTAACCCCAACGAAGCCAATGGAAAAGAGTTCTGAAGACATAGTAACGATACTACAGGAACATTTAAACCCCACACCGCTGCTGATAGCAGAAAGATTCAAGTTTCACAAACAGAACCAGCATAAGGATGAAAGCAATGCTGATTATTTAACAGAACTGCGCAAACTATCGAAACACTGCCAGTTTGGAGCGGGACTGGCAGATACCTTAAGGGACAAGTTTGTGTATGGGCTTCAAAGTGAAGGAACCCAGAAACTGCTTTTATCTGAAAAGGACCTTACGCTGGAAAAGGCTTTCAGCATTGCGGGATCATATGAAGCAGCAGCACGGGGCGCTGCAGAGATACAACAGAGACCGCAAGAATATGGCACAAACGAAATGTCATATGGAACAGAGAAGTGCTATCGCTGCGGCAGAACAACACACGACCAGAATGATTGCTGGTTCAAAGACAAAGTGTGCAGACAGTGTGGAAAAGTAGGACGCATAGCACGAGTCTGCAGGTTGGGAAAGAAAACCAGCAATAAGAAACCTACCAAAGAAAAGTACAAGAAGGTACATAAGATGACGGAGAATAGTTCAGACGAACAAAAGAGTGATAACGACTCCGAAAGCAGGGAACTGAGTTGTCTGAAACTACATAATGTGATCACAACGGAGGATCACCGAACCATTTGGGTCACTCTCAAGATAGCAGGAGTCCAGGTAAAGATGGAATTGGACACAGGATCAGCCCTAACAGCCATAAACCGACGGGACTACGAGCGGCTATTCTCACACATACCCTTGAGAGACACAAAAATTATTTTGAAGACGTACACGGGGCAAAAAGTCTACCCCAAAGGAAAAATAAGGGTGACCGTTATATATAACGGTAAAGAAACACCAAAACTAGACCTGTATGTATTACAAGATGGAGGACCACCATTACTGGGACGTGAATGGATCCGGAAAATACAACTGGATTGGCATTCCATACAGGCACTGACTGTGGCTGACAAAAAGGATGACGACGTCACACCTGGGCGACTGTCAAAGATCCTAACTGACGCGAAAGAAGTGTTCCAGCAAGGACTCGGAACACTAAAAGGCATGACAGCGATGATTAAAATTGAAGAAAACACAAACCCAAAATTTTTTTAAGGCCAGACCGGTACCTTATGCGATCCGCCCAGCCGTCGAAGCAGAGCTGGAGAGTCTGGAACATTCAGGTGTACTGTCCAAGGTAGACTGGAGCGAGTGGGCTACACCCATCGTCCCTGTGATGAAAAAGTCGTTGAGCAGCACGCCTGGGGAACCAAGGAAGGTTCGCATCTGTGGGGACTTTAAGGTAACAGTGAACCCGGTCCTTCACACCGTACAATATCCACTTCCGCGGATTGAAGATATTTTCGCCTCGCTATCTGGAGGGAAACGCTTCACTAAGATTGATCTGGCCCAGGCGCATCTGCAAATGGAGGTAGAAGAAGCATCAAAAAAATACCTCACAATCAACACCCATAAAGGTCTCTACCAATACAACCGGCTGGTATTCGGGGTAGCATCAGCTCCGGCTATTTGGCAGAGGGCAATGGAACAAGTCCTGCAAGGGATCCCAGGGACCCAGTGTTATTTGGACGACATCCTGGTCACGGGCGAAAATGACAGTGATCACCTTGCCAACCTGGAGCAGGTGCTCACTAGATTGCAGGAATATGGGCTCCGAGCTAACCGCCCCAAATGCGAGTTTTTTAGAAAACAGATCTCGTATTGTGGCCATGTTATCGATAAAAGAGGGGTTACATAAGTCCCCAGAGAAGATTGAGGCAGTAGTCAAGGCTCCAGCACCGGAAAATGTGTCACAACTGAGGTCGTTCCTCGGGCTAGTAAACTACTACCATAAGTTCTTGTCAAATTTGTCTACAATACTACACCCACTGAACACCCTACTGCAAACTGGGGTGCCATGGAAGTGGAGTGACGAATGTAGACGAGCTTTCCAGAAGAGCAAAACACTAATCACATCGAAAGAGGTATTGGCCCATTACAACCCAGCATTACCAATTCGGTTGGCATGTGATGCGTCACCCTACGGCATTGGAGCGGTGCTGTCGCACAAATTCTCGGACGGCTCAGAGAGGCGTCACGATCACTAACCTCAGCCGAGTGTAACTACGCCCAGATTGACAGGGAGGCCCTCAGCCTAGTGTGGGGAGTGAAAAAGTTCAATCACTATCTGCACGGGCAGAAATTCACCTTGCTGACTGATCACCAGCCTCTTGTCTCCATTTTTAATCCGAAGAAGGGCGTTCCGGTGATGACTGTGCAACGACTACAAAGAGGGTCACTTTTTCTAGGGGTGCACCACTATGAGATTGAATATAAGGGCACGAAACAGCATGGAAATGCTGATGGGCTATCACGCCTGCCACTGCCTACTGCGGAGGAAGCACCAGCAGTGGAGCATGTCGAAATATTCCATTCGACTATAGTTGAATACCTACCGGTAACTAACGCTTGTATCGAAAAGGAAACCCAAAATGACCCGACACTGTCTCGGGTATTTGATTTGACAGTGAAGGGATGGCCAGCACATGGCGACTCACTGTTGCCAGCATTCTTGACAAGGAGAGAATAGCTGTCAGTGTGCGGGGGGACCTTGATGTGTGGATCCAGAGTGGTAATTCCACCCAAGTTAAGGGATAGAGTGCTCAATGAGCTTCATGAGGGTCATCTGGGAGGGGTAAAAATGAAAAGCCTAGCCAGGGCTTATGTGTGGTGGCCAGGAATCGATAAACAAATCGAGGACCTGACCAAGAGTTGCTCAGGATGCCAGAAAGTCCAAAATGCACCACCACAGGCCCCTCTACACCCATGGGAGTGGCCCTCATCTCCATGGCAACGGGTGCATATTGATTTTGCTGGTCCATTCATGGACTCAATATTTTTAATAGCCGTAAGAAATCACAACACCAGGTTATAGTCCAACAGCTTTATTTGAAATCACAAGCTTTCGGAGCGCTGCTCCTTCGTCAGGTCACCTGACGAAGGAGCAGCGCTCCAAAAGCTTGTGATTTCAAATAAAGCTGTTGGACTATAACCTGGTGTTGTGTGATTTCTTACATTTGTCCACCCCAGTCCAACACCGGCATCTCCACACCATGTTTAATAGCCGTGGATGCGCACTCGAAATGGCCTGAGGTCATCAAAATGTCCTCCACCACCACGGAGAAAACTATTGCAGTCCTATGGACCATTTTTGCCAGGAATGGCTTGCCAGAACAGATTTGCTCCGACAACGGACCACAGTTTGTGTCTGAAGAGTTCCGGAGGTTCTTGAAAAAGAATGGGGTAAGGCATTACACATCCGCCCCGTATCATCCAGCCACAAATGGATTGGCTGAGAGGTTCGTACAAACCTTTAAGAAGGCAATAAAGGCTATGTACAATGACAACATTCCACTGCAGCACAAGGTGGACAATTTCCTGTTCGCCTACCGGAATGTGACACATGCCGTCACCAACCAGGCCCCAGCCATGATGTTCTTTAACTGAAGGTTAAGATCTCGCCTGGATTTGCTCAGACCAAACGTACGAAGAGATGTTGAGAGTAAGCAATTCCAGCACATCCATGAGAAGCCAACAAGGAGCTTCAATGTAGGGCAACCAGTCTTGGCCCGTGACTACCGAACAGAAAAATGGCAGCCAGGAACGATATGCACACGGCAGGGCCCACTAATGTACACAGTGGACGTTGGGGAGAGCATCGTGAGACGCCATGCTGACCAGATCCTAGCGTCACAGGAAGTCAACCCCATGCCTCGCCCATACGTACCTGGTGATGAACCCGACGTACAGGTCGCATCTACCCCAGAAACAGTAGCATCGGAAGCTGATGAACCAACCGACGACAGGGGGCCAGAATCGCCTCCGCACCAAGAGCAAGACACTCGGGAAAGGCGCTATCCAGAAAGGGTCAGGAAGCCTCCCCAAAGACTGAATATATAAAGAGACTATTTTCAGCTAATGTTGCATGTTAAAAGTGTTAATTGTAATTAGTTTGATATTTAATTGTTAAATGAGTGTTATGGTACTGTTAATCTAAAAGGGGAGGAATTGTACTGTATATACCTTTATAAGGGGGGGAACTATCTTTTACAGCTCTGACCACACCTGTACATAGCCCGGAGTAGTAATCTGTACAGATCAGTTCCAGTGTGAGCCATGTTGAGTAAACACCTGTTACACCGTTCTCCCGCAGTCGGTGTCTGATTATACACGGACACAACACCACCCTTTCAGGCAGTGCATTCCAGATCCTAACAACTCGCCGCGTACAAAAAAAACGAGCAAATTCTCCCATATTCATGGCAGGCAATTTAAACTCAAAATGGATGAGATTTGCAACAACCCCACATCTGGAGAGACAGGGAGGGAGGAAGCAGAGTTTTCTGAAAGAAATGAATGGGCCTGGGAACGAGGACTGGAATCCTAACAAGGCAAGTCACGTGGGCAAGCAGCCGGCGGAAGTGACGTGACCATGACTTTCGGTGGGGGCGGATATTACGGCCCCGCGCCCTCGTGTTGTCCGATGTTTAATGAAACGGAGTTTTAATGAATATAAAAAACCCTGACCATACGACCGAGTGCAACATTCTGCTCGATACTGAGCCCGAAAGAGAATTAAATAAATAGAATAAACCAAAGCGCTGTTCCATTTATTTATTTATATATATATATATGTTGGCATTGATCGAGCCAAGATGCGTAACGGGCAGCCGCAACGCGGTTTTTGTTGGCAGAATAAAAAGTTCATTCCGATCAAAAGCTACAATTTATTAAAAATGTTTTATATCTTGTGTAAAAAAAAAACACGGGATAGAAAAAAGCTGGAATTGTCCGAACGGAAATAAAACTTCAGCGGATAATCCGTCAAAAGTGGTTGGAAAATATAAATCTCTCGGTGTTTAATAAATCTAAGGCGTGTTATGAATGCTAGGCTCCGTGTCGAAGCGCCGGGAGCGGTCACTTACCCGGAGCAGCTCGGAGGGAAGCTCTGCAGACGCCGGCACCCTTCTAGAAATTTCTGCTCTTGCCGGCGCATCCGGGTACTTGCGTGGCGGGCTGGTGACGTCGCGACCAGGAAGTTCAGCCTCGAGAGGCGGAGGCGGCCCAACTGAGCATGCGCGGAATAGTGGGGCGGTGGGTGTGGAACAGGCACAGAGGAAAAACAGCACTAACGAACCCATACTGCAGGTGCCGGAAATCTAAGACAAAAACAGAACATTCTGGAAAACGCAGAATGCACCGGCAGTATTTTACTTTTGATGGAAGTGTTTAGTTTAGTACCATTTCTCTTCCAGTGGGTGGTACTCTACACTTAGGATTCAGAAGGTTGTGGGTTCAAGTCTCACTCCAAAGATTTTAAGCACAAAAAAATCTAGACTGACACTCCCAGTGCAGTACTGAGGGAGTGCTGCACTGTCGGAGGTGGCGTCTTTCGGATGAAATGTTAAACGTCTGCTCGCTGAGGCGGACATAAAAAATCCCATGGCACTATTTCGAAGAAGAGCAGGGGAGTTTATTCCTGGTGCCGAGCCAATATTTATCCCTCAACCAACATCACTAAAACAGATTATTTGGTCGTCATCACATTGCTGTTTGTGGGAGCTTGTGTGCAAATTAGCTGCCATGTTTCCTACATTAGAACAGTGACTACGCTTCAAAAGCAGTTCATCGGCTGTAAAGCGATTTGAGACGGGTTTGATACGGTAGACGTAAAGAAGTTGTTTCCTCTTGTGGGACAGCATATCTAGGGGCCATAAATATAAGATAGTCACAAATAAATCCAATAAGGAATTCAGGAGAAACTTCGTTACCCAGAGAGTGCTGAGAATGTGAAACTCACTACCACATGGAGTGGTTGAGGCAAATAGCATAGATGCATTTAAGGGGAAGCTAGATAAATACACAAGAAAGGAATTGAAGGTTATGTTGATAGGGTGAGATGAAGGAGGTTTGTGTGGAGCATAAACACTGGCATAGACCAGTTGGGCTGAAGGGCCTGTTTCTGTGCTGTAAATTCGATGTTTTGAGGTCATGAAAAGTGCTATATAAATGCAAGATCTTTCTTTCTCAACGAGATTTTTGTTTGTCTCTTTTCCCTTCTCGTGTTTGACCATGTGTCTGCTAAAACTCGCTTTCGCAGCCACATCTCTTTCCTCAGCAGTCTTGAGTTCTGATGACTGACCTGAAACGTTAAGTCTGTTTCTCTTTCCACAGATACTGCCTGACCTGCTGAGCGTTTCCAGCACTTTCTGTTTTTATTACTGATTAAAGCAGTCCTGGACTGTATCGATAAGCACCAGGTAAACAAAACACGTGAAACAAAAACAGAAAATGCTAGAACCACTTAGTGGAGAGGAGCAGAGCTAACGTTTCAGGTACATTGCTCTTCAGAGCAAACATTTTCACTTCCAATGAAAGGTAATGTACTCTGCTTGCTCCTCTGCATAGATGCTGTATGTAGCATGCTGAGTGTTTCCAGCATTTTCTGTTTTTGGTTCAGACTTCCAGCATCTACAGTATTTGCTTTTTTGAAATAAAACAATAGCTTGGAAAGCTCCGAAAGCACATTGTGTTTTGTATTTTGCAAACAACATGAGAGCAGATAGCCCTCTTTTGCCTTTGTACAGTGTCTGTACCGTCATAAATAACTGACAACATTACCAGAACAAAAAGGACTGATACAGGAGAGACAAGCTGCATCTTGGTCAAATAGGGACAGAGAGACTTGCGAGGGACATTGAAGCGGCAACTATTTCAAAATCATTTAAACTTGGGGTGGGGGTGAAGGAAGGGAGAAGGGCAGGGAGATAATCAGATGTCAGATGAAATGGGTCTTGGGTGGAAGGTAGTCAACAGGTGGGTATGGATACAATAATGCTGCGAGACATGGCAAAGGAAGCTGCAAAAAGATATATGATGGGGGAATTGGGCTAAATAGTGGCAGTTGGAATTCAGTATCGCTAAGTGTGAGGTGGTGCATTTTGCTTAAACAAAAACAGTAATAATTATACTTTGAATGGAAGTAGGCTCAGTACTGTGGAAGAGCAGAGGGATTTATAGGAACAGGAGTAGGCCATTCAGCCCCTCGAACCTGTTCCGTCATTCTATTAGGTCATGCCTGATCTGTACCTCAACTGCATTTTCCTGCCTTTTCTCCATATCCCTTGATACCCTAACCCAACAAAAATTTCTCAGTCTTGAAAATTTCAATTGACACAGCAGTCACATTGAGGGTACATATTCACAGGACATTAGCAGCAGCACCTCAGGTAGATAAGGCCATAAACAGGCTAATGGAATTGTAGGTTTTATCACAAGATATAGAATATCAAAGCCAAGAAGTAATGATGAGCCTACATAAAACCTTAAGAGCTCAGTTAGAGTACTGTGGGCTCCACACTATAGAAAGGATATTGAAATAGCAAAGACTCTTAGTAGATGCAACACTCAAAATGTTCAGTCAAAGCAACAAAGCCAATAGAACGTTGAACTACGGAGCCCAAACAACAGAAAACAAGTCAGAAGAAGTTGTGATCAAACTGTACAGACTGTGGCTTGAGTCGTGTCCATTTCTGGTCACCGAGATACAAGGCAGACGTTCGAGTGTTGTGACAGTGCAGAGAAGAGCCACAAGGTTGATTCCCAGTGTTTGAGGAAGTTGTGACTCATTCATGACTTGAGGCACAGAGCTGGTTAATACACAGACTCACAGAAATGGGCCTCTTCTCATTGGAGAGGAGAAGACCAAGGGTGGGGAAGGGAGGTATGATGGAAATATTCAAATTAACAGGATTGCTGTGGCATGGAACACCCCATCAGAAATTGTGGGGAAGTTAAGCTGTTAAACAGCAATGGTCTATGCTGATTGTGCAGGTCAGGTCAGCAATTAGGGTATCACAATTTGCTTCAGTGCCTTATTTTTGGGACTGGGAACATTAGCCGGTTCATGCTCCTAATCCCTATCCATTAACTTATGCTAAAAGTTCATGTGTGGACATTGGGCGAGCACAGGATCAGGTTTTGCTATGATTCATCATGACGTACATAGCCAACCTTCCAAGGCACCGTTGACATATGCAGTTGGCACATAAGTATGCTAAAAGTGCGCATAAACTGTTATGCTTCTCATTGTATTCCTTCCAATTTAGATACCACAGTGCATATTATTGCATACGATACCTGATGTCTTGACACCAAAACAGAATACACTTTTACATTTAAGAAGTATTTTCTCTTCCTTTTCCTGAAGTTTCCACTTCATTCATGGCTATAATGGAAGGCATGTGAACTGCTTCCAATGCTCAGCCAACACTGGTCTGAAAATACAACAACATGCAGTTATACAGCGCCTTTAACATAATGAAACATCCCAAGGAGCTTCACAGGAGGGTTATCAAACAAAATTTGTGACCGAGCCACATAATGAAATATTAGGACAGATGACCAAAAGCTTGGACAAAGGTAGGTTTTTAAGGAGCGACTTAAAGGAGAGGTTTAGGGAGGGAATTCCGGAGCTTACAGCCGAGGCAGCTGAAGGCACGGCCACCAATAGTGGAGCGATGAAAATCAGGGATACACAAGAGGCCAGAATTGGAACAGTGCAGAGATCCCAGAGGGTTGTAGAGCTGGATGAGATTACAGAGATAGGGAGGGGCGAGGCCATTGAGGGATTTGAAAACCAGGATGAGAATTTTTAAAATCGAGGTGTTGCCAGACTGGGAGCCTGTGTAGGTCAGCGGGCACAGGGGTGATGGGTGCGAGTTAGGATACGGGCAGCAGAGTTTTAGATGATGTGCATTGGAATTTATTGACTCCTTAAAATCTACCTCTTTGACCAAGCTTTTGGTCATCTGTCCTAATATCTGTCCTCATTCTGTGGCTCAGTGTCAAATTTTGATTGATAACGTTTGAGAAGTGCGTTGGGATGTTTTGCTACATTAAAGGTGCCCTATAAATGCAAAAGAAAAATACTGCGGATGCTAGAAATCTGAAATAAAAACAGAAAGTGTTGGAAATACTCAGCAGGTCAGGCAGCATCAGTGGAGGGAGAAACAGAGTTAACGTTTCAGGTCGATGACCTTTCATCAGAACTGGAAAAGTTAGAGATATAAAAACGTTTTAAGCAAGTGCGGAGGCAGGGAAAGAGGGGAGGGGAGGAAAGAACAAAAGGTAAGGTCTGTGATAGGATGGAAGGCAGGAGAGATTAAATGACAAAAGGTATGATTGTACAAAGCAAAAGGAGATGGAAATGGGACAAGTAAAGAAACAAAAGATGGGTCTAGAAGAGGTGCAAATGGGAATAGCAGAATCATCAACAGCTGCCATCTGAAAAAATGGGGGCAGAGGTTATGATCTGAAATTGTTGAACTCGATGTTGAGTCCAGAAGGCTGTAAAGTGCCTAATCGAAAGATGAGATGCTGTTCCTCGAGCTTACGTTGAGCTTCATTGGAACAGTGCAAGAGGCCGAGGTCAGAGTGGGAGTGGAGCGGAGAATTAAAGTGACAGGCGACCGGAAGCTCAGGGTCACGCTTGCGGACTGAATGGAGGTGTTCCGCAAAGCGGTCACCCAATCTGCGTTTGGTCTCCCCAACGTAGAGAAGACCGCATCGTGAGCAGCGAATACAGTATACTAGATTGCAAGGAGTACAAGTAAATCGTTGTTTCACCTGGAAGGAGTGTTTGGGCCCTGCACGGTGGGAAGGGAAGAGGTAAAAGGGCAGGTGTTGTATCTCCTGTGCTTGAAGGGGAAGGTGTGTTTGGTGGTGGGATCACGCCGGAGGTGGCGGAAATGGCGGAGGATGATCCGTTGAATGTGAAGGCTGGTGAGGTGGAAGGTGAGGATAAGAGGAACCCCATCTTGGTTCTGGGAGGGAGGGGAAGGGGTGAGAGCAGAAGTGCGGGAAATGGAACGGACATGGTCGAGGGCCCTGTAAACCACGGGAGAGGGAAATCCTTGGTTGAGGAAAAGAAGACATATTGGAAGCACAAGTATTGATGGTGGCATCGTCAGAACAGATGCGATAGATTCCGAGAAACTGGGAGAATGCAATAGAGTCCTTACAGGAAGCGGGGTGGGAGGAAGTATAGTCAAGGCAGCTTTGGGAGTCAGTGGCCTTATAGTGGATGTTGGTCAATAGCCTATATATAACTGCAAGTTGTTGTTGTTGAATGTCTGAGGTTTCCCCCCCACCCACCTTATGGTAAGTGCCTGGCCCAGCAGGGATGGGAAACCAAGCATAATGGGAGAAAATTCAGACTTGTGTTCAGCACTGCATAGCTTCCAATGTATTGAGCATAGTGTAGTTGAATGTGTATAATCTTACTTCCAGTTGATCTACTTATCTCTTTATTGTGCCAATATTCACCTTTTCCCACTTCCTGGAGGTAATCCTGGTGGGGTGCTGTTCTACAGACACAGCGATCTCTTAGTGCCATATGCCTATTTTTTCACCTGTGAATCTAGTATCAGCAGACTATTAGACTGTGGAGCTCTGATCCTGTGCTCAGCCATGTCCACACATGCACTTTTAGCACAAGTCAATAGATAGCGACCAGGAGCATGAAACCTGGCCTTTTTTTCCAGTCCCTAAGCAAATTGTGATGCCCTGATTGCTGCTGATGTGCCTTCAATAACTCAAAGACAAGGAGTTTCAAAGATTCAACTAAGGCTTTTAATCACTAAGAACATTGCAGCATTACAGGACTTCACACATCGGGTTCGTCTGGTAGGAATGACTCATACAGCTCTTGAGACCTTTTATATGGCAAAAGACAGGGGCGTAGCCAATACACACAATAGGAACAAAAGGGGGCGGTTCACACAATACAAGCAGGTAAAACACATGGGCTGATGAAGGCATATATTTCATCACATTCACCCCTTCTACAGATTTAGTCTGTCCGGGGGTGTGATAGTCCTTCCTGAACGTCGCAACAGTACCTCGGGTTCCGACCGGGAGTCCGTGGTGCCCTCCAGGGCATACTCATGTGCTGGGGGTGTTGCAGGTACTGCTGGGGGTGGTGAGGATACCTCTGGGGATGGCGGAGGTTCTTCTGGGGGTGGTGGTGATGGGTCGTTGTCGTCGCTTCCTGCCGAGGCGAGGTCCTTTATGGACACGGTGTCTTCACGCCCGTCGGCATGCTTGACGTATGCGTACTGTGGGTTTGCGTGGAGTAGGTGTACTGCCTCCACGAGGGGATCCGTTTTGTGGCCCCTCACATGCTTCCGTAACAGGACTGTCCCTGGGATGGAGAGCCACGAGGGTAGGGATACTCCTGAGGTTGATTTGCGGGGAAAAACAAACATCTTCTCGTGAGGAGTGGCGTTAGTAGCAGTACACAGTAGCGACCTTATCGAGTGGAGTACGTCTGGGAGGACCTCCTGCCAGCGGGAGGTGGGGAGGCCTTTAGACCTTAGTGCTAAGGTGACCGCCTTCCACACTGTCGCGTTCTCCCTCTCCACTTGCCCATTACCCCGGGGGTTACAACTAGTGGTCCGACTCGTGGCTATCCCCTTTGACAGCAGGTATTGCCGCAGTTCATCGCTCATGAACGACGCCCCCCTGTCCGTGTGGATGTAGTTGGGCATGCCGAACGTGCAAAACAGGTTGCCGAGGCACTTGATGACTGTGGCACTGGTCATATCTGGGCAGGGGTAGGCGAATGGGAAGCGGGAGTACTCGTCCACAATGTTGAGAAAGTACACATTGCGGTCGGTGGAAGGGAGTGGTCCCTTGAAATCTAAGCTCAGGCGCTCGAATGGCCGTGTAGCTTTGATCAGGTGGGCTCGGCCGGGCCTGAAAAAACGGGGCTTGCATTCCGCACAAGTGCGGCAGTCCCTGGTCATAGACCGGACCTCCTCGATGGAATAGGGCAGGTTACGGGATTTTATAAAGTGGAATAGCCGGGTGACCCCCGGGTGGCAGAGGCCATTGTGGAGGCCCTGTAGCCTGTCCCCCTGGATGCTGGCACACATCCCTCGTGATAGGGCGTCGGGGGATTCGTTGAGGGCCCCCGGCCTATATATTATGTCGTACTCAAACGTGGAGAGTTCGATCCGCCACCTGAGAATTTTGTCGTTCTTGATCTTCCCCCTCTGTTTGTTGTTAAACATGAAGGCTACCGACCGCTGGTCAGTAAGCAGGGTGAAGCGTTTGCCAGCTAGGTAGTGCCTTCAGTGCCGCACTGCCTCCACTATGGCCTGGGCCTCCTTCTCTACCGAGGAGTGCCTGATCTCGGGCCCTTGGAGGGTTCTTGAGAAAAAGGCTACGGGCCGCCCATCCTGGTTGAGGGTGGCTGCTAAAGCGAAGTCGGACGCATCGCTTTCGACCTGGAAAGGGATGTTTTCGTCCGCTGCCCGCAGCGCGGCCTTCTCAATGTCGTGTTTAATGCTGTTGAAGGCGGCGTGGGCCTCGGCCGTGAGCGGGAAGGACGTTGATTTCAGGAGGGGACGGGCCTTGTCGGAATAATTGGGGACCCATTGGGCGTAATAGGAGAAGAACCCCAGGCACCTTTTCAGGGCCTTGGGGGTGTTTGGTAGGGGTAGCTCCCGTAGGGGGCGCAATCGGTCGGGGTCCGGACTGATTTCCCCGTTTTCCACCACGCAGCCCAGGATACAGAGGCGCGTGGTGCTAAAGACACACTTATCCTCGTTGTAGGTGAGATTGAGTCTGAGGGCGGTTTTCAGAAATCTCGCGAGGTTCGAGTCGTGGTCTTGCTGGTCGTGGCCACAGATGGTGACGTTGTCTAGGTATGGGTAGGTGGCTGTTAACTGGTTCTCATCGACCATGCGGTCCATCTCCCGCTGGAAGACCGAGACCCCGTTCGTTACCCCAAAGGGGACTCTGAGGAAGTGGTAGAGACGTCCGTTCGCCTCGAAGGCGGTGTATGGACGGTCCTCCGGCCTAATGGGGAGCTGGTGGTATGCCGATTTTAGGTCGATGGTGGAAAACACCCGGTATTGCGCGATTTGGTTAACCATATCCGCTATGCGGGGCAGAGGGTAGGCGTCTAGCTGGGTGTATAGATTAACCGTCTGGCTATAATCTATCACCATCCGCTTCTTTTCGCTACCCTTAACTACTACTACCTGGGCGCGCCACGGGCTGGTACTGCATTCGATGATACCCTCCCGCTTGAGTCTTTCTACTTCCGACGCAATGAACCATCTGTCCTCCCAGCTGTACCGCCTACTCTTGGTCGCTATGGGTCGACAGTTGGGTGCGAGGTTGGCGAACAGAGAGGGCGGCTTGACCTTCAGGGTAGCCAGACCGCACACTGTGAGGGGCGGCTGGGACCCACCGTAGGTAAGCGTGATACTTTGGTGGTGGCACTGGAAGTCCAGACCCAAGATCACGCTCACACAGAGATCTAGCATTATCAATAGTTTAAAATCTCTGTAATCATTGCCTTTTACCAACAACATAACCGCGCAGAAACCTGTAATTTTTGAGGTATGAGTCTTATCGGCCATGGCGATTTTGCCCTGTGTGGGAACTATCGTTAGTGAAAGTAGTTTTACCAGGCTAGGATGAATAAAGCTTTCGGTGCTCCCACAGTCAATCAAGCATTTAACCTTGTTCCCGTTTACCTCTATGTCCATCATCGATTTAGACAACGGATGCGGCCTGGACTGATCCACTGTGATCGAGGCCACCAGTGGGTCCTGGAGGTCCGTGTAGTCGGGGCAAGATGGTGGACTCCATGAGGGTGGACAAGATGGCTTCCAAGATGGCCGCTCCCACGGCGCGCACGTGGCGGTGGTGGAGTTGGGGGCGGGGTTCCCTCTGCAGACTTTGCTGAAATGTCCTTTCTTCCCGCATTTAAAACAGGTGGTGCCCTTCGCTGGGCACAGATGCCTGGAGTGTTTGTCCTGGCCGCAGAAGTAGCATTTCGGGCCCCGATGCATCGCGGCAGTAGTGGGGCTCCTGGGGCTCCGATGGTGCTGGGCTGGCCTGAGACCTGGGAGGTGAAGATGGCTTCCAAGATGGCGGCCCCCACGGCGTGCACGAGGTGGAGTGGGCCGCGTGGCCTGGGGAACAGGATTCAGAGTTCTTCTGGGCCATATCCAGCGATCGCGCTATATCTATAGCCTGTTTTAAGTCCAGTCCCTCCTTTTCAAACAGTTTCTCCCGAATGTAATTTGAACTGAGGCCCGCAATAAGGGAGTCTCGAATCAGCTCCTCCGTGTACACGATGGCAGACACGGCCTTACAGTTACAGTCTCTGCCCAGTACTTTTAGGCTTAGTATAAAGTCCTCTAGTGACTCACCATGCCGCTGCGTGCGAGTAGTCAGAAGATGCCTGGCGTACACCTCGTTTATTGGCCGCACGTAGTGGGCCTTCAGAATGGTGCAGGCATCCCTGTAGCTGGTGGCATCTTGGATGAGACGGGAGACCCGATGGCTCACCCAGTTTCGCAGGATTCCCAGTTTCATGTCTCCGGTAGCGGTTGCGGCTGCTATGGTGGTGGATGAGTTTGCAATGAAAAATTCGAAGCATTGGAACCAGTGTCCGAACTGTGTGGCTGCGTCTGAGGCATGGGGGTCCAGATCCAAGCGCTCTGGTTTCAGGAGTCGATCCATCCTGGGGTTTTAGTGATTAAAATTGATGTGCCTTCAATAACTCAAAGACAAGGGGCTAGATTTTCAGTATAGGCAGTTTTGGGGCGCTAACCTTAGCGCCCGCCCGAAGTTAGCGCCCACCCCAAAGTAGCGCCCCGTTGCCGGAAATTCAGTGGCTTCGCCCGAAGAGGTTGGTGGAGCGCTAAAAGAGGCGTTCCACTACTATCTTTAGGCGCTAAGCCGGCGGTCCAGAGGGATAGCGCCCAGGCGGGGCGCAGCGCGGGTGCGGTCATTTTTGGACTGACTGCAGACCCCGTGGCGCCGACCAGCTCTTAAAGGGGGAAGGGACGAATTGGTCTGCTGCCACGCCCTGCACACTGCAGCCTTGCAAAGAGGCCTCAACACTGCTGCTCAGCCCCAGGGAGTCATGGCAACGCCAGCGAAGGCCCGTCAGCGTGCCCTGCGCTTCTCAGAGGGTGATCTGGACATAATGGTCACAGCTCTGGAGGTGAGGTGCAAGATCTTGTTCCCAGAGAGTGGGAGGAATCCAACCCACCACGACTACACCAAAGCCTGGAAGCAGATCGCCCAGAGGGTGACGTTCACCGGCGATGCCCCCAGGACCCACAAACAATGTCGTAAAAAATACAACGACCTGACCAGGATTGTCAGGGTGAGTACCCTTTCCAGTCTCCTCCTCATTCTTGCATGTACACCTGACATGATGGGCAAAGGGAGCTGAAAGTCCTATTGGCCAGCCCTCAGCCAGCAGCATTGGGACAGTCATGAGCATCAATTGGCCATTCGGCACTCTACACTCTGGCCAAGCTATTCCACCATGGGAGGCTGTGCACACTACATCTGAGCTCTTGCTGCTTGAAACCAGTTAGCTATCCTCCTTGCTGTGTCTCCAGAAATGCGTTGCACAAGAGTGTTTTCTGGAAAAAAGGCTGGCCTTTATACTGGAGAGCGCGTCCCCTTTAATTTGCGCCCCCCGGGGCCCGCGCTGGTTGTGTTGCGTTCCTTTTTCCAAACGCTCCGGCCGCCAGCCGCACAATGGGGCGGTCCGACTGAAGTTTGGAATCGGGGCGGCCAAAGGGCGTTGCACGAGGATGTGACGTCATTTTCTGCGCGCGCATCCGGGTGGGCGCTAAACTTTGCGCCGGCGCTAACGGGCAACTTAATTTGGGGCGGGGCGCAAACTGCGCTGCGCATGGGCGCTACACGCATAGCGCCCGAAAATCACTTCTCTTAAGGCGCTAACTGCTGGCGCTAGCAACTGAAAATCTAGCCCAAGGAGTTTAAAAGATTCAACTAAGGCTTTTAATCACTAAGAACATTGCAGCATTACAGGTCTTCCCACATCGGGTTCGTCTGGTAGGAATGACTCATACAGCTCTTGAGACCTTTATATGGCAAAAGACAGGGGCGTAGCCAATACACACAATAGAAACAAAAGGGGGCGGTTCACACAATACAA
>NC_140987.1:257987357-258163764 GCF_052327205.1 Somniosus microcephalus | reverse complement strand
AATACTGAGGGAGTAATACATTGTCAAAAGGTGTACTCCTCCGGACACAACATCAAACCAAAGTCCCAACAGCCTAATGCAATAGTTCAGGTGCACATTTTGAAGAATCCTAGGGAGTTCTCCTTGCGTCATAGCCAACATTCCTCCCTCAACAAACACCAGCAAAAATAGGTGCATGTTCGCGCCCGGGTGGCCCTGGAGATGGAGCACGCGGTGTCCGCCGGCACACTTGAGGTCTTCCGAGACCGGTGGGCGTCACGGGGACTGGAATGCATCGTCACTCCGGGTTATGTAATTATAATTTAATTTGATACATTTTATTTAAAGTTCTGTTAATTTTCAGTTAATTTACAGTTAATTTGGTTCAATAAAACAAAAAGGACCAAAAATAGATGAACTGAACATACAGCAGTTTGCGAGGTCTTTCTCTGCACAAAGTAGGCTCTATAATGGCCTGAACTACATATAATTTGTAGTTCATTATGTGAAGCTCCTCGAGATGGATTGACCTATATTGTGTTCATTTCTGGGCACCACACTTTTAGGAAGAATGTCAAGACCTCAGAGTGTGTAGGGGAGATTTACTAGAATGGTACCAGGGATGAGGGACTTCAGTTCTGTGCAAAGGAGAAGCTGGAATTGTTCTCCTTAGAGCAGAGAAGGCTAAGGGATTTGATAGAGGTGTTGAAAATCATGAAAGGTTTGATAGTAAATAAGGAGAAACAGTTTCCAGTGGCAGAAGGGTCTGTAACCAGAGGACACAGATTTAAGGTAATTGGCAGAAGGACCAGAGGAGACGAGGATGTATTTTTACGTGAGTTGTTATGATCTGGAATGCACTGCCTGAAAGGGTGCTGGAAGCAGATTCAATAATAACATTTAAAAGGGAATTGGACAAATACTTGCAGGGAAAATTTTTTGCAGGGCTTTGGGGGGAAAAGAGCTGGGGAAGTGGGAGTGTCAGCTGTGGCTCAGTTGGTAGCACCCTTGCCTTTGAGTCAGAAGGTTGTGGGTTCAAGTCCATGGAACACAAAAATCTAGGCTGACACTCCCAGTGCAGTACTGAGGGAGTCTTTTGGGTGAGATGTTAAACCGAGACCCCATCAGCTTTCTCAGGTGGACATGAAAGATCCCATGCCACTATTCGAAGAGTAAGGGAGTTCTCCCCGGTGTCCTGGCCAATAATTATCCCTTAATCAACATCACTAAAACAGATTATCTGGTCATTATCACATTGCTGTTTGTGGGAGCTTAATGTGCGCAAATTGGCTGCGGTGTTTCCTATAGTGCACCAGTGACTACACTTCAAAAAGTACTTCATTGGCTGTAAAGCGCTTTGGGTTGTCCGGTGGTCGTGAAAGGCACTATAGAAATGCAAGTCTTTCTTTCTTCTTTGAAAGAGCTGTCCAATTAAAAGAGCCAGCACTGGCATGATGGACCGATTTGCTTCCTTCTGTGCTGTATGGCTCAATACAAATGCACAGACAAGCATCATTATAGCTACAAACATCTCTTCCTCTCCATCAGGTCCTGGATCCCTGCCTGGAGAACCGACCAGACCCGGGCCCATGCATTATGTCGTTTTAAGATTATACTGTGCCTGTGTGAGGGGGAAGGTTTGACACAGAATTTCTACAGTTCACTTCAACTATAGTTATCCGTCCTTATTTTACGCCGGTTTTCTTTGACTCGCAAGAGATGACTTACCGTTAACGACGGGTCACGCCAACTTCCAGAAGTGTCCAGCCTCTACAAAGATGGCGGCCGTGCGGCTTCGCCCCTCCGATTCACTCATGCGCGACTCCACACCGATGTACGCATGCGCAGCTCCACATCACCGATTCACGCATGCGCAGCTCCACATCACCGATTCACGCATGCGCATCCGGATACCTCCATATTGCGGTGCGTGGGGCAGCTCGGCGGAAGCGCGCTGCAGTGGCTGCCGGGCAGGTGTAAGGCGGATCCCATTATTGGAGAGAAGAATTCAAATTTAAGCGAGGCCTTTGGTCTTTAAAGTGTTTTACCCCAGACCCTGGTGTGGCATTTTGCTGGCTGCGTTCATCACCCCTGCTGCAGACAGGTGGGACTGGCTTCATTAACAGTAACTTTCAAAAGGGAATTGGATAAATATTTAAAAAGGAAACATTTGCAGGGTATGGGGTAAGGGCAGGGGAGTGGGACTAATTGAATAGCTGTTTCAAAGAGCTGGCACAGGCACGATCAGCCGAATGGTGTCCTGTGCTGTATCATTCTAATCATCTCTGCCAAATGTTGTGATTTATGCCCTGTAACTATAAATTATGCATAACTCCGTGGCTTTGCAATCATCACGGTTGTCAGCCGTGGCTTGATGGGTTTCACTCTTCCCCTCTTGAGTCAGAAGGGCTGTGGGTTCAAGTCCCCATTCCAGAGATTTGAGCACGTAATCTAGGCCGACACTCCTGTGCTGCACCTTCGGAGGTGCCTGCCTTCAGATGAGGTGTGAAAGCGGGGCCCTGTTTGCCTTTTCAGGTGGACGCAATCTGGTCATTATCACCTTGTTGTTTGTGGGACAATTGGCTGCCATATTTCCTGCATTCGGCCAGTGACTACCCATCAAAAGTACTTCATTGGCTGTAAACCGCTTTGGGACATCCTGAGGCTGTGAACGGCGCTATATAAATACAAGTCTTTTCTTTCTTTCAGTTTGACTGATCACAGAGTCACGAATAACATTTGCCTCCCGAATGTTGCTGCTGTACTTTATGCTCACACTTCATTTACATTAATTACTTTGATTCAGAAGCCCATTGCAAATTGATCAAATGATAACAATCTAAGGTGGGCGGGGCAGTGAAATTGGAGCAGGCAGCTCAAGTTACAAAATGAATTAACAAAAGAGCAAGTCAGCAAACAATTGCAGAAAACAATTAATGCTGATGAGAGTAAAATACTACACGAAGGAAGGAAAAATGTGCAACAGGTACTCCATCAGTGGTATTGAAGTAGTTAAGAGATGAAGTTGAAAGACTGAGACTATACACTCAACAATTCATTCTTCCCTGTACTAGTGTACAACTACTGTATGTTTTTTGGATTGTTCTATATGTCTGACAAATGTGCATTGTTTTATTTGGAAAAGTCTTAAAATGCAGTAAAATTCAGTGCATAAGTTGCACCTTTTTGGATCTCTGTTTCCTGCAAGTGTGGGAGAGAAACAACAACTTATATAGCACCTTAATGTAATAAAACATTGCAAGGTGCTTCACTGGAGCATTATTAAAAAAAAATTGACACTGAGCCATATATGGAGATATTAGAGTAGATGACCAAAAGCTTTGTCAAAGAGGTAGGTTTTAAGGAGCATCTTAAAGGAGGAGAAAGAGGTTTAGGGAGGGAATTTCAGAGCTTGGGGCCAAGGCAGCTGAAGGCACGGCCGCCACTGGTGGAGTGATTTAAAATCGGGGATGTTCAAAAGGCCAGAATAGGTGTAGCGCTGGAGGAGATTACAGAGCTAAGGAGGGGTGAGGCCATGGAAGGATTTGAAAACAAGGATGAGAATTTTTAAATCAAGGCATTGCTTAACTGGGAGCCAATGTAGGTCAGCGAGCACAGGGGAGATGGGTGAGCGGGATTTGGTGCGAGTTAGGATGTGGGCAGCAGAGTTTTGGATGACCTCAAGTTTATGGAGGGTAGAACTAGGGAGGCCGGCCAGGAGTGCTTTGGAATAGTCAAATCTATAGCTGATGAAGGCATGAATGAGGGTTTAGGCAGCAGATAAGTTGAGATAAGGGTGGAGACGGGCGATATTGCGAAGGTGGAAATGGGCAGTCTCAGCGATCGAACGGATATGAGGTCATGTCAGACTTGTACAGAACATGCTAAACTGTCCAGGAAATGTGTCCATCTCCAAATACATCTGTGGAAAAATTCTTTGGCACTTTTTCTTCAGATGATACCTTCTTGGGCCCAAATTACACAATCTGTCAATGTTGTTATTGAGCACTAAACTGCGGACTGTGCAGCTCAGCACAGGCAAAGTATTTTACTCCAGTAACGTTGCAAAAGTTGACCGTACAAGTGCACCTGGACTTTCAGAATGCTTTTGATAAAGTTACCCATGAAAGGTTGTGACACAACTTAAGGCAGTAGGTATCTATGATTGAAACCCGCAAATGGATAAGGAATTAGCTGGAAGTAAGTTGGTGAGGATGTTACACAGTGGTGTGCTTGAGGAATTGTTGCTGTTCCAAATTTACATGGAGGATTTGCATATTATAAGCCGTGGGAGGAGATGGCAGTCAAGTCAGATGAGTTAGAGAAGGAACTACAGAAGGACTTGCATAGAATTTACAGCACAGAAACAGGCCATTTGGCCCAACTGGTCCATGCCGGTTTATGTCCCACACGAGCCTCCTCCCACCCTACTTCCTCTCACCCTATCAGCGTAGCCTTCTATTCATTTCTTCCTCGTGCTTATCTAGTTTCCCCTTAAATGCATCTATGCTATTCACCTCAACCACTCCCTGTGGTAGCGAGTTCCACATTCTCACCACTCTCTTGAGTAAAGACGTTTCTCCTGAATTCCCCATTGGATTTATTGGTGACTATCTTATGGCCCCTAATTTTGGTCTCCCCCACAAGTGGAAACATTTTCTCTATGTTTGTCCTACACAACCCTTTCATAACTTAATGACCTGTATCAGGTCACCCTCTGCCTTCCCTTTAATGGAGAAAAGAGCCCCTGCCTGTTTAATCTTAAGAGAAAATTTGCAAGTCGGCAGGACAACAGCACATGAAATAAAATGTGGGTAAGTGAAAGCTATTACCCGTTACAAGAAAGAATGAGCGACGCACTTACTGAGGGAGAGAGGCTGAGCGAGATCTGGGAATGGTAGACTCAACACTTTGCTGTAATGCAAAAATCTGAAAGTAAAAAAAAAGCTAACAGAATGCTGAGGTATATTGTTGTGCTGAAACTGTACAGCACTCTGGCCAGGCCACACTTTGAGTGTTCAGTTCTGGTCACCAAGAGGACGGTCTAAGCCATGGAGACAGTGCAGAAAAGGACCACAAAGCTGATCCCTGGCCAGTAAAACGTCCCATTAGGGAACCCATAATACACTGCTCAACTGGTTGGTTAAGTTGTAGCCGTGTACCTTTTATAAGGGGAACTGTTGTATTGCGTTTTGACTATTAGGTTTTGGAGCTATGTGTGTATATATAGCTCCACCGGGGCAGCACGGTGGCATAGTGGTTAGCACTGTTGCCTCACAGCGCCAGGGACCCGGGTTCGAATCCAGCCTCGGGTGACTGCCTGTGTGGAGTTTGCACATTCTCCCCGTGTTTGCGTGGGTTTCCTCCGGGTGCTCCGGTTTCCTCCCACAGTCCAAAGATGTGCGGTTAGGTTGATTGGCTATGATAAAAATTGACCCTTAGTGTTAGGGGGATTAAATACGTGGGGTTACAGGGATAGGGTGGGATATGTGTTGGTGTAGGGGTTACGGGGATCGGGTGGGATAAGTGTCGGTGCAGGCTCGATGGGCTGAAATGGCCTCTATCTGCACTGTGGGGTTTCTGTGATTTCTGTGATATAGAGTATGTGAAACCTTAATAAAAAGCTAAATTGTTTTAAATTTTAATGATTGTATACATTACAACAACTTGCATTTATATAGCGCCCTTAACATAGTAAAACATCCCAAGGCGCTTCACAGGAGCGATATTCAAACAAAATTTGACACCGAGCCACATAGGAGCTAATAGGACAGGTTGGTCAAAGAGGTAGGTTTTAAGTAGCTTTTTAAAGGAGGAGAGAGGTAGAGAGGTTTATGGAGGGAATTCCAGAGCTTCGGGCCCAGACAGCTGAAGGCACGGCCGTCTGTGGTGGAGTGAAGGAAATCAGTGCAAGAGGCCAGAAGTGGAGATCTTGGAGGGTTGTAGGGCTGGAGGAGGTTACGGAGATAAAGAGGGATACACTGACCTTATTTAATCTTCTGTCTTCCAGTACAATGCGAGTTTGTTGGCTGGTGAGTAAAGATGGAAGGCATCAACCGATACGTCTTGCGCACTCAGCCTGCGTGTTGATTGGACGAGGCCCAGAAACCAGAATTACAGATAAAAAATGCTCACGACAACAAGGTGAGTGGAAACCGCGCTGGCTATTTTCACAGGCTCTTGTGCGATAATGAATAAGTCCAGGACTGCCACTCAAAGCAGGTGTTAGTTAGGCTCATTATATATGTTAATGAGGGGCCCAGCCCCTGTGGCTGGGTCACAACCTTCTATGCAGTGCCAGTTGTGCCTTCAGATGCCACTGTCCTAGATAATTTCAATTCACCCTGGTCTTTCGAAACCCTGGCACTTGCACACCACTAGGTGACGCTGCAGCACACACGTGACCCAAAAGCAAACACTCTCAATATGAACCCTAGTCTCTAAATGTTTATCATGAAAGGTGAGCTATTTTAATACTGGGTGCAAACTTAATTCACTTTTATTGTACACAAATGTACCCTCACTGCACAGTGTCCTCAGTGGGGGGAAGCACATGCACTTGGAATAAATCAATGTCGACTCCCATACTCGACACGCTTCCTCCCTGTAGCTGCCAGTGAAAATGTCCCGATGCAGTAGGCATACTAGAACTCCAACTCTCATACTAGAATGCCACCGCCTCCCCCAGCACTTTCCTCCTGGAAACCTTCCTCTCCACAGTTGGTGCAATTTTCAGCCAGTACCATTGGTCCCTCATAACACAAAATCTTGTGTCTGCATACCCTGGTCCAATTATCCCCCAGCCTCTATCCCAGTTTCACCTGAAGACGACACTTCACCTCGACTCCTTGTCTGCAGCACTGTGGGGATTGACTAATGAATGTATCTAGTCATTGACATGTAATCCCTCCATGGCCTTGCCCCTCCCTATCTCTGTAATCTCCTCCAGCCCTACAACCCTCCGAGATCTCTGTGCTCCTCCAATTCTGGCCTCTTGAGCAGCCCTGATTTCCTTCGCCCCACCATTGGCGGCCGTGTCTTCAGCTGCCTGGACCCTAAGCTCTGGAATTCACTTACTAAACTGCTCCATCTCTTTCTCCCCCTTTAAGACGCTCCTTTAAAACCTACCTCTTCGACCAAGCTTTTGGTCACTTGTCCTAATATCTCCTTATGTGGTTCGGTGTCAAATTTTGTCTTCTAACGCTCCCTGAAGTGCCTTGGAATGTTTTTACTACATTTAAGGAGCTATATAAATGCAAATTGTTGTACATATCTTGCATTTGAAACTGACTTCCCAAGAAATGTAGTTGCCCAGTTAACACCTTCAAAAAAGGGAGTTGGGAATTGGTTGAAGCTGGGACTGGAGATTATAGCGATACTTGTAGGCTGAGATGACCAAATGGTCTGTGTGAGACAGTGGCTCCTGTGGGGATGGGGAGGAGTGTCTGTGCAAGGGTTCAATACAGAAGATGTGAGGACAGATGCATGTTCTGTAGTTTTGCTTAATTTACCCCAGAAATTGATCATGAAATATTAAGTTGCATGGTAGGGTGGACTAGATTTAAGTGCCAGCAGGCTATTTGTTGCAGGGGATATTGCAGCTGAAACGAATCTGGTCTTTACTTTACATTCATGCATATGTACTTCCACAGGATGAGGATCAAAAGTAAGACTTTCAATTTCTAACCCAGGGTGCTGAGACCAATTGTAGCACCCATACGACTGTTCCGACTGAACACAGACTGGAGATTGAATCTGGAAGCTTGGTCTACTGTGTGACTCATTGGATAAACTTACTGAGCCATGTTGGGGTCGGGTTAGGAATGTGTATGTCGCTAATATTTCTCTCTCCGTTGATACAGCGTTACTAACACCTATGATTTACTCACAAGCTCTGTGACTTGCAGAAGTTTTATTAATGCTTGCACTTTGAATTTTACCGTAACTTTCAGTACGTTGAGTTTCCTGCATAATGTGTGAGCATTAAAATACAATCCATGCACTGAGACTCATAAATTAATTGCAAAGAGGCGGCATCGGCACAGTGGGCCGAATGGTCTCCCTGTGCTGTATCATTCTGTGATTCGATGAAGTGTCAGCAATGCTGCTAATGGTTTTCTTGCCTTGATTTATACTGAGAGGAAAGATAGAAGAAAGACTTACACTTTATACAGCGCCTTTCACAACCTGAGGACATCACAAAGCACTTTATGGCCAATGAAGTACTTTTGAAGTGTAGTCACTGTTATAATGTAGGAAACGCGGCAGCTAATTGCACACAGCAAGCTCCCACAAACAGCAATGTGATAATGACCAGATAATCTGTTCTTTTTGTTATGTTGATTGAAGGATAATTTTTTGGCCAGAACACCGGGGATAATTCCCCTGCTCTTCTTCGAAATAGTGCCATGGGATCTTTTACGTCCACCTGAGAGAGCAGATGGGGCTTCGGTTTAACGTCTCATCTGAAAGACGGCATCTCCGACAGTGCAGCACTCCCTCAGCACTGCATTGGAGTGTCAGCCTAGACTTTTGTGCACAAGTCTCTGGAGTGGGTCATGAACCCACAACCTTCTAACTCAGAAACAAAAATGCCACTGAGCCACGCTGACTCTGGGGAAGGAGTAAAAGGAGAAAGAGGGTAAATTGTAATTTGAGTGGGTGTGGAAAATTAACATGTATATACAGTATTAAGTTCATTTTTGTTCTTTTCTAGTACAGCTGAAAGCAGACTACAATAAAGGATATGTTCTTGTAAAACAGGTATATTATCTCTGCTTTGTTTCTTTTAGTATGGTGTTATGTATTTAATGGAGGTGTTACATTTATGAGGGGTTTTGATGCGGAGAAACTGTTTGCACTGGCAGGCGGCTCGGTAATCAGAGGACACAGATTTAAGATAATTGGCAAAACAACCAGAGGGGAGATGAGAATTTTTTTTTTACGCAGTGAGTTATGATCTGGAATGCGCTGCCTGAAAGGTTGGTGGTAGATTCAATAGTAACTTTTAAAAGGGAATTGGATAAATACTTGAAAAGGAAAAATTTGCAGGGCTATGGGGAAAGATCAAGGGGGCAGTGGGACTAATTGGATAGCTCTTTCAAAGAGCTGGCACAGGCTTGATGAGCCGAATGGCCTCCTTCTGTGCTGTATCATTCTACTGTATTAGTATAGCCCTGGGTTACATTGCAATGCATAGATCAATCTTTAGTGTTAAATGCTAACTAGAGCAGAAGTCATAATGTGTGGTAGTCAATAAGCTGCCTTTTTGCTTAAGATGTACCTTCCGTGAATAACAATTACTCGATTCAGAATGTAGGTTACTTTCCTACAAATTGATTGTGAGATGCTAAGGTTTAAAGATATTCACTTGTTTAAAATAACTTTCTGGCTTAGCTGGATAGAGTAAATGGCAAGACTCAGAGGTAAGTAGGATTGGGTTCTTGCAATCCTTACTGAGATATTATGGTTCTGTTCTGTTGTGCCTTATTATGCATATTCAGTTAATAAACATTTTTGAGGCTTAATGATTTTTTATATAAGAATTTGAAAACTCCATAACTGATGAGCTTGTGAGCATTGTATGGGTTAATTTTTGTGAAATTTATGTTTATTAGAGGCTGTCAGTCAGTTCACTAATACTGAGCTCCTGGTGCACCCCAGGAGTGCATATCAGGAGATTGTGCAGCCCCAGTCTGTGATTTGTCTGTCTTCATTTTTAACAAACAGAAAAATGTACACTTAAATGCTTGAAAGAAAGACTTGCATTTTTATAGCACTTTTCACGACCTGAGGACATCCCAAAGCGCTTTACAACCATTGAAGTACTTTTGAAGTGTAGTCACTGTTGTAATGTAGGAAAGGTGGCAGCCAATTTGCGCACAGCAAGCTCCCACAAACAGCAATGTGATAACGACCAGATAATCTCTTTAGTGATGTTGACTGAGGGATAAATATTGGCCAGGACACCAGGGAAACTAGCCTGCTCTTCTTCGAAATAGTGCCATGGGATCTTTTATGTCCACCTGAGAGATTAGACAGGGCCCACAACCTTCTGACTCGGAGGCGAGGGTGCTACCACCTGAGCCACGGCTCACACAAGACAAGAACATAAAGATAGGAACTGGCTGGCGGTGGAGAAAGTGGTGGTGGGGGGGCTACCTGACATGTGGGAATATGTTATTAATGGGGGGCCTTGATGATTTGAATGGGATAATCAGCAGTTTGTGTCCTATTCTCCTGCCCCCCCCCTCCGCCACAGGGGTGTTAGACCTTGCTCATACAGCCAGATCCCAGCAAACCCCCGTGGCCCATAAACAACCTCCGATGTCCTGCTGGACCTCGGGATCTCCCTCCTCGGACTTTTTTCTCCCCCATTCCTGGAGCCCGCAACCCCTTCTTAACACTCGCAAACCCCATAGACCGCATTCCCAGTGCTTCCTAATCCCATAATTGACCCAGTGCTTGCTGACCTTGACAACTTCCCTCCACAATGCCCCAGGAGCCCCCTCCTCATGATCCAAGATCCCAGGCCTGCCCAGTGTTCCTAGGACTTTCACCGCCAATGTTCTTGGAATATTGGAAGTACACCCAGACCCTGAGAACTCATTTCAAAATACTGCTAGACCCTGAGACTCAATCCCAGCACTGTCAGATTCCAGGACCACCTCCAATGCTGATATGTCAATGTATCCGGTAGTACTACTTCACATTAATCTCCCAGACTTCTAAAACCTCCAACTTACAGTGAGCAATGCCACAGGAGGTCTATTAGGATCTGCAGTTAATAAATCATACTTGTCATTGTCATCTTTATTATTTTGATCTTTGTTGCTTCAGTTCTACCACACTTGTTTCTTCTCATTGTTCTTGCTATTAAACACCATGTACTTAAAGAAATTTTAAAATGATTTAATAGAGTAATTCATTTTTGGGCTTCTGAAGATGTTCCAAAGGTGATTGAGCAGGTTATGATGTCCTCCAGGCTGATCAATTAAACTTCTGTGTTGTAATTCAGTGATAGTCACCTGTTATTGAAGTGTATAATAGCTACAGGAACCAATCCCCACATCCCCCAAAAATTGGACAAGTAATTCTAAGGCAAAATACTGCAGATGCTGGAAATCTGAAATATAAAAAGAAAATGCTGGAAACCCTCAGCAGGTTAAGACAAATAATTCTATTTTGTTTCCCCCCCCCCCCCCCCCCCATCCCCCTCCAAAGTTGGGCGTAAATCCAAGCAATGTCAATTCAGAAGACTTGGGAAAAGACAAAGAGGTGAAGTTGAAGCCAGGACAGATTCTTCACATTGTCAATCAGCTCTACCCATACACCATACAGTTTGCAGAAGAGACTTCAGAAAGGAAGAAGCTGTCACCAAAACGACCACACGAGGAGATTTCTCCAAACAGCAACTCCAGCCCGTCGAATAAATATCTGAAGACCGAGCACTCCAATCCAAAGGAGCACCGCACATTTTATACTAAGCCTAAAAGGAAGAAAGAGAAGACTAAGGAAGGACATATGGCGGAAGATACCAGCAACACAGCAACTCCATTGAACTCTACTGACACAGCGGAAAAAAAAGTAATTGACGGATTGGATTTAACTTGGCCCATCTTATGTGACGTTATATTTGAAGTAGCACCACCTCCATAGTCTACCTCATCACCCAGTCTCTTCTCTCGTGGACTAAATGGCCCATGGCCATAATTTCCTGTTAAAGTCCACAAGTTAGGGGCAGAGATGCAGGCAGGCAGAATTCATTTCCTGTACTGAAAATCAGCTGTGCATTAATGAATATCCAGCTTTAAGTGGTTTATGATTTTGAAATTAAAAAAAAATCTTGTCTAGATGAATGCAGTAGTTCAAAAAGAGAATGTGGTAATTTTCATTTAATTTGCTTATATATATTAGTTTTGAGACTAGAGAAAGGTGCCGTTCCTTGACCAGGAGGAGGGGGCATTCTATGTGTCTACTCCTTCCCAAGGCAAGACCGAGTAACTTTATATGTGTGTGTACTAGACCAGCAGCTATTACCCCACCCCTTTTACAGAATACGTAGATTTGAAGTTATAACCGTGATTACAAAAAATCTTAGTTCTGCTCACAAAGATGTAACATGTTTGTCATTATGATTACCTAGAGAGCACGATAGTTATTATCCAAATATCTATACGTTAGATGAGCATGTTTTTAACTTTGTTCCTTTAGGATTTTCAGGGAATGTGGAGTCAGGGACTAAAAGTCTCCATGCAGGATCCAAAAATGCAGGTACTAAACTTTTTTCCCCCCTCAAAAATCTCACCTAAAATTGCTATAAAATTATCATGGTTTTCCCCTACCACATTTGCACTAATAGCATTTCAATTTTTACATTGTTTAAAACAGATTAACTCACTGAAAGATTTTTACCTGGTATAGACAGAAGATATGGTCAATTGTCAAAGACTGAATATATGTCAAAAGGGGTGGAAAATGGGTGATTCATAGCATCTACCCCTCTTCATCTCACCCTATTTCATGGTTCAAATTATTGTTTGAAACACTTCCTACAAGATGTAACATTTACCAAATGTGCCAACTGGAGGTGGCAAAAACTGGCAGAGGTTCCACAGTTTATATTCCCTCCATGGTGCCCACAGAGCTACATTTTCAGCTAATCCAAAGCTGAGGCTCTCATCTCTAGAAAACAGAAGGGGTGACCTAATAGAGGTCTTTAAAATTACGAAACAATAGGGTAGACGTAGAGAAAATGTTTCCGCTTGTGGGGGGATTCCAGAACTACAAATAAATCCAATAAGGAATGCGGAAGAAACTTCTTTACCCAGGGAGTGGTGAGAATGTGGAACTTGCAACCACAGGGAGTAGTTGAGGCGAATAACATAGATGCATTTAAGCGGAAATTGATAAGTACAAGGAATAAAAGGATCTGTCGATAGGGTGAGATGAAGTAGAGTGGGAGGAGGCTTGTGTGGAGCATAAACTCCGTCTTGGACCACGCGGCCTGTTTCTACGCTGTAAATTCGATGTAATTCTATGTTCTGAAGATTTACTACTCTGATTGAAAGCTTATCAAAAAATATGAAACCCAATGAAGCAACAGTACTGGAGCCATTCTCCCATTTCTCTCCTCCTTCCTCTCAAGTCCACAAGGTTGTGATTCTGCTGAGTTTGCTTATTTCCTTTCCACTCTGCTCTTTCCTGCTCAATCAGGCCTCTGATCTCTTCTTCCTCTGGATTTTGCGTCGCTAAACATTAGCGAGTATGAAAGGCTACCAAAAAAGGGGGCAGGGAGCAGCATTGTATTATAAAAAAAAATCATTTGTGTTAAGTTCCTAAGTGTTTTTACAGATCAATGCAAGAATCCTTTTTCTCCCAGGTGTACAAAGATGATACAGTTGTAGTAATTAAGGACAAATATCCAAAGTCTCGCTTTCACTGGCTGGTTTTACCATGGGAGTCCATCTCCAGCCTGAAGGCTGTGAGGAGGGATCACTTAACGCTACTTCAACACATGAACCAAGTTGGCGAAAAGCTGGTGCGAGAATGTCTGGATTCTGACGAATTGAAATTTCGATTGGGTTACCATGCTATTCCCAGCATGAGGTAAGAGGAGTTTATTTTCACATTGACATCTGTGCTGGCTCTTTGCTGGAGCAATCCAAAACTGGAGCACGCTTCAGTGTGCGTACGATGCAACCACATGCACTTTATTTTTCTTGGTGCAACACTTGCACCTTCATTAAAAGTGAACCCCAGGTTTGAAAACGATTTGCTTGGAATTGCTTTACTGCAATTTGGTTTTATGCACTAAAAGGATCATTTATGGTAACTGTTGCTTTTCGATATTTGTCTTTGTGGGGCTGACGGAGATTACAGATATAGGGAAGGGCGAGGCCATGGAGGGATTTGAAAACCAGGATGAGAATTTTAAAATCGAGGCGTAGCTTAACCGGGAGCCAATGTCAGTCAGTGAGCACAGGGGGAGATGGGTGAACGGGACTTGGTGTGAGTTAGGACATGGCCAGCCGAGTTTTGGATCACCAAGTTTATGTAGGGTGGAATGTGGGAGGCCAACCAGGAGAGTGTTGGAATAGTCAAGTCTACAGGTAGCAAAGGCATGGCTGAGGGTTTCAGCAGCGCATGAGCTGAGGCGGGGAGGAGTCAGACAATATTAGAGGTGGAAATAGGCAGTCTTTGCTATGGCACGGATATGTGGTCGGAAGCTCATTTTGGGGTCAAATATGACAGAGGTTGCGAACAGTGTGTTTCGGCCTCGGACAGATGCTAAGGATAGGGATGGAGTTATGGCTAGGAAATGTCATTTGTGGCAGGGACCGAATGGCTTCGGTCTTCCCAATGTTTAGTTGGAGGAAATTCCTGTCGTCCTTGTAATTGTTTTAAACACACACATTTAAATTGGCTTGCAGATTGCACTAAGAAAGACTCCCATTTATATAGTGCATTATTGTGCCTCTTGGAAACAGTGAATTACTTTGAAGTGGAGTGCCTGTTATTATGTTGGCACGTGTCAATTTGCATAATGCAGCAATGTCCTACAACAGCGATTGGTTGAATGACCAGTTCATTTGTTTTGGCAGTGTTGACTGAGGGAGTAATATTGGTCAAAGTCGCAGGAAGCCTCCTGTTCTTCATATAGTACCATGGGATCTTTAAGATTTACATGAACCACAGCAGGCAGGCGGAGCCTCGGTTTAACGTCAAATCCAAAGAAGAGCACTTCCTCTGTCACACTGGATTGTTACTCTAGATTATATGCTCAAATCCTGGAATAGATTTGAATCCATAATCTTCTGACAAGTGGGAGTTCTACCAACTGTAAATTAGTTCTTTCAAATTGGCCTCTTAATTGAAATGTTGTTCTGGTTCCTTGTCAAATTGCACAATTTGATGTTGTATACATCAATGAGGGACAGCTGTGAGTGTATGTTAGATGTAATTCTATATTGTTACTGTGCTTCTGACATACCTGCAGCCTTTTTTATACTCTAGATCCTTTGTTCTGGTCTTATAATTAAAGTATGGTTTTACAATCAGTAATCACTGATGGTAACCTAACTGTACCTCGTGGGTGTTTGAGGATAATTCAGAGTATATATATATAGCTGTGCACACATATCAAAAGAAAGTGGTGTATTTTTTTTTAAACAGTTCCTGTGTAAAACAAGGCCAATTTAGTCCTACTGAATGAGGTATGCTTGGGTTACTTAGTGATAAATCCCTTCTAATCAATTGAGATTAATACTGATTGTGAATTTATTGGTGTACAGATTTTATTATTAGTAAGAACATAAGAAATAGGAGCAGGAGTCGGCCATACGGCCCCGCGAGCCTGTTCCACCATTCAGTAAGATCATGGCTGATCTTCTACATCAACTCCACTTTCCCACACTGTCCCCATATCCTTTGATTCCTTTAGTGTCCAAAAATCTATCGATCTCGGCCTTGAATATACTCAACGACTGAGCCTCTGCGATAGAGAATTCCAAAGATTCAAAATCCTCTGTGAAGAAATCTCTCCTCATCTCAGTCCTAAATGGCTGACCCCTTATCCTGAGACTATGACCCCTAGTTCTAGACTCTCCAGCCAGGAGAAACAGTCCCTTAGCAGCTACCCTATCAAACCCTCTAAGAATTTTATGTTTCAGTGAGATGATCTTGATTTGGTCAGAGCATCTTTTGTAAGATATTGCAGTATTGTAGTTCTCATTTAAACTAAAGTGTATGACTTTGTAGAAAGCAGTACATTATTGAGCATTCAGTCACTTTATTTCCCTCTTTACTCCCGTGCCCTTTCACCAGCCACGTTCACCTCCACGTTATCAGCCAAGACTTTGATTCCCCCTGCCTGAAGAACAAAAAGCATTGGAATTCATTTAATACAGATTATTTCTTGGAATCAGAAGGTAAGAGGAACATCCAGTTACATCAATGGTTTTCAAACGTTTCTGCATTAGGTGCATTCCCAGGGACCCTTGTTCTAACCGCTGCCCAAAAGAAAACAGCACCTTATATTTGTCTACAGCAATAGAAGCAACATGCTAATAAGTCGGCAAATACAGATATCTGATAACTGACAGATATTTTGATGACCTTGAAACCATGTTTGAAAATTTATAATTTGCATGAAAGAAACTATAGACATTACAACAATTAGAAAATTGTTAAATCTTATTTTTTCCCATAGGCTGTTTACTAAGTTTATATTGGGTTAATACCCTTTACTATTGAATGTAATGTTTGAGTATTTCAGTATTTATCCTGCCACTCATCAAGCTTCGCCATTTATTCATTGATTTTTAATGAGCAGACCACAGTTTAAAATTACGTAGAATATATAGCACAGAAACAGGCCATTCAGCCCAACAGATCTATGCCGGAGTTTATGCTCCACATGAGCCTCCACCCACCCCTCTTCATTTCACCCTATTGCCATATCCTTATATTCCTTTCTCCCCCATGTACTTATCTAGCTTCCCCTTAAATGCATCTATGCTATTTGCCTCAACCACTCCCTGTGGTAGCGAGTTCCACATTCTCAGCACTCTGAGTAAAGAAGTTTCTCCTGAATCCCCTATTGGATTTATTGGTGACTATCTTATATTTATGGCCCCTAGTTTTGGTCTCCCCCACAAGTGGAAACATTTTCTTTAAGTCTACCCTATCGAACCCCTTCATAATTTTAAAGACCTCTTATCAGGTCACCTCTCAGTCTTCTCTTCTAAAGAAAAGAGCCCCAGCCTGTTCAGCCTTTCCTGATAGTTATAACATCTCAGTTCTGGTATCATCCTTGTAAAAGATCTGGTCTTCTACCCACCTCATTGGCTACATTGCTCCGGTCTCAAGTGCCCATTGCTGTCCCCTCCATCCCTACACTTCCCCCCCCCCCCCCCCCCCCCCATCCCCTCCTCCAATTTCCCGTTTTGCCCCTTCTACCTCTCTCCTCCCCTACTCCCCTCCCAACCTCTACCCCTTGTCCTTTCCACTTCCCCTACTCTCTGGTGGGAGGCTCGGGGCGTTTTACTACGTTAAAGGCATTATATAAATGCAAGTTGATGTTGTTGAGGCTGTATTTACAGCATGGCTGGTTTGTATAGGAAATTTCCGCTAGATCCGATTTTAGAGCTGTAATCTGTTGCCACAATTCACAGCCCGTGTGTGTCTCGTGCTTCGCTAGATCAGATTTTAGAGCTGTAATCTGTTGCCACAGTTTAGTTTGATGTGAACCTCGGGAGAGGTCCGTACTACCAGCACGGAATTTCCATTTCCTCTATCAGGGATCCTTGTGTAAAGAAGAGAAAGAGCTTGCATTTATGTAGTGCCTTAAATCACATCCTCTAGATAGCCCAAAGCACGTCACAAGCAATTGATTACCTTTAATCTATATGGCCCCTCTAAGTGAGATACAGGGCTGAAGTACATGATGTGAAAAGGATTGAGAATAGTCCAAGCTTATCTCACTTAAGACCCTCTTGACAATCAGAGGAGACTTTCCTACTGTTGGTTTGGACAAGATTCTAAGCAGGCCCCCGCTTATTGAATGAAGGTTTTTGCACCTTAACTGTTGCCAACTTGGTTCCTTTTTAAAAAAAAAATATGGACAGACTGGAAGCTAAGAGCCCATCTCGAAGTATGATGCTTTTTTTCTTTCTTTACTTAACTAGATGTGATGAAGATGGTAGAACGGGACGGAAAGGTAACTGTCAAGGATGGAATGACTGAGTTATTAAAACTGCCACTCGTGTGCCATGTCTGCCAACAGCAACAATCCACCATTCCACAACTGAAAGAGCACTTGAAAAAGCACTTGCCTTGAAAAGTTCAGCAGTCCCAGTGCTTCTATGTGCCTCTCCAACAGCATTCACTTAACAGATTTCCATTCATTGTTTACCTGTACAGGTTAACGAGAACCGTTCGTTAGTCATGTTATTGAGCAATAAAGAATGATGAAGCATTCTCGTGAAATACTCCAATTATGTAAATGCCTTGTAAACCCTTCTAAATGGCAAACCTCTGGCTTCTGATTGCAATATTCTGTTGTTTCAACAGCAACAATAACTGTTTATATATTTATATAGTGTCTTTAACATAATAAAACATCCCAGTGGAGAACTGATGGTATTCAGAGGGAGACTGTTTAACATTGCTGGGTTTTTTTAACTACAGAATGTAATAGATGAGTTACAGATACAGACATTGTTCCAGCGCTAGTAATACAGAGGTTAGAGTTACACACTATATTTAGACCATTAGGGCACTGATAAACAGAAACTTGCCAAGTTAGCTAAACAAGCCACACTCTCATTCCAAGAATGAGAAGTAATGACTGCTTTATTATGTAAGAGAAGGATGAGCTTGTGCAAGGAGGGGGCAAGCGTTCCAACCGTATGGTTCCAGTAAACTTTTGCACATTCCAGTTATGAAATAGTAACACTTTCAATAACGTGGCGTACAATTGTTACATTCAATTTAATTTGAATAAAATTTAGTGGATTAATAGGACTCATGGTTGATTTAGAGAGAAAACTGTGTCTGAAACTTGGACAGTATTATATATTCTGTTGAAAGGGAAAAGATATGAATTGATTGTTAATTGAATCCAATTTGTGTTAATTTGATTACAAAAGATAAAGTCAAAACAAATTCTAATTCCTGAAAATTTGACGATATGTTTGTTTTATTAAAAGAGCGTTCATAAACCGAATGTGATTTGTATTTGCTGATTTAGATATTGAATTTCCAAGCTCCCTCAGTAACCTAATGGCTAAAGGAATTGCCATTTGCAGCACCAAAGAGACCAGAAAGGTCTCAAGTTGAATTATTGGTCTGAGCTTCCTAAATTAGCTGATCGCAGCTGGGGCAGCAACAGAAGCAATGCAAGTGGCTGTGGGCCAGGGTTCCTACTTCTGAACGCAATTCAGCTATTCCTGGGCATGTGTGGACAGCAAGCGAAGACAAGTTTGTGGTCAACTGTGAAGCTCCGCCACAGCTAAACTGCCTCCTGAAACGATAGCAAAATACTGCAGATGCTGGAAATCTGAAATAACAACAGAAAATGCTGGAAATACTCCGGTCAGGCAGCATCCGTGGAGAGAGAAACAGAGTTAACATTTGGGTCCCAGACCTGAAACGTTAACTCTGTTTCTCTCTCCACGGATGCTGCCTGGCCTGCTGAGTATTTCCAGCATTTTCTGTTGCCTCCTGAAACTCCCTCTTTAGACTCGCAGTTTCATGAATTTCTCACCATAACCCATAGACTTTTTAAAATTCATTCATGGGATGTAGGCATCACTGGAAAGGCCAGTATTTATTGCCCTTGAGAAGGTAGTGGTGAGCCGCCTTTTTGAACTGCTGCAGTCCGTGTGGTGAAGGTACTCTCACAGTGCTGTTAGGGAGGGAGTTCCAGGATTTTGACCCAGCAATGATGAAGGAACGGCGATATACTTCCAAGTCAGGATAGTGTGTGACTTGCAGGTGGTGGTGTTCACATCCGCCTGCTGCTCTCTTCCTTCCAGGTGGTAGAGATCATGAGTTTGAGAGGTGCTGTCGAAGAACCTCTTTTCTGATCAAGTACTCTGCAGGAGTTTCATTTAATACTCTTTTCCTTGTTGCCATAACTAATGATTCTATACTTATCCACATTTCACTCTGGCACCCAAGAGTCACCTTTCCAATAACAATTTGCATTTATAAAGCACCTTCAACATAGAAAAACGTTCCAAGGTGTTTCACAGAGGGCGTATGGAAAAAAATGGAAGCGGAGCCAAAGAAAGAGATAGTAGGAGTGGTTACAAAAAACCTTGGTTAAATTTTTACGGGGTCTTAGAGGAAGGTGACTGGTTTAGGGAGGGAATTCCAGAGCTTTGTGCCTAGATGGCTGCCAATAGTAGGGTGAAGGAAGGGGTTGCACAAGAGGCTGGAGTCTGAGAAATTGAGTTTTGAAAGGGTGGAGGGAGGGGGGTGAGGTGGGGAAGGTTAGCATTGCTTAGAGATGGGTGGGGCAAGGCAATTTTAAATCTGAAGCATAGAAGGATGGGATGATGGGTGAGCAGGATTTGGTACAGGATTGGATACAGGCAACAGAGTTTTGGGTGAGGATAGAAAGCCGGTCAGAAGAGCTTTGGAATAGTTGGGTTTAGATGTGACAAAGACACGGACGAGGATTTCAGTGGCAGGTAGGCATCTCAGTGTGGAAAGAGAAGCCATTGGTTGTGATGGCTATAACCGGATAAGAATGAAACCAAGCGAGGGTAGTTCCACTGAGCTGAATCAGAGAGGAGAAGCATTGGAGGAGGATGGTGTGGTCAACCATGTCAGAGGCTACAGAGAGAATGAGTAGAGATAATGTATCACTGCCTCACAGAATATAATTAATAACTTTGGTTAGGGACATTTCAGTGCTGTAGGAAGAGTGGAAACCTGATTACAAAGATTGAAACGGGATTGCAGGAGAGGTGGCCACAAATCTAAGAAGCTAAAACACATTCAACGATTTTGGAGAGGAAAACGAGTTTGGAGGTGGGTCAGTAGTTTGAAAGACAGAGGGGCCATGGGTATGGTTTTCTGAGGAAGGGACGATGATGGCTGTTTTGAAAGGCGGTGGGTGGGGACGGGGAACAGTACCTGAGGAGACAGAACCATTTACAAATGTTAGCCAGGTAGAGAAGTGGTGTGGTCAGCAGTTTCTGGGAATGGGGGGTCAAGAGAGCAAGAGGTTGGTCTCATGGACAAGGTGAGCTTAGAAAGGGCATGGGAGATGGGGGAAAAACTCGAGGGAGGGATTCAAAGATAAGGAGGTGCCTCTCGGAGGTTTGGGTTGGTGAACAAGGGGGTAGGCTGCAGATGCAGTTGAACAGATCGTTTCGATCTTGGTGAAAAATAAATCTATGAGCTCCTACCAAAACAATCTAAACCTTTCTCAATCTGGTTGTGTTGCTCCCTATTATTTGCTCTGTTTCCTGTTTTGGTATCATCTGCAAATTTCAACATTTTAGATGCAATGCACATCCAAAATAATTAATATATTCACAAGGGTCCCAAGACCAGTTAATCTCATTTGTAACTGCCTTCCAGACTGAAAGTTGACTTTTATGCTACCCTTTGTTTCCTGTTTTAAAACACATTAGTGTGGTGGTTCCACCGAGTGTCCCTTACATATATATAAAATGTACATAATTCACTTTAACCTAACCGTATGTATATTACTTACCTGTTTGGGCCATTGCCCCTTTAAGACGCGTCCTAACGCACTGACGTCGCGTCACGCATCACGTGACGCACGCGCGCCGGCCACAGGCCCGGCTCGGCCTTCCATGGCGGCCGCCGGCACAGCCCGGCCTACCATGACTTTGGCCGCATCGGCCAGCCGACGTGAGCGACGCGATCTCCCGCTCCCGCGGCAAGCGCCGGCCCAGCTCGGCCTCCAGCTCCCGCTCCCGCGCTCGCGACTTCGGCCTCAACGGCCAGCCTCAGTGCCGGGTAAACGCGCCGACGTATCAGCGCAGGTCACGTGACCGCCCCAAGCGCGGGCGAATGCGCTGACGTCACGACGCGGTCACGTGACGCCCGAAGCGCGGGAAAACACAGCCGAGCGTGATGACGTCATCACGCTATCCAGAGGACTGCAGACTCAGTCCTCGTGGCATCCCCGCTGGGGAAAGACCTACTCTACGGTTCTCCTGCAACCATCTCACTTACCTGTTGTAATTCGTCTGCTTCCTGTATTAAAGAACTTATTTATTGTTCTCCTGAAGTCGAACTCGATTATTTAGTAGGCATTCGTCCAATACCTGCTGAGGTCAACCCGAATTCCTACAATTGGTGACCCAACGACGTGAGTACGGGAGCTCATCAATTCCTACACTACAATTGGTGACCCCGTATCCGTGAGCGATTTTCACGGAAGCAACGTGCAGCCCTTTCTCCAGTTTTCTCCTTAACAAACGCAAACATCTCCTGACGCTGCAAACATCGAGGATGGGTCCAACGGGCATCTCGTGGCCGCGATCAGCCACGTGAAAGTTGCTGTCCTTACCGATCACTGATCATCGCAGCAACTTTTCACCCTCCGTTGTGTTATCGTCGTAGCACTATGGCATGCCCCATTCCATGCGTTCCAGCCTCCCGAAGGTTTCGCTCACCTGTCGGCGAGTTCACCGACCTCGCCTGTCAAGTCCTTCTGGATCGCTCGTTTGGCGTTCCTGCAGAGTTCGTCAGAACAAGGACTTGTTTCAACAGCTATGGAGCCATCACCCGCGTCCGCCCAACCTGCCCGTCACTCTGACAAGGCCTGCTGTTTCGCACGTCTCCACGGTCCTTCGCCTGACGGATACGTTTTATTCGCCACGACGTGCGTAAAGATCCGCTTACGACCAGCATCTTCAGACCTGGCCCGTCAAGTCGAGACAGCACGCCCGCCGAGACCACCAGCTCGTCAGACCATCTCATCTTTGGACTTTCATTAAAGCAAATTCTGGGGGGGCGCATGTGGCGGTTCCACCGGGTATCCCTTACATATATAATGTACATAATTCACTTTAACCTAACTGTATGTATATTACTTACCTGTTTGGGCCGTTGCCCCTTTAACTTACCTGTTTGGGCTGCTGCCCCTTTAAGACGCGTCCTAACGCACTGACGTCACGTCACGTGACGCACGCGCGCCGGCCACGGGCCCGGCTCGGCCTTCCATGGTGGCCGCCGGCACAGCCCGGCCTACCACGACTTCGGCCGCATCGGCCAGCCGACGTGAGCGACGCGATCTCTCGCTCCCGCGGCAAGCGCCGGCCCAACTCGGCCTCCAGCTCCCGCTCCCGCGCCTCACGACTTCGGCCTCAATGGCCAGCCTCAGTGCCGGGTAAACGCGCCGACGTATCGGCGCGGGTCACGTGACCGCCCCAAGCGCGGGCAAACGCGCTGACGTCACGACACGGTCACGTGATGCCCGAAGCACGGGAAAACACAGCCGAGCATGATGACGTTATCACGCTATCCAGAGGACTGCGGACTCAGTCCTCGCGGCGTCCCCGCTGGGGAAAGACCTACTCTACGGCTCTCCTGCAACCATCTCACTTACCTGCTGTAATTCGTCTGCTTCCTGCATTAAAGAACTTATTTATTGTTCTCCTGAAGTCGAACTCGATTATTTAGTAGACATTCGTCCAATACCTGCTGAGGTCAACCCGAATTCCTACATTAGCATCATATTTACTTGCTATTCTGTGACTTGTATTCCATGGCACTATTTCGAAGAAGAGCAGGGGAGTTCTCCCCGGTGTTCTGGCCAATATTTATCCCTCAACCAACATCACTAAAACAAACTGATTATCTGGTCATTATCACATTGCTGTTTGTGGGAGCTTGCTGTGTGCAAATTGGCTGCCACATGTCCTACATTACAGCAGTGGCTACACTTCATTGGCTGTAAAGCGCTTTGGGACCTCCTGAGGTTGTGAAAGGCTCTATATAAATGTAAGTCTTTCCTTCTTACCTTAACCATTAATTACCATTGTGATCAAAAACGTTCTGAAAGTCCTGTATATGGCAACTGCAATCCTCTTGTCCACTATGTCCAGCAAGTTAGTTCAACATCACTTCCTTTTTCCTGAATCCAGCATCATAGTACTGTTATATCCTCCAAGTGCTCACCCATCAGAGCTCTCAAAACAGTTTCAAAGACTTCCCCCTCAACTGGGGAACAGAATAATATGAAGCTCATGGTCCATCAGCAGATCTACAGTAACCCCGTTTGAACAGAATCATCTTCAGCAATTCTAATGTACTCCTGACCTCATTAAGTTTAGATCTTTACTAAAGAGCGAGGAGGGGCCATGAAATAACACTGGCGAGCAAAATAAAGGAAAATCCTAAGGCGTTTTATAAGTATATTAAGGGCAAGAGGATAACTAGGGAAAGAGTAGGGCCCATTAGGGAACAAAGTGGCAATCTGTGTGTGGAGCCAGAAGATGCTGTATAAAACACTGGTTAGGCCACAGCTGGAATACTGTGTGCAGTTCTGGTCGCCACACTACAGGAAGGATGTGATAGCTTTGGAGAGGGTGCAGAGGAGATTCACCAGGATGCTACCAGGGCTGGAACGCTTCAGCTATGAAGAGAGACTGGGCAGATTGGGTTTGTTTTCCTTGGAGCAGAGGAGGCTGAGGGGGAACATGATTGAGGTGTACAAAATTATGAGGGGCATAGATAGGATGGATACTAAGGAGCTTTTTCCCTTAGTAGAAGGGTCAATAACTAGGGGGCACAGATTCAAGGTAAAGGGCGGGAGGTTTAGAGGGGATTTGAGAAAGAACTTTTTCACCCAGAGGGTGGTTGGAGTCTGGAACTCACTGCCCGGAAGGGTTGTGGAGGCTGGAACCCTCACAACATTCAAGACGCATTTGGATGAGCACTTGAAATGCCATAGCATACAAGGCTACGGACCAAATGCTGGAATATGGGATTAGATTAGACAGGGCGTGATGGCCGGCGCGGACACGATGGGCCGAAGGGCCTCTATCCGTGCTGTATAACTCTATGACTCTATGGAGAAGGACAATGTAGACATAGAAATCGGGCAGGGGGACTGTGATATACTTGAACATATTAGCATCGAGAGTGAGGAGGTACTAACGGTTTTAGCAGGCTTAAAAGTGGATAAATCCCCAGGCCCGGACGAGATGTATCCCAGGCTGCTGTGTGAGGCAAAGGAGGAGATTGCAGGGGCTCTGACACAAATTTTCAGAACCTCTCTGGCCACAGGGGATGTGCCAGAGGACTGGAGAACAGCTAACGTAGTACCATTATTCAAGAAGGGTAGTAGGGATAAACCAGGGACTTACAGGCCAGTGAGCCTAACATCAGTGGTAGGGAAATTATTGGAAAAAATCCTGAGGGACAGAATTAGTCTCCACTTGGAGAGGCAAGGATTAATCAGGGATAGTCAGCATGGCTTTGTCAAGGGAAGATCATGTCTGACTAATTTGATTGCATTTTTTGAGGGGGTGACTAGGTGTGTGGATGAGGGTAGTGCAGTGGATGTGGTATACATGGATTTCAGTAAGGCTTTCGATAAAGTCCCGCATAGGAGACTGGTCAAGAAGGTAAGAGCCCATGGGATCCAGGGTGACTTGGCACATTGGATCCAAAACTGGCTTAGTGGCAGAAGGCAGAGGGTGGTGGTCAAAGGCTGTTTTTGTGACTGGAAGCCTGTGTCCAGTGGGGTACCGCAGGGATCTGTGCTGGGTCCCTTGCTGTTTGTGGTCTACATTAATGATTTGGATGTGAATGTAAAAGGTATGATCAGTAAGTTCGCAGATGACACGAAAATTGGTGGGGTGGTAAATAGCGAGGAGGGTAGCCTCAGTCTGCAGGACGATATAGATGGGTTGGTCAGATGGGCGGAACAGTGGCAAATGGAATTTAACCCTGAAAAGTGTGAGGTGATGCATTTTGGAGGGACTAACAAGGCAAGGGAATACACAATGAATGGTAGGACCCTAGGAAGGACAGAGGATCAGAGGGACCTTGGTGTGCATGTACATAGATCCCTGAAGGCAGCAGAACAGGTGGATAAGGTGGTTAAAAAGGCATATGGGATACTTGCCTTCATTAGCCGAGGCATAGAATATAAGAGCAGGGAGGTTATGATGGAGCTGTACAAAACGCTGGTTAGGCCACAGCTGGAATACTGTGTGCAGTTCCGGTCGCCACACTATAGGAAGGATGTGATTGCTTTGGCGAGGGTGCAGAGGAGATTCACTAGGATGTTACCTGGGCTGGAGCGCTTCAGCTATGAAGAAAGACTGGACAGGCTGGGGTTGTTTTCCTTGGAGCAGAGAAGGCTGAGGGGGGACCTGATTGAGGTGTACAAAATTATGAGGGGCATAGATAGGGTTGATAGAAAGGAACTTTTTCCCTTAGTAGAGGGGTCAATAACAAGGGGGCATAGATTCAAGGTAAGGGGCAGGAGGTTTAGAGGGGATTTGAGGAAGAACTTTTTCACCCAGAGGGTGGTTGGAATCTGGAACTCACTGCCTGAAAGGGTGGTAGAGGCAGGAACCCTCACAACATTCAAGAAGCATTTGGATGAGCACTTGAAATGCCATAGCATACAAGGCTACGGACCAAATGCTGGAAAATGGGATTAGATTAGACAGGGCCTGATGGCCGGTGCGGATGCGATGGGCCGAAGGATCTCTTTCTGTGCTGTATAACTCTCTATGACTCTATCTCAAAACTAGTATGGAGAATAAGTATTGTGTGTCAACTTGTGTGGGATGGGCTGTTCTTGGCTTCCGAGTACATGATGGGACAACTTGTCAACCACTACTCCACGCTGGCACGTCAACTAGTTAATTCATCACCAAAGCCAACTTGGCAGTGAACAAAAGACAGCTCAGATCAACCTGTAATATGACTTGATAATGGCCCCCTGTCTGACGCCCATAGTAACAGCAACAGCAGGGCTATAAAAGGTAATGATCGGGAGAGAAACAGCATTGTTATCCCATCTAACAACTAAGGGTGACCACCAAAGAGGGTGGTTTTATAAGTGCAAGGGAAATAATCATAACAAAAACAGCGATGAAGTCATCAAGTTTACATATTATGAAGTGCCCCATACCAATGACAGTTCTCTGCAGGAAATTCCCCTGGAACACCACGCAGTCAGTGAAATCAGAACCCAGGATGACCTCCTTCTCCTCAATGGACAGCCAGATAGTCAACTCTGGCAGGGTGGTGAAGGAGGTCAGGGCACTGATGATTGACATGGGGACGGGCTACTTCAAAGCGGGGTTCGCTGGTCAACCCAAGCCCTCGGTGACCGTCTCTTCCATCGTGGGCAGACCCATCCAACGTAGCGCCAAGACCGGGGACAACCGCCAGGAGAACTTCGTGGGCAGCGAGCTGAGAGCACCCATGGAGCTGCGGCTCAGCAACCCGCTGCGGTACGGCATCGTGGTGGACTGGAACGGCGCCGAAGCCATCCTGTCCTACATCTTCGAGAAGGAGCTGAAGGTCCGGCCCGAGGACCACGTCGTGATGGTAGCCGACCCTCCTCTCAGTCCCACCACCAACAGGGAGAAGATGGCCGAGCTCCTGTTCGAGACCTTCAGCATCCCGGCCATCCACATCACCAGGCAGTCCCTCCTCTCCATCTACGCCTATGGGTGCACCAGTGGGCTGGTGGTGGAGAGTGGCCATGGGTCATCTTGTGTAGTCCCTATCCACGAGGGCTACATCATGCCCCACATCACCGCCACCGTGGATTACGGGGGCAGCGATTTAACCAAACATTTGATGAAGCTCATCAATCAGAACGGGCACAAGTTATGCGCCAACGAATATCACATTGTGGAGCACATCAAACAGGAATATTGCTACACTGCCACTGACTTTGATGCCGAGATGCGGGGCGAGGCCAAGGAATGTGCAATGCACTATGAGCTGCCTGATGGTAAAGTGATCACCATTGGAAAGGAGAAGATTAAGTGCCCTGAAGCCCTCTTCAATCCAGCACTCATGGGTTCCCGAGAGGCCGGGCTCCACACAATCGCTCTAAACATCATGAACAAGTGTGACAGTAGCCTGCTGGGGGAGATGTACAAGAACATCCTGCTATGCGGCGGCTCCACCATGTTTTCCGGTTTCCGTGTTCGTTTCCAGAAGGAGTTGAGGAAACTGGCGCAGGATATGAACCCCCAGGTCCAAGCAATTCCTGAGAGGAGATATTCAGTGTGGTATGGAGGCTCAATCCTGTCCTGTCTCAAATCCTTCCAGCAACTTTGGGTCAACAAAAAGGAGTACGACGAGCGTGGACCGTTAGTTATCTATCGGAAATGTTTCTGAAGCTGTTTTAAACACTTGTGTCTTTTTTAACGTAGTGTTGATTTCCATCGCTGAATGTAACTTATTTTAATCAGGAAAAAAACAGGTTTAAAACTATGGAAACAAAATAAAGTCTTATAATCCGTGTGATTATTGAAATGTATAATCATGGAGATTGAAATGTGATTAGAAATAGAGTAGATACCTTGCTTCACCTGGAATCCCATTGGGTTCTGTTGACTTTGGGGATGGTAGGACTGCGGGCCACGCATGTGAATTGTCAGAGGACCAGAAAGAGCCAGGGGTTCTGCTCACAGTATGGACGGGTCATTGCACCAGTTAGATGTTTCCTCCTCTTCTGGCAGTGCTCAATGGTACTGATTTAAATACTGTCACAATTTAAACTGTTTTAGTGGGTTTTACTATTCATCTTTTACTGTAGCATTTCATTACAGTTTACTTTAAATGTTATAAAAAAACTAGAAAAGGGTGGTAGGATTTCTCAGATGGCTTATTGAGTGAATGCTGGTGTTGGACTACGCAGTAAGGCCTTAGGTTCCATCCCTGCTTCCGATCTCTGTAACCTCCTCCAGCCCTACAACCCTCCAAGATCTCTGCCCGCTCAGGTAGATGTAAAAGATCCCATGGCACTGTTTTGAAGAAGAGCAGGGGAGTTATCCCTGGTGCCCTGGCCAATATTTATCCCTCAATCAACATCACTGGTCATTATCACATTGCTGTTTTGTGGGAGCTTGCTGTGTGTAAATTGGCTGCCACGTTTCCTACATTACAACAGTGACTACACTTCAAAAAGTACTTCACTGGCTGTAAAGCGCTTTGAGACATCCAGAAAGGTGCTAGAGAAATGCAAGTTCTTTCTTACTTGTGATGGTTTATTTTCCCCATTGTAGTTTGAGCACCCCGATTTTAATCGCTCCACCATTGGTGGTCGTGCTTTCAGCTACCTAGGTCCTAAACTCTGGAATACCCTCTCTAAACCTCTCTAACTCTCCTCCTTTAAGATGCTCCTTATAACCTACCTCTTTGACCAAGCATTCGGTCACCTGTCCTAACATCTCCTCATGTGATTCGATGTCAAATTTTGGTTGATAACACTCCTGTGACATGTTTTGAGATGTTTTTCTATGTTAAAGGTGCCATATAAATACAAGTTGTTGTTGTTGCTGTGTGACTTGACCAATCTCAGTTGGATGCTTCAGCTCCCATGGCACTATTTTGAAGAGGAGCAGGGGAGTTATCCGTGGTGCCCTGGCCAATATTTATCCCTCAACCAACATCACTGGTCATTATCACATTGCTGTTTGTAGGATCTCGCTGTATGCAAATTAGCTGCCGCGTTGCCTACATTGCAACAGTGGCTACACTTCAAAAAGTACTTCACTGGCTGTAAAGCGCATTGGGACATCCTGAGGTTGTGAAAGGCACTATAGAAATGCAAGTTCTTTCTTACTTGTGAGGGTTTATTTTTTCCATCGTAGTTTGCAGCACATGTGTTCACTTTATTCCCAATCTCAAGTACTGAAGTTGATGATCCAGATTTCCTGTTCCTAATTGGAATTCATTAACTCCTGTCTTGAAGTGTTAGGAATAGGTTCAGCCATATTTTCCTCCACCATTGACCAGCCTGATGGTAAATCAGTCAGATTCACATATACAAAACAACCACCTGGATGAGATGCTGGAGGACCACCAGTGCCTGTGCCATGACCCAGCATCCGTTGCTGCCATTGAGGAGAGGAAGGGATAAATATTCATCTATAGTGCTCCTGGCACAAAACTTCATGCACTATATTGGAAATTCAGGTGGATATCACCCACAGTTTTCCTTCCTTCAGTTCCAGAAATACAGAAGATGTAAAATTATCCCAAAGGTAATCAAACAAATTAGGAGTAAGTAACATTCCATAAAACATACGTGCAGAATTCTGGTTATGGAGAGGGGAAAGAACTCAAAGGTCAAAACGACCTCTTTTTACACTACAGGACATCATTTATCCAAACAGTTTGGGAAACATCCATGCTTGGCTAACCAAATAACTCAGATAACTGATTATGCATTGATTGCAATGTGGTGCTACACTAAGTTATATTAATTCAGAGTGGAAACTGTTATAAAGTGGAATGATATGATTACACATACATGGCATGCTGGGAAGTCCAGTCAAACAGTCAATTTGGATAAATGATGCTCAAATTAACTGCATTATAGTGCAAGGAAAATTAATTCTAAGTCCATGTAATGTGCATACAGCTGCCAAGCAGTAAATCGATTTATGTAGTACAGTTTACACTATTTCAATAATACTGTAATCTGACTATCTTTGTGTGTGATAATGACTTGTAAATAAAAGCAATACTAAAGTGCAAATGCTACACCCCTCATTGGGTGTCCTTTGTGGAGTATGTCCTGCCACAATCTCCACATCTTAGCCCCTGATTCCATCCCTTTCCCTGGCTACTCACTCAGGCTGACAGTGCACAACCTCATCGGCCTCTTTGATCTTGAGCTGAGCTTCAAACCCCACCTCCTAGCCAAGGCCTTTGAAACATTGTCCATCTCCATCCCTACCTCAGCCCCGCTTCCCTCCACCATTGAAACACTTCTCCACATCTTTATCACCTCCAGACTTAATTACACTGAAGCTGATGAACTCCCAGTTTCTGCCCTTCACTATTTGTAACTTGTTGAAAACACCACCATCTGAATCCTATCCTGCACTAAGTCCCATTGCCTTATGCAGCTATCCTCACTAACCTTTATCAGCTCCCTATCTCCCAACACATCCATTTTAAAATCATTGTCCTCATCTACAAGTCCTTCCATGGTCTTGCTCTTCCCGACCTCTGAAACCTTGTTCAACCCAATTTTCCAGCATACTCTGGCATTCTTTGCAATCTCCTTCTCCCTCCGCTCCACTTTCGCCACAGATATCTCGGCCATCTCAGCCCAACACAATAAGAGGGTTAAATTATGAGGACAGGCTGCATAGACTAGGCTTGAATTCCCTTGAGTATAGAAGATTAAGGGGTGATCTAATTGAGATGTTTCAGATGATTAAAAGATTTGATAGGGTAGAGAGAGAGGAATTATTTCCTCCTGTGGGGGAGTCCAGAACAAGGGGGCATAACCTTAAAATTAGAGCTGGGCCATTCAGGGGTGATGTCAGGAAGCACTTCTTCACACAAAGGGCAGTGGAAATCTGGAACTCTCTCCCCCAAAAAGCTGTTGAGGCTGGGGGTCAATTAAAAATGTCAAAACTGAGTGATAGATTTTTGTTAGGCAAGGGTATTAAGGGTTACAGAACCAAGACGAGTAGATGGATTTAATTGAATGGCTCAAATTTCATATTCATAAAATGCCACTAAATCATAACTGAACAGGTGAGGAAGGGACCAATAAAAAACAGACATAAACTTCTAATGAAAACTTCCAGAGGCTTGAGCACAAAATCCAGGCTAACACACCAATACAGTACTGAGCTGCAATGTCGGAGGTGCTGTCTTTCGGATGAGATGTTTAAACCCAGGCCCCATCTGCACTCTCAGGTGGACGTAAAAGATCCCACGGCACTATTTCGAAGAAGAGCAGGGGAGTTCTTCCCCGTATCCTGGGCAACATTGATCCCTCAACCACCATCAGTAAAAAAAAATTATCTGGTTATTATGTCATTGCTGTTTGAGGGAGCTTGCTGTGCGCAAATTGAAAGAGCTGCCAACCATGTGGTTGCAGGTTATTGTGTAATTTTATATTCATAATGTGGTTTTTAAAGTGAATGTTAATTACATTATTAGATACATCAAACCTCCCCAGTTCTCATTCTTGCGCAATCTTTTTTTGTTTACTCTTAATGTTAAAATCACTGTTGGCATGTTGCTGAAGTGATTTTATTGAAATTGCTGCGATTCATACATAAATTAATAGAATCTTAAGAGCTATCCAATTAGCCCTACTCCCCTGCTCTTTCCCCATAGCTCTGCGTTGTCTTTCCCTTTTCAAGTATTTATCCAATTCCCTTTTGAAAATTACTATTGAATCTGCTTCCACCGCCCTGTCAGGCAGTGCGCTCCAGATCACAACAACTCGCTGCGTAAAGCAAATTCTTCTCATCTCCCCTTTGGTTCTTTTGCCATTTACCTTAACTCGTAGTCCTCTGGTTACCAACCCACCTGCCAGTGGAAACAGTTTCTCCTTATTGCTAATTTTGTTTTTATGAAGTTGAAAAATAAAAGATTGAACTTCCATTTTTGTTTTAGGAGTAAAAAAATAATGTAAAATTTGACAAATTAAACAACCTGAGAGAGCTTGGACATTCTCTGCTTCTAGATCTGCCTGTCTGTCAGACTCTCAGTATCTGTTTCCTCAGAGAGTGAGAGAAAATTTGAGACACAGAAATAGAGACAGTTGCTGGTTTTAGATGGTGATGTTAGATTGTAATACGAAATTAATATTCTTGAGTTTTGCTAATTGCTTTTGAGTGAACACGAAAGATTGTACAAGAATAAGAACAAAGGAGGTTTGATGTATCTAATAATGTCACTAACATTCACTTTAAAAAAAAACATGATGAATATAAAATTACACAATCGCCTGCAACCACAAGGTTGAACAGCTCTTTTAAAGAGCCGGCACAGGCATGATGGGCCAAATGGCCCCCTTCTGTGCTGTAAGATTCTATGATTCTAACCGCTAGGTGAGACTGGCTCATTTTAATATTCACAGATTTGCCATCATGATAAATTCCTGATCTTAGGTGGTGTGCAGAGGTCAGTCATTTCAGAGGGAGGGGGAAAGTCAGCCAGCACAGATCAGGAAGAAATTTCAGAGTTTTTCTGCTTGCAAGTTTTCTCTGTGATTTAAGCCCAAAATTCCATGGGACCAGGAACCAATGTAGGTCAGCAAGCACCGGGGTAATGGGTGAATGGGACTTAGTGCGAGTTAGGACATGGGCTGCAGAGTTTCGAATGAGCTCAATTTTACACAGGATACAAGGTGGGAGGCCAGCTAGGAGAACATATATATTGTCAAGTCTAGAGGTAACAAAGGCAACGATGAGCATTGCAGCAGCAGATGAGCGGAGGCAGAGGCGGAGACGAGCAATGTTATGGAGGTGGAAGCAGTCAGTCTTGATGATGGAGTGAATATGAGGTAGGCAGCTCAGCTCAGGGTCAAATAGGACGCCAAGGTTGCAAACGGTCAGGTTCAGCCTTCGACCGTAGCCAGGGAGAGGGATGGAGTTTGTGGCAGGGACCGAAGACAATGCTTTCGGTCTTCCAAATATTTGGTGAGAGGAAATTTCTACTCATCCAATACTGGATGTCGGACAATGGAATTATTAAACACAATAAAGAACTTTCTGGTCTGTACAGTTCAGAACCACAAAACACAGTACACAACCGAGCCATCGGGGCGTTCCAATGTTATGTAGTGGCATCGAATGGCTGCAGCCACTTAGCATTCTGCCTCACCTCCAGTGTCAACTTCACACCATCAGCAGTATGACTGCAAGGGTGCAAAGCCAACTTTTTCATTTTCAAATTTAAAAAGCGTCCCAGGGGGATCGACTGGGCTGCTTTTACGTTTCCAATACTGGGAAATAGTTTATTGTCCTGTCAGCTGTTTTCTAAGTTAGAAGTTCCATCAGCAATCGAAGGCCAAGGAGCAGCGCTCCCCATGGGTTGGCCTCTTGTGCACAGAGTCTGACTTTCCCTGATGAGAGTGGTACTGGCAGTACACCTCGAGGCTATCTAACTACATTTCTCTAAAAAAAAGTCTGGTTTCAAACATAATGGACATATTTGTAGTCTCCTCCCCTTACTTCATAATTGCATATCTGAATTTATCACTAAGTTCCTTCTTTGCCATATTATTTATGGTGACTCATTGACATTATTGGATTAATCGATGTTTTTTAGTGCAAATAAAAGACTACCAATGATCAGGAACAACGTGGACAATTGTTGAAGGGCAGTCAAAACTGAGGAAAATCCAAAGGAGGGAGTCTGAAGATCCGTATTACTAAAGAGAGGAATGAGATGGAAATCCAACCCTAATTGATTCATGTATCTTATCTATACCCGCATTTCAATCCTGCACATATTTGGATATGAGTAGTGACACAAGGAGGGGATATTTGTATTTAAAACGGGGCGTCATTGCACATTAACTCATCACTGAAGGAGCTGGGTGTGAGGGCGAGATGACCTCACAATGTGTTGTGTCTGGTCTCCCTGGAGACAGCAGCTAACCCTACAAAAAGGTTAAACTTATCGCAAGGAAACCACATTAATGTCTCGCCAGCTACCGCTGTCTGGAAATTGGAGTATGTGTGAGTTACAGGAGGAAAAGCAGAAGAGAGAGAGGATGGTTACCAAACCAGTAGTCCACTTACCCAGGAAGGTGGGGACACCGCCGCCTTCCACAAGAACCCAGAGATCAACTTCCAGGTTGTCCCAGAGCGTCAAGTCAATGCACCTGAAACCAGGGAGGGTGCTAAAGGAGATCAGGTCGGTGATGATTGACCTGGGGACGGGGTACTGCAAGGCCGGGTACGCCGGCCAACCTCAACCTTCTGTGATCCTCTCCTCGGTGGTGGGCAGGCCAATCCAGATGAGCGCCAAGACTGGGGACAACCGCCAGGAGAACTTCGTGGGCGACGAGTTGGCCAAGTCTGAACCCAACCTCAAGCTGATCAACCCGCTGAGGCATGGCATCGTGGTGGACTGGGAAGGGGTAGAGGCCATCTGGGCACACATTTTCCACAAGGCCATGAGGATCCTGCCCGAGGAGCATGCCGTGATGGTGGCCGACCCTCCTCTCAGTCCCACCACCAACAGGGAGAAGATGGCCGAGCTCCTCTTCGAGACCTTCAGCATCCCAGCCATCCACATCGTCTACCAGTCCATCCTATCTCTCTACTCTTATGGTCGCACCACTGGCTTGGTGGTAGAGTGTGGGCATGGAGTCACTCATGTGGTGCCGGTCCACGAGGGCTACAACATGCCCCATGTAACTGGCCGGGCTGACTACGGGGGCTCCGACCTCAATGACTACCTGCTCAAACTCCTCAACGAAGCGGGCAACAGGTTCACGGAGAAGAGTCTCCACATTGTGGAGGACATCAAGAAGAAGTACTGCTACATGGCCGTCAACTTCGAGCAAGACATGAACCTTGATGTCAACGAGTACTTGGTGGAGTACGAGCTACCTGATGGTCATGTCATCGCCATTGGGAAGGAGAGGTTTAGGTGCCCCGAGGCCCTCTTCAACCCGTCTTTGATCGGCTCCAAGGAGCCTGGGATCCATTCCTTGGCTTTGCACAGCCTGGACATGTGCGACAGCAACCTGAAGTATGACATGTACAGCAATATCCTCATGTGTGGAGGCTCCACCTTGTTCGACGGGTTCTCTGACCGCCTGCAGAAAGAAATTAACAAGACGGAACGAGGTATGAATCCCACCGTTCACTCCATACCCGAAAGGAAGTATTCCGTGTGGCTTGGAGGCTCCATCATGGCTTCTCTCAAATCCTTCCAGCAACTCTGGGTTCGCAAGAGAGATTATGATGAGCTTGGGCCATTTGTCATTTATCGCAAGTGCTTCTGAAACTGGCCATTTGTGGCTTCCTTTTTGTTGCATATTTTAATTCTTGGCCCGTTTCTGACTTTTAAGTACATCGTTTCATCTAATTTATCATACCAAACCTCAACACTACTGTCTTAGCATAATAAAGCATTTGCAAACTAAATATTTTGTCTTTCCTAAAATCTCAGTCACCTCACCTGCATGAGTAGGAGAGTTCTTGCACACAGACAATTATCTTTATGGACTCTTGCTGTGCATTCAGATAGACTTTTCATTCGACCAGATTAGAGACTTGGCATGGGATTACTTCATCTGCACTGCTGTGGAATAAGTGCCTCTATAAAATCTGTGGCTTAACCACATTTTAAAAAAAACTGGAACCATTGGGCTCATTCTTTTAGACATCATTTCAGTTGGCTTATCTGCCTGTATTTATCTATAATTCTACCATGTCCCTTTGAGCATCTGCATTCCCCAATCTTTCACCATTTAGGAAATACTCTGCCTTTCTGTTTTTTCTACCGAAGTGGATAACTTCACATTGATCCACATTATAATCCATCTGCCATGTTCTCGCCCACTCACTGAGCCTGTCGAGATCCCCTTGAAGCCTCTTCACATCCTCTTCGCAACTGATACTGCCACTTAGCTTTGTATCATCAGCAAATTTGGAAATGTTACATTTAGTCCCCTCATCCAAATCATTGATATAGATTGTGAATAGCTGGGGCCCAAGCACTGATCCTTGCGATACCCCACTAGTCACAGCCTGCCATCCTGAAAAAGACCCGTTTATCCCTACTCTTTGTTTTCTGTCTGTTAACCAATTCTCAATCCATGCGAGTACATTACAGGAAACTCTTTGGTATCCGGCACCGACGAGACCGGGATGGTGCTGGTTGATTAAAAATTCCGGATGACGGAGAGGGTTATCTACCGAGGCTATTTTTAACAAACAAAGAGTCAGACTCCTGTTATTGAGGTGTTCAGACTTCCGACAGCACCAAGAAGTTGAGTAGTGGCAGTTTGGAGAACTACCCCCACTAACTAACTCGGCCACCGCGGGAGACTCAGACTCGGACTCGGCAACATTTCCGGTTATTGAGGTGTTGTTTTCAGAGTATGAATTTTGCCGGTTAAGAGAGAATTCCGGATATTTAGGTGCCGTTTAAACGAGAGTTTCCTGTACCCCCAATTACTTGTGCCCTAATTTTGTTCACCAACCTCTTGTGTGGGACCTTATCGAAGGCCTTCTGAAAATCCAAATACACCAAATCTACCGGTTCCCCTTTGTCTACTCCACTAGTTACATCCTCACAGAACTCCAATAGGTTTGTCAAACAGGACTTCCCTTTCACAAATCCATGTTGACTCTGCCCAATCTTACTATTAGTTTCTAAGAGCCTAAAGAGTGTTGCTAATCTTTGGAATTCTCTACCTCAGAGGGCTGTGGATGCTCAGTCATCGAGTGTATATTCAAAACTGAGATCGATCGATTTTTGGACACTAAAGAAATCAAAGGATCTGGGGATACTGCGGATAACATAATGGCAGTAGAAAAAAGTGATGCAGATATCAACACAAAAATAGAATTCATATGGATAGAGATAAAAGATAATAAAGGATCAATCACTCTAATATGCGTAGTCTACAGACCACCTAATAGTGGACAGGAGGTGGAGAAAGAAATATGCAGACAAAATAGGGAAATGAGTAAAAAACATAATCATGGGGGATTTCAACTACCCGGATATTAATTGGACAGAAGAGGTAGGTAAAGGGGATAAGGGAATGGAGTTCCTACAAGAGTTCCTGTAAAAAGCCCAACAAGAGAGGATTCACTATTGGCTCTAGTAATGGGGAACATCTAAGCAATAGTGACCATAATATAATACGCTTTAAGATGATAATTGAGAAGGACATAAGTATGACGAAAACCAGATTAATAGATTGGAGAAAAGTTGATTTTGAGGGGCTAAGAATAGAACTTGGGGGGAAAAATGGGCAACAATATTGGCAAACAATGATGTAAAACAGCAATGGGAAATATTTAAAACGGTGTTCAACAGAGTGCAGGGACAATATATTCCGCTGAAAGGAAAGAACAAATTAAACAATAATGAGACTCCATGGATGAATAAAGCCAAAAGGAAACAATTGAGGGTAAGGAAAGAGGCATACATTAAGTACATAGACAGTAGGGGAGTGCATGATAAGGGAGAAAATGAAAAGATTAGGAAAGAAGTCAAAAAAACAATTTGGGAGGCAAAGAGGAACTATGAAATTAAATTATCAAGGAACATAAAACAAAATAGCAAAATATTTTACAGGCACATCAATAAAAAAAAAGTTGTGATGGGAATAGGGCCATTAAGGGATAGACAGGATAATACCACAGGTAATGATAGACAGATGGCAGAAATATTAAATAATTATTTCGCTTCAGTATTTATGAGGGAGACAGAACAGGTGGACATGACATTGGATGATGAGATTAGTAATGAGATAAGTGCATTTAAAATAAAAAAGGGGGATATATTAAATAAACTAATCAAACTCAAAGAGAATAAAACCCCAAGTCTGGATGGATTGCATCCACGCATTTTAAAAGAATCTAGGGAAGAGATAGCAGAGGCATTACTACACATATTTAATAATGTTAGAAAAAGATGTAGTGCCAGAGGACTGGAGGATAGCTACCATAATACCAATATTTAAGAAGGGGGATAGAACATTTCCAGGGAATTATAGACCAGTCAGCTTAACATTGGTGGTAGGAAAAATAATGGAATCTCTACAAAAGGAGAAAATAGAAGAACATCTAGAAACCAAAAATATAATAATGAATAGTCAGCATGGATTTCAAAAGGGAAAGTCTTGGTTGACCAACCTTATTCAATTTTTTGAAGAGGTACCAGAGAGAGTAGACAATGGTAACGCAGTAGATGTAATTTATCTAGATTTTCAAACGGTCTTTGGTAATAGACTGATGAACAAGGTCAGAGAATGCGGAGTCAGGGGACAAGTAGCAGAATGAATTGCTGGCTGGCTTCAGGACAAAAAGTAGAGAGTAGGAGTAAAGGGTAGCTATTCACAGTGGCAGGTGGGTAGTGGTGTTCCACAAGGATCAGTGCTGGGACCACTGCTGTTCACAATTTACATTAACAATTTAGACTTTGGAATCAAAAACACAATTTCTAAATGACACCAAATTGGGGGAGGGGATAGTCACTACTGAGGAGGACTGCAACAAATTACAGGAGGACATTAATAAACTTGCAGAATGGGCATATAATTGGCAAATGAAGTTCAACACAGATAAATGTGAGGTATTACATTTTGGTGGGAAGAATAGGGAGGTCACATCACTTGGAGGGTGCGTGTCTAAGTTGGGTAGAGGAACAAAGGGATCTCGGAATACAAATACACAAATCACTAAAAGTTGCAACACAGGTTAGCAAGGCCATAAAAAAGCAAACCAAGCACTAGGGTTTATTTCTAGTGGTATAAAATTGAAAAGTAGGGAAGTTATGCTAAACCTGTATCGAACCTTGGTTAGACCACACTTAGAGTACTGCGTACAGTTCTGGTTGCCATATTATAAAAAGGATGTAGAGGCACTGGAGAAGGTGCAGAGAAGATTTACAAGGATGATACCAGAAATGCGAGGGTATACATATCAGGAAAGGATGAACAGGCTGGGTCTCTTTTCTCTTGAAAAAAGAAGGCTGAGGGGTGACCTAATAGAGATCTTTAAAATTATGAAAAGTTTTGATAGAATGGATAGAGAGAAAATGTTTCCACTTGTGGGGAAGAGCATAACTAGAGGCCATCAATATAAGATAGTCACCAAGAAATCCAATAGGGAATTCAGAAGAAACTTCTTTACCCAAAGAGTGGTGAGAATGTGGAACTAGCTACCACAGGGAGTGGTCGAAGCGAATAGTCTAGGTGCACTTAAGGGGAGGCTGGACAAGCATATGAGGGAGAAGTAAATAGAGGGTTATGCTGATAGATTTAGATGAGGAAAGATGGGAGGAGGTTCGTGTGGAGCATAAGCACCAGCATGGACTGGTTGGGCCATATATCCTATGTAAAGTGGAGTTGAGGTAGATCAGCCATGAACTTATTGAATGGCAGAGCTGGCTCGAGGGGCCGAATGGTCTACTCCTGCTCCTAATTCTTAAGTTCTGATAAGTTGACTATTTCTATTTGGTGTCGGTAAGTGTGTGTGTGTGCGTGTGCGTGTGTGTGGGGGGGGGGGGGGGGGAAGAAGGAATAAGAACGTTTGATAAAGTTCCACCTCTGGAGCTTTCTAAAGCTAATGGCAAATTAGCTACTTCGATTGAAATTTCAGTTAGCAATAAAAATCAGAAGAACTTGCCTTCATAAAGTGCCATCAACATAGAAAAAACATCCCAAGGTGCTTCACAGGTGTAATCAAACAAAATGGACGCCAAGCCAAAGAGCTATTAGTAGGGGTGGCCAAAAGCTTGGTCGAAGAAGTGGGTTATAAAGGAGATGAAGGAGGGAGGGGGGTTTGGGGTGAATTCAGAGCCTAGACAGCTGAAGACATGGTCGCCAATGGTGGGGTGAAAGGAGAGGGGTAATGCACCAGAGGCCAAAGTTGGAGGAAGAGAGACTTCTGGGTGGGTTGTAGGGCTGGAGGGGAGGCTAGAGAGTTAGGGAGGGGCAAGGCCATAATGGGTTTAGACACAAAGATGAGAATTTAAAATTAGAGGCAGTGGTGGACCAGGAGCCAATGTGGTCAATAAGGACAGGAGTGTTAGGTGAGCAAGACTTGGTGTAGAATAGGATATGGGTAACAGTTTTGGATGACTTGAGTTTACAGAGCATTCTGGATGGGAGGCCGACCAGGAGAGCATTGGAGTAGTCGAGTCTGGAGGTGGCAAAGACATCGATGAGAGTTTCAGCAGTAGATTGGTTGAGACATAGACCGAGCTGGGAGATGTTACAGAGGTGGAAGTAGCTGGCCTTTGTGATGAAGAGCATATTGAGTTGGAAGCACAGCTTGGGGTAGAATGTGACATCGAGGTTGCAAACAGTCTGGTTCAACCTGAAACAGTGCCCAGAGAGGGGGATGGAATTGGTGGCAAGGTTTGGCGGGGCCACAGACGATGACTTTGATCTTCCCAACGTTTAACTGAAGGAAATTGGCGCTTATCCAAGAGTGAATGTTGGACAAGCAGTCTGACAACTCAGAGGCAGTGGAGGGGTTGAGAGAAATTGCAGAGAGGTACAACTGGGTGTTGTCAGCATATGTTTTGAAACTGACCCATATTCTTTGAATGAATTTGCCAAGGGGGCAGCATGTAAATGAGCAGGACTCTCTAGGGCAATGACTAGGGGAGTTGCACCGGGACCTGTACTTCAACCATTTCTATATGGGGAAAGTGTGATATTTGCTGTTAGTACTAAGTTATCAAGCAGTTTAAGAGTGTGACATTAATTGTTGAAACAGTGATGGGAGGAGGGTCGTGTTGCGTATAAACACCGGCATGGACCAGTTGGGCTGAATTGCCTATTCCTGCCCAATACATTCTGGCCTGTTCCTGCCCTATACATTCTATGTAATTCAGTCTAAATAAATTGGGTAGATTATTCTCTTTAGGGTGTAAACATCACATGGGTGGAGAATAAATGGAAAAATTGGGTCTGGATGAACATATGCCTGTAAATAGAGACCACCTGATTTTCTGTTCTGTTACCTTAAACATTTTGAGGAGACAGGATGGGGTTCAGATGTGATGACTTCTTATCAAGGCTTATCCACGCACAATGGCTATGTAGAATTTGCAAAATTGAACATTGTCCTATAAGGGTCTATTGGCAGAAAAGGCCTTAACTTTTAAAGACTGTTTTAAAAGAAGCCCAGAAAAAGGGACACACAAAATGGCTGCCAGACCCCGTGACCAGCTTTTGGGACACTTTAAAATGGTTCCTGCAGTCCCCAGACAGCTTTTGTGGATTCAGCCCACAGTAGGTTCTGGAAGGCAGTTTCAGGGAAAAAGAAACCAGACAGAGCCCCATACATATAGATTGGATGCAGATCCGATCAGATCGGCCTGTAGATAAAGGCCATCTATATGTTTACCCAGACAAAGGGAAACAGTTTCATATTCATAGGGGGAACATCAAGAACCGTTTAAGACATCAGAAGGACATTAAAGACAATACAGGGTCGTTCCAGACCAGAGATGGCCGTTACCGGCCATTCGAAGATACTTTAAAAACAAAGACTACCCCACTGTGCTACAAGCCCGCAAAAGGGCGGGAGATAAGGGCCTCCACGGAAAAGTATAACTGGAGTCCTGGGTAGCCATCGGTAGCTTGCAGCCTGGAGCTTGTAGCTGGTAGCTTTATGAGCTAGCTTTTTTTTCTCGAGAGCCGTGGAGGAACGTCGATCCAGAGACCAGCCAAGAAGGTGATTCGAATCTGCGTCCCGCCCCGGGGTAACCATTGGGAGATCATCGACAAACCCCGGGCCGTTGACGAGACGAAGGACAGCAGCCCTTCAGAAGAAACCTATCTGAAAATGGTAAACCAGCTGGGCTCTGCGAAGAAACCTATTTGACCATGATCAAATAGGTGGTCTCCGTCCACACCGACGTCCAGGCCTGCCAGCATCCAGCCTGTCCGTGACCTTCAACTCGCGGAAGAAGAGAGTCACAGCCCGCAGCATTGACCACGTGGAGACAGGACGCCTGAGAGGATCAAAACGCAGACCTTTCAAAATCTTATACTTTCTCATTGGATTGGTAAGCATGTTTCTGGCCCCTCATAATCTGATCTAGCTAGGCTTAGGGGGTGGGCATTTTGGGTATAATTAATTATGAGTTGTTATCCCTCGATGTTCCGTGTGTTTCCCCATTTCGAGATTACTTTTGTAGAGTATATCATGCCTGTATATATGTTGGTTAGTCCTGTATTATGATTTGTTTTCCCCTCCCATGTACCTTATTTGGCTTACATTCAATTTTGTTCCTTTATGCAATAAAGTTTCATTTCGTTTTCATTAAACCTGATCTATAGAGTATTCTCTACATTGTAGTTCCTGCCTCAAAGTCCAGTGTATAGAACCTAAGGGGCGAGTGGGTCAAACCACTCAAGGTTTTACTGTGCAAGAGAGAGAGGCCACTAGAGAGAGAAACCTCTGCGATCTAAAAACCCCTTACAGCTACTTGGACAAATAAGTGGGAAAAGTTAAATCTGGAAAATTTCAAATGTAGGACATAGGACCACATGTTCAAATTAGTAATGGCAAATTTAGGACTGATATCAGGAAATCCTTCAGAGGACTGCCAGCTAGAGTAGTGGAAGGGAAAACCTTGGGATTGTTTAAAACAATTGGGAGGCTGCAATGAAGGGAGGGGAAGAGAGAACTTTGGGGTAATTCTGGATGAATGAAGACAGAGTGAACAGTGTGCTTCGTGCTACTGGAATCAAAAAGGTTAAGGGAATCCCAGAAGGTAGGTTCGATACTAGGTAGGTGTGGGATTGGGTTCAACGGCTGTGACCTTTTCTCATGTTTGACTTTTTTTATGGTTCCTACTATGGAACCTGGAAAGAGCATCAGTTAGCCCACTTTCTCTTGGGCTATGCTATTATGCCAGTATTTTTTGGAATCATTTGTATGCGTGCATGAAAAATACAAGCCGTGGAAAGTTTAAGTAAATGTGTATGGTATAAATTGAATGCCGATATGGTCAAGTGCAGACTTAAAGAATGACATTTAATGTTTGTGCACCTGCAGGATTCTTACTGGCCCTAAAAAGTTTGGCAATGCCCCTGATGATTTAGAGTAAAGCGTGGCTCCAGTGATCCCACATATGTTGGGTGTGTAATGCATTTATTTTTCCTTTGCAAATTAAAAAAGGCACCGATTTATAATTACATGTGTAAATACAAAAAGTGTTCTAATGGAATCAAACTTCAAAAACATTGATTAGACTTGCAGAAGGGCCCAAAGAGCAGTACAAGTTCTATTCAATGAATATTTCGACGTCCCACATTAGCTTTATTTTCAAGTAGTACTTAAAAAAAACATTTAAAAGTTGTCCCTTGTAATAGCTGGCCTTTCCATCCCAGTTACCAGTTTTGTATAATGTCCGAGGTTAGACATTTCAGCACACGGCCTCCCAGCACAATCCGTCGCTCCACTGAAAATGGTGTGTCAGAGCTGTTAGTGGAGCAACGGCAGATGTTGGGAAGCACGATGCTGAAAATGCTGCACCGTGGCACACAGCTGGAAACACGTGGAAATGGTGACTTCAAATTGAGGTCGGCCATAACGAGCTGAAAGTTTAAAATCTACTTTACTTCAGCTTTTATAAAAGTATAAGGTCTCACCCCCAAAAACTGAAAGGTAAGACCACCCCAAGGAGTATTCTTTTACCAGGTATGCATTACATTTCTGTGTGTAAAGGGAAACTGTAACGGCAGCAGCACTAACGAGTTCCAACAAAGAATAAATGGACAAACTGCAGGCTGGGATGATTACTTTAGTGTCAGCCGTGGCTCAGTGGGTAGCACTCTCGCCTCGGAGTCAGAAGGTTGTAGGTTCCAGTCCCACTCCAGTGCAGTACTGAAGGAGCGCTGCACAGTCAGAGGTGTTGTTGTTCGCATGAGAGGTTAAACCGAAGCCCTGTCTGCTCTCTCAGCTGGACATAAAAGATCCCATGGCCCTATTTTGAAGAGGAGCAGGGGAGTTATCCCCGCTGTCCTGGCCAATATTTATCCCTCACTCAACATCACAAGAAACAGATGATCTGGTCATTATCCCATTGCTATTTGTGGGAGCTTGCTGTGTGCAAACTGGCTGCTGTGTTGCCTACATTACAACAGTGACCACATTTCAAAAAGTACTTCACTGGCTGTAAAGCGCTTTGAGACGTCCTGAGGTTGTGAAAGGTGCTATATAAATGTAAGTCTTTCTTTAATACTATGCAGCCATTTAAACAATTCTCAAGCCTTGACTGGCTAATGGTACTCAATTTTGGACTCAGAGCCCGGCCGCGGTGGCCCGGAGCCCCCGTGCGCGGCCGAGCGCCTCAGGCCGGCCCGACTCAGCTCAGCTCCTGCTCCGGCCTGCCGCCGCCGCTCCCCTGTTCCCTCTCTCTCCTGCCCCCTCTCTCTCTCCTGCCCCCTCTCTCTCCTTCCCCCTCTCGCTCTCTCCTTTTCCCCTCTCTCGCTCCTTCCCCCTCTCGCTCTCTCCTTCCCCCTCTCGCTCTCCTTCCCTCTCTTCCTCCTTCCCTCTCTCTCTCTCCTTCCCCCTCTTCCTCCTTCCCTCTCTCTCTCCTTCCCCCCTCTTTCCCCCTCTCTCCTTCCCCTCTCTATCTCCTTCCCTTTCTCTCTCCCTCCTTCCCTCCCTCTCCCTCCCGCCTTCACTCTCCCTCCTTCCCTCTCTCTCCTTCCCCCTCTCTCCTTCCCTCTCTCTCCTTCCCTCTCTCTCTCCTTCCCTCTCTCTCTCCTTCCCTCTCTCTCTCCTTCCCCCTCTCTTTCTCCTTCCCCCTCTCCCTCTCTCTCCTTCCCCCTCTCCCTCTCTCTCCTTCCCCCTCTCCCTCTCTCTCCTTCCCCCTCTCCCTCTCTCTCCTTCCCCCTCTCCCTCTCTCCTTCCCCCTCTTTCTCTCCTTCCCCCCCTCCCTCTCCTTCCCCCCCTCCCTCTCTCTCCTTCAGAGAGAACCGCGCGGCCCGAGAGCCAGCGAGTGGGGGAGCGGCGGGCCGGAGCGGGAGCTGAGCTGAGTCGGGCTGCGCCTGAGGCGCTAGGCCGCGCACGGGGGCTCCGGGTCACTGCGGCCGGGCTCGGATTCCAACCCCTTCCCCGGGGTGTCTTCCTCTCTTCTCTATCTCCTTCCCTCACTCTCTCCTTCCCTCTCTCTCTCCCTCCCCCTCTCCCTCTCCTTCCCCCTCTCTCTCTCTCCTTCCCCCTCTCTCTCCTTCCCCCCTCTTTTTCTCTCGCCTTCCCTCTCTCTCCCTCCCCTTCCCGCTCTCTCCCTCCCCTTTCTCTCCCTCCCCTTCCCTCTCTCCCTCCCCTTCCCTCTCTCTCTCCTTCCCCCTATCTCTCCTTCCCCCTCTCTCTCCTTCCCCCCTCTCTCTTTCCCCCCTCTCTCTCCTTCCCCCTCTCTCCTTCCCCCCTTCTCTCCTTCCCCCCCTCTCTCCTTCCCCCCCTCTCTCCTTCCCCCCCTCTCTCCTTCCCCCTCTCTCTCCTTCCCCCCTCTCTCCTTCCCCCCCTCTCTCCTTCCCCCCCTCTCTCCTTCCCCCCCTCTCTCTCCTTCCCCCCTCTCCCTCTCTCTCTCTCCTTTCCCCCCCCTCCTTCCCCCCCTCTCTCTCTCTCTCTCATTAATGTCAATGATAACATTGCAAAATTATAATTCTGCTTGCTACCTCCAAATTCACATAGAAGGAAAACTGTAAAACCTGGAGTATATGACTACTGGCGATCCCCATTAACAAAAAATGAAGTTAAAGAACCACCTCCTGGGTGCTTAGCAAGAGTTCTTCAATCCCAACAGTTTTATAAACATGGCAGAGGGTTCTTCAGTTCCCTCGGCAAAGCCGGGTACTCCAGCTAGTAGACAATATGACAGACATGTCTGAATTTATGCTACCTTCTTAAAACACGTTATAAATTAAAGCACTCACTCGCATTTTCCATTAGAGAGCTGTCTTGATCCAATTTCACACCTCACAGTGGAAACTGGCAGCTCCATATTATCTGCTTCTGTTACAAATTTTTTCCCCATTCAATATCTAATGCTGGCACACTGCGCTGTAATATGGGTGACTATCTTCTGTTGCTGCTGCCCTTTTGAGTGTGTATCACCTGGCAGCTGCTGATTCACAAATAATTTTCAGCACCCACGCTTAGCTTCGCTTTCAAATATCATAACACTTGTACTGTGACAAGTATTTGTAAAACAGAATCATTTGGAAAACAAGGGCATTTTTACAAGGAAATAATAGATACTTAATAACAAAGATTTTCAATAGGTTCTTTATATTACACAGTTAAATTGGTCAAATCATTTTGCACTCGCTTCATTTTGTAACAAAACTATAGCATAATAGCAGGAGCACCTCCTGCCTTCTGATTACAAAGTCTGTCAGTCATGATTGTCGTAATGACGGCGTCATGTGATCAGTCATATTCTGCAGCTGGGGGGTAAACCACATTCCCGGATGGGCATCCACCAATGACCCTCCATTTCCATGAGCCTGCCTCGTCTCTGGATTGCTCTACATTGACAGTAATGCACACAGTGCGGTAACAGACAACACAGGGATGGCAATGCTGCTCACTGGAGTTGCTTCACAGAATAGTTAGCTTCCACTTCACATTCTTATTGAGTTTAGGAGGGACAAAATATTCTTCATCTGAAAGGAGAAATAAAAGAAATCAGACATTACTAATTGATCTGCATAATGAAGCGTGATAGATGTGTCACTATTATTCCAGGTAAACAGTCCCCTAACTCGATATTTAGCCTTTTTAAAATGTATTTCGGCCAGCTGTAGTAAGCGAGTGAGACCCTATTTTAATTTTATTTCCATCTTTTTTTGAAGAACAATGAAGGTCGACACCTCAGAGAAACTGGTCAGAGTGAGCTGCTGTAATGGAGCTACATTAACAGCGATAAAGAAATTGCTGTTAACCGTGGAAATTTCAGTGATTATATCATTTCAACACCGTGCAGTAATTTAATCCTCTTACGTGGTCAGGTTCACTAGCTCCTCCAGCCAGCTCCTTCACTACCGTCAGCACTCACTGCTTAAATAAAATACTAACCCCCGCCGCCTCCCCACCCGCCCCCCCCATCTCCTGCAAGACAAAATAATATGGATGTTCAAATAAAACCACACTGCTTCCTAAATGCTCTGATGTTTAGACCGATACTTATAGCAAATCACTCTCTTTATTAACTTCTAGTTGTGATGTTGTATACAGGTAACTGCATCTTTTGTGTTCCAAATGTTACTGAATTTTTGACTTGAGCACAAAATCCAGGCTGATACTCCAGTGCAGTGCTGAGGGAGCGCTGCACTGTCAGAGGTGCTGTCTTTTGGATGAGACGTTAAACCAAGGTCCCGTCTGCTCTCTCAGGTGGATGTTAAAGATCGCATGGCACTACAGGAAACTTTGGTTTATCCGGAGGTTAACTGTCCGGAATGCGCGAGCCACTGGCAAAAATCAGGAGTCGTTTCGTTAGCTTTTTTTTTCTTTTTGTTGCTTTTTTTTCACCAGTCAGGCTCTGCAAGGTCTCGCTGAAACTGTTGCTAAGCTACAGAGACGCTTGCAAGGTACGGCCGACTGTTTAGAAGCTGCAACAGGGTTTGTTGCCAGATACGGAGCTCAAAATCTCCGTATGTTTCAACATTAGCGCTGGTTTGTCTGGCAACAGCTCGGTCCCGTCGGTGCCGGATAGCACAAAGTTTCCTATATTTTGAAGAAGAGCAGGGGAGTTATCCCCGATGTCCTGGCCAATATTTATCCCTCAATCAACATCACAAACAGATTATCACATTGCTGTTTGTGGGAGCTTGCTGTGCGCAAATTGGCTGCCGCGTTTTCAACATTCCAACAGTGACTACACTTCAAAAGTACTTCATTGGCTGTAACGCGCTTTGAGATTGTGAAAGGCGCTATATAAATGCAAATCTTTCTTTTCTTTTTAATTGCTCTTCAGACCAAAGTGAAGGGCTGGCTTTAAATAAAAAGGCACCGCCTCTTTAGAGAGGTTACAGTACTTATATCTGAACAGCTGAATATGGAGCTTTAATCCAAGGCTTCAGTATAAACACCACTGGATGTTATTCCTCAGACTGACCTTGCTGAGCTGTTACTCCATTCCTTGGTTGTTGCAAGGAAGCAGTAATGCTATTCGCAGTAGAATCAGGACCAAGAACCTACAACAAAGGGGAAAAAAATCATTTTGATAAAAGTATGGCAATCCTTAATTTTTTTCTAACTTAAGACTAACTTTAGATATATTGAAAACACAAAACAGTACACCCAATCCAATAAAAGGGGGAAAAAAGTTCCTTGTAGACATTATTTCTTCTTCTCCCTTCATTTTGGACAAGAGTTGCCCACTTTCATAAGAACAGGAGTGGGCCATTCAGCCCCTCGAGCCTGTTCCGCCGTTCAGTTAGCTCATGGTTGCTCTGCATCCTGGTCTCTGCCACTCTTGGATCAGCCTGCGGGATTTGTGCCAGACTGGCTCAGGGCGACTCACCAAATCTTTCTTTCCTTTCCCTCCCTGTGGGAAGACTTCTCCAGCACCAACTCGCACCATTCCCTCGACCGCACAATCAAGACCGAAAGTTCACCATACTGGGTATTTTAGTCTTCGGCACATTACCAATATCTGCACTTAATTTCTCCTCCTCTATATGTGAAAAAAAATTCCTCCCTTACAAAAAATGTTCAGTTCTGACAAGCCTGGTGCAATCAGGTTTTATGTTTTAGTAAGGTTTGTTGTTTATCCTACATTAACAAAATGTAAGAAAAAGGATCAGGACCTTAATGTTTTCAAATGTAAGAGGTCAAAGTCAAAAACGTGTTTTACTATCTTCCCTTGAATTAGAAGATTAAGGGGTGATATAATTCAATTGGGAATGAGGTGGGTCAAGTGGCGCAAGTGTCAGTAAGGGAACATTTAGGGAACAGCGATTATAGTATCATAAGGTTTAGATTAGCTATGGAAAAGGACAGTGAGCAACCTAGAGTAAAAATACTTAATTGGAGGAAGGCCAATTTCAATGGGTTAAGAATGGATCCGGCTCAGGTAAATTGGAATCAAAGATTGGCAGGCAAAACAGTAATCGAACAATGGGCTGCCTTTAAAGAGGAGATGGTTCGGGTACAGTTGAGGTACATTCCTACAAGGGGGTAGAGCAACCAAAGTCAGAGTTCCCTGGATGACGAAAGAGATAGAGAGTAAGGTGAAGCAGAAAAAGGGGGCGTATGACAGATGTCAGGTTGAGAATACATCCGAGAACCAGGCTGAATATAGAAAGTTCAGAGGGACAGTGAAAAAGGAAATAAGAGGGGCAAAGAGAGAGTATGAGAATAGACTGGCAGCTAAGCATTTAGATGAGCACTTGAAACGCCATTGTATACAAGGCTATGGACCAAGTGCTGGAAAATGGGATTAGAATAGACAGGGCTTGATGGCTGGCGCAGGCACGATGAGCCGAAGGGCCACTTTCTGTGCTGTATAACTCTATGGCTCTCTCTATGACTAACATAAAAGGGAATCCAAAAGTCTTCTATAGGCATATAAATAGCAAATGGTTAGTAAGAGGAGGGGTGGGGCCGATTAGGGACCAAAATGGAGACCTACGCATGGAGGCAGAGTTCTTTGCATCTGGGTTAAGGACATCTCCTCTGGGCTGGAGAGAAACTTGGAGTGGGAGGGGGAAGATCCAGTTGTCGTGGTCCATGTTGGTACCAACGACATAGATAGGACAAGGAAAGAGGTTCTGCTGAGGGAGTATGAGCAGCTAGGGGCCAAATTAAAAAACATAACCACAAGGGTAATAATCTCTGGATTACTACCTGAGCCACGAGCAAATTTGGCTAGGGTAAATAAAATCAGAGAGTTAAATGCGTGGCTCAAAGACTGGTGTGGGAGAAATGGGTTTTGCTTCTTGGGACACTGGCACCAGTACTGGGACAGGAGAGAGCTGTTCCATTGGGACGGACTTCACTTGGCCTGTGCTGGGATTAGAATCCTGGCGAATCAAATAACTAGGGCTGTAGAGAGGGCTTTAAACTAATTAGTGGGGGGAGGTTTCAGGCGAGCGAAAAATAAAAATGTCAGCGGAGAAGGCAATAGAGCAAGGTAGCAGTGGGGGAATTAAAAACCAGAGCGTGTCAGGAAGGGACAGAATGTATAATGATAAAGGTAAAGTAGTAAAGGGGGTAAAAGCAGGAATAAATTGTCACAAAACATATTTAAAAGTTCTTTATCTGAATGCACGCAGCATTCATAACAAAATAGATGAGTTGACGGTACAAATAACTACACATGAGTATGATCTGGTGGCCATTACAGAAACATGGCTGCAAGGTGACCATGACTGGGAACTAAACATCCAGGGGTATTTGACTATCAGGAAGGACAGACAGGAAGGAAAAGGAGGTGGGGTGGCTATGTTAATAAAGGATGGAATCACTGCAATAGTGAGAAATGATATTGGGTCAAAGGATCAGGATAGTGAAACAGTTTGGGTGGAGATAAGGAATAATAAGGGGAAAAAGTCACGAGTGGGCGTAGTCTATAGGCCTCCTAACAGTTGCAACTCTGTTGGTCGGAGTATAAATCAGGAAATAGTTGGGGCTTGTAATAAGGGAACAGCTATAATCATGGGGGATTTTAACTTTCATACTGACTGGACAAATCAAATTGGGCAGGGCAGCCTTGAGGAAGAGTTCATAGAGTGCATTAGGGACGGGTTCCTTGAGTAGTATGTAACTGAACCAACCAGGGGGCAGGCAATCTTAGATCTGGTCCTGTGTAATGAGACAGGATTAATAAAAAATGTCCTAGTAAAGGATCCCCTTGGAATGAGTGACCATAACATGGTTGAATTCCAAATTCAGTTGGAGGGTGAGAGGGTTGGATCTCAAACCAGCGTACTAAGCTTAAATAAAGGAGACTATGAAGGTATGAGAGCAGAGTTGACTAAAGTGGACTGGGAAAATATATTAAAGTGTAAGACGGTACATGAGCAGTGGTGTACATTCAAGGAGATATTTTACAACTTTCAAGAAAAATATATTCCACTGAGGAAAAAGGGGCATAAAAGAAAAGACAGCCATCCGTGGCTAAGTAAAGTAATAAAGGATAGTATCCGACTGAAAACAAGGGCATATAAAGTAGCCAAATCTAGTGGGAGGATAGAAGATTGGGAAGCATTTAAAAGCCAGCAAAGAATAACTAAAAGATTAATTAAGAAAGGGAAGATAGATTATGAAAGTAAACTAGCAAAATATATAAAAACAGATAGCAAGAGTTTCTACAGTTATATAAAAAGAAAAAGGGTGGCTAAAGTGAATGTTGGTCCCTTAGAGGACGAGACAGGGAAATTAGTGGTGGGGAACATGGAGATGGTAAAAACGCTGAACAAATATTTTGTATCAGTCTTTACAGTAGAGGACACTAAAAGTATCCCAACACTGGACAAACAGGGGGCTATAGGGGGGAGGAGCTACACACGATTAAAATCACTAAGGAGGTGGTACTCGGTAAGATAATGGGACTAAAGGCGGATAAATCGCCTGGACATGATGGCTTACATCCTAGGGTCTTGAGGGAAGTGGCGGTAGGGATTGTGGATGCATTGGTGGTAATTTTCCAAAACTCCCTGGATTCAGGAAAGGGTCCCAGCAGATTGGAAAACTGCTAATGTAACGCCCTTATTTAAAAAGGGAGGCAGACAAAAGGCTGGAAACTATAGACCAGTTAGCCTAATATCTGTGGTTCGTAAAATGTTGGAGTCCATTATTAAGGAAGCAGTAACAGGACATTTGCATAAGCATAATTTAATCGGACAGAGTCAGCATGGTTTTACGAAGGGGAAGTCACGTTTGACAAATTTGCTCGAATTCTTTGAGGACGTAACAAACAGGGTGGATAAAGGGGAACCAGTGGATGTGGTGTATTTGGACTTCCAAAAGGCATTTGACAAGGTGCCACACAAAAGATTACTGCACAAGATAAAAAAATCACAGGATTGGGGGCAATATACTGGCATGGGTGGAAGATTGGCTATCTAACAGAAAACAGAGAGTTGGGATAAATGGTTCATTCTCGGGTTGGCAATCAGTGACTAGTGGTGTTCCGCAGGGGTCAGTGCTGGGACCCCAACTCTTTACAATCTATATTAACAATTTGGAGGAAGGGACCGAGTGCAACGTATCCAAGTTTGCCGATGATACAAAGATGGGAGGGAAAGCAGTGAATGAGGAGGACATAAAAAACCTGCAAAAGGACATAGACAGGCTAAGTGAGTGGGCAAAAATTTGGCAGATGGAATATAATGTTGGAAAGTGTGAGGTTATGCACTATGGCAGAAAAAAATCAAAGAGCAAGTTATTATCTAAATGGAGAGAAACTGCAAAGTGCTACAGTACAAAGGGATCTGGGGGTCCTGGTGCATGAAACACAGGTGGTTATTATGCAGGTACAGCAGGTGATCAGGAAGGCCAATGGAATCTTGGCTTTTATTGCAAGGGGGATGGAGTATAAAAGCAGAGAAGTCTTGCTTCAGTTATACAGGGTACTGGTGAGGCCACACCTGGAATACTGTGTACAGTTTTGGTTTCCATATTTAAGAAAAGATATACTTGCTCTCGAGGCAGTTCAGAGAAGGTTCACTCGGTTGATTCCGGAGATGAGGGGGTTGACTTATGAGGAAAGGTTGAGTAGGTTGGGCCTCTACTCATTGGAATTCAGAAGAATGAGAGGCGATCTTATCGAAACATATAAGATTGTGAGGGGGCTTGATCGGGTGGATGCGGTGAGGATGTTTCCACTGATGGGTGAGACTAGAACTAGGGGGCATAATCTTAGAATAAGGGGCTGCCCTTTCAAAACTGAGATGAGGAGAAACTTCTTCACTCAGAGGGTAGTAAATCTATGGAATTTGCTACCTCAGAGAGCTGTGAAAGCTGCGACATTAAATAAATTTAAAACGGAGATAGACAGTTTCCTAGCTGATAAGGGAATTAGGGGTTACGGGGAGCGGGCAAGGAAGTGGACGTGAGTCTAGGTTCAGATCAGCCATGATCCTATTGAATGGCGGAGCAGGCCCGAGGGGCCGTATGGCCTACTCCTGCTCCTACTTCTTATGTTCTTATGTCTTTACCAAGGAAGAAGATGCTGCCAAAGTTATAGTGAAAGAGGAGGTAGGTGAGATACTGGATGGGATACAAACTGATAAAGAGGAGGTACTGGAAAGGCTGGCTGTACTTAAAGTAGATAAGTCACCAGGACCGGATGGGATGCATCCTAGGATGCTGAGGGAAGTAAAGGTGGAAATTGAGGAGGCACTGGCCATAATCTTTCCATCCTCCTTAGATATGGAGGTGGTGTCAGAGGACTGGAGAATTGCAAGTGTTACACCCTTGTTCAAAAAAAAGGGTGCAAGGATAAACCCAACAACCACAGGCCAGTCAATTTAACCTCGGTAGTGGGGAAGCTTTAAGAAACGATAATCCGGGACAAAATTAACAGTCACTTGGACAAGTGTGGATTAATTAAGGAAAGCCAGCACGGATTTGTTAAAGACAAATCGTGTTTAACTAACTTGATTGATTCTTTGAAGAGGTAACAGAGAGGGTTGATGAGGGCAATGCGGTTGATGTGGTGTACATGGACTTCCAAAAGGCACTTGATAAAGTGCCATGTAATAGGCTTGCCAGCAAAGTTGAAGCCCATGGAATAAAAGGGACAGTGGCAGCATGGATTGGAAATTGGCAAAGTGACAGTGGTGAACGGTTGTTTTTCAGACTGGAGGAAGGTGTTCCCCAGGGGTCGGTATTAGGACCACTGCTTTTCTTGCTATATATTAATAAGTTGGACTTGAGTGTACAGGGTACAATTTCAAATTTGCAGATAATACAAAACTTGGAAGTATAGTGAACAGTGAGGAGGATAGTGATAAACTTCAAGAGGACATAGACAGGCTGGTGGAATGGGCAGACATGTGGCAGATGAAATTTAACGCAGAAAAGTGCGAAATGATACATTTTAGTAGGAAGAATGAGGAGAGGTAATATAAACTAAAGGGTACAATTCTAAAGGGGGTGCATGAACAGAGAGAGCTGGGGGTATAGGTGCACAAATCGTTGAAGGCGGCAGGGCAGGTTAAGAAAGCGGTTAAAAAAGTATACGGGATCCTGGGCTTCATAAATAGCGGCAGAGAGTACAAAAGCAAGGAAGTTATGATGAACCTTTATAAAACACTGGTCTGACCTCAACTGGAGTATCGTGTCCAATTCTGGGCACCGCACTTTAGGAAAGATGTGAAGGCCTTACAGAGGGTGCAGAAAAGATTTACAAGAATGGTTCCAGGGATGAGGGACTTCAGTTACGTGGATAGACTGGAGAAGCTGGGGTTGGTCTCTTTAGAGCAGAGAAAGTTGAGAGGAGATTTGATAGAGGTGTTCAAAATCATGAGGGGTCTAGACAGTAGATAGAGAGAAATTGTTCCCATTGGTGAAAGGGTTGAGGACCAGAGGACACAGATTTGTCATTGGCAGAAGAACCAAAGGCGACATGAGGAAAAACTTTTTTACGCAGTGAGTGGTTATGATCTGGATTGCACTGCCTGAGAGGGTGGTGGAGGCAGATTCAATTGTGGCTTTCAAAAGGGAATTGGATAAGTACCTGAAGGAAAGAAATTGCAGAGCAGGGGAGTAGAACTAGCTGAAGTGCTCCTGCAGAGAGCCGGCATGGGCTCGACAGGCCAAATGGCCTCCTTCTGTGCTGTAACCATTGTATGATTCTATGTGTTTAAGATGATTAAAGAATTTGATAGGGTAGATGGAGAGAAACTATTCCCTCTGGTGAACGAGTCCAGAACAAGGGGGTATAACCTTAAAATTAGAGCCAGGCCGTTCAGGGGTGATGTCAGGAAGCACTTGTTCACACATAAGGAGGTGGAAATACCTATCTTCTATGTTTCTATGTAAATTTGGAACTCTCTCCCTCCCAAAAACTGTTGAGGCTGGGTGTCAATTGAAAATGTCAAAACTGAGCTTGATAGATTTTTGTTAGGCAAGGGTACGAAGGGTTACAGAATCAAGGCAGGTGGATGGAGTTAAGATACAGATCAGCCATGATCTAACTGAATGGTGGAACAGGCTCGTGGGGATGAATGGCCTCCTCCTGTTCCTAAACTTGAAAAGAATGAATGGGATATAAATTCTGTACTTTAATTAGACCGGTATAAAAACTGTACCCCTCTGCCTGTGGGTTTTGACATTGGGATGGCACTGCAAGCTCAATTGTGCAAGTGAACTGAAAATGCAAAGGTATGCCGATAGACATCGTTAAATGTATTTATTTAAAAGACCATTTTCCCATCAGTACTATTGCAAAACACTGCAAACCAAGCACATGATCTCAGTGCTCTACAGGTTCTCTGGTGCCAACAGGATGCGTGACTTCTGGTAAATGAGATGGTATTTTAAGTAGAATGGTAAATAGCAGAGGTCATTTCAGGTCAAGACAAGATCAAACAAATGGAAGAAAAAAAATCAGCTTGTATTATTTACTAATAGCATTATTGCTTCACTTACTGGACAGACAGCTGCCTTCTTAAGATCAGCCTGCCAGATATCAGGGATTGATTTCTCCACTAGCTGTAGGGCGTCCTCCAGAACTTGTTGCAGCTCCGAAGCCAGGAAGTCAAATCCAAACAGGACCAAAACTTTCAGCAATCTGTGCACTTCACCTGGAGATGGAGAGGACCGTACACAGCGACTTCAAAAAATAGGTTCACAGATGTAAAATTCTTGAAAATACATTAACCAATCATACTGAAAAATCATACTGAAGCATGAAAATGGGGAACATAGGAGTACATCAGCTATGCAACAAAAATGTTAACATTACTAGAACTAGTATTAAATACAAATACACATTTAAAATAGGTACAGAACAAAACTCGGAGAACCATAGATAGATAATGAATGGCAGGCATCAACCGTGGTTCAATGGGTACGACTCTTGGCTCGGAGTCAGAAGATTGTGGCTTCCAGCCCCACTGCAGAGACTGGAGCACAAAATCTAGGCCGACACTCCCAGTGTATAGAAACATAGAAGATAGGAGCAGGAGTAGGCCATTCGGCCCCTCTAGCCTGCTCTGCCATTCAATGCGATCATGGCTGATCATCCAAGTTCAGTACCCGGTCCCTGCTTTCTCCCCATACCCCTAGATCCCTTTAGCCTTAAGAAATATATCCAACTCCTTCTTGAATATATTTAATGAATTGGCCTCCACTGCCTTCTGTGGTAGAGAATTCCACAGGTTCACCACTCTCTGGGTGAAGAAATTCCTCCTCATTTCTGTCCTAAAAGGCCTACCCCTTATCCTTAGACTGTGACCCCTGGTTCTGAATTCCCCGACCATCGGGAACATCCTTCCTGCATCTAGTCTGTCCAATCCTGCCAGAATTTTATAAGTTTCAATGAGATCCCCTCTCATTCTTCTAAACTCCAGCGAGTACAAGCCCAATCGACCCAATCTCTCCTCATATGTCATTCCTGCCATCCCAGGTATCAGTCTGGTGAATCTTCGCTGAACTCCTTCCATGGCAAGAACATCCTTCCTCAGATAAGGCAACCAAAACTGCACACAATACTCAAGGTGTGGTCTCACCAAGGCCCTGTACAACTGCAGCAAGACATCCTTGTTCTTGTACTCAAACCCTCTCGCTATGAAGGCCAACATACCATTTGCCTTCTTAACCGCCTGCTGCACCTGCATGCTTACCTTCAGCGACTGGTGCACAAGGACGCCCAGGTCTCGTTGCACTTCCCCTTCTCCCAATCTATGGGATTGCTACACTGTCAGAGGTGCCATCATTCAGATGAGACGTTAAACTGAGGCTCTGTCTGCTCTCAGGTGGACATAAAAAATCCCATGGCACCATTTGAAGAGGAGCAGGGGAGTTCTCCCTGGCGTCCTGGCCAATATTTATCCTTCAACTAACATCACTAACTATCTGGTCAATTATTACATTGCTGTTTGTGGGATCTTGCTGTGCACAAATTGGCTGCCGGGTTTCCCTACATTACAACAGTAACAACACTTCAAAAGTGTAAATTGCTTTGGGACGTCACGAGGTTTCCTTCTTTGTAAGTACCCACTAAACAAGGGAAAATTTGACAAGAGCATAATTAAAACTCAGCAAATGAGGCAAGGAGCAAATTATTTTATCCTTTTAAAGAAAAAAAAAGGGTCATTAAAAGCAAAGCTAATAGCCAAAGTTACACATCTGCACTCATCCCTTTAAAAGGATTCAGAACAGCTCAATCCAAATGCCTCTCAAACTTCCATCATGATCAAAGGCAAGAGAACGTGCTACCCAGAGTGATTCAATTTGAACACTTCACTGTCAATCTCTAATTAAGAATATAGTTTCAGGGAAAAACAAGTACAATCTCTGAACGGGAGTGGTCTGCAGTATACAAATATAATGCATCGCCGCTGACCGGATTTTAGCAGCATATGAGCTGCTAAGGAATCCATTTTACGGAGATTGAACAAATAACTACTGATAACAGTGAATTCCTGCTGTTCTAATATATTAGAAGTGTTTCAAGCTCACAAATTAGAAGTGTTTCAAGCTCACAAAAAATTATTGCCCCCTCCCCCGCCCCATATTCTGGAGTGTAAACTGTTTCTTTTTTTCACCATTTATTGTTTTGATGACAAGGATTAGTCTCAAGAGTATCAAAGAGCAGGGAGATAAAATCCCATTACCACACACTAGTCTCTAAGAGAAATCTGTAGCCTTATTTTCACATGAAAAAAATTGATCAAAGTGGGACTAGGAATACCAGTCAAGTTGTCCACGGTGCATATAATTTCTCCCAATGCTTCCAATAATGCAATGTCTTCCAATGGACTTCCCTCCTTCAAGCTGTGCCTTTTCCGCTCTGCCTTGCGACGGTTCTTTGAACTTCGCCTGCAAAATTCACACACACAAATTGGTCGCATGGTTGCTCATAGACTCTCACTGTTACTGCCGTGTTAATACGGGCTTACAGACACATAGAATAGTACAGCACAGGAGGCCCCCATTCGGTCCATCGAGTCTGCGCCGGCTCTTTCGAAGAGCAATCCAGTTAGTCCCACTCCCCCGCTCTTTCTCCATTTCCCTGCAATTTTTCCTCCTTCAAGTATTTATCCAATTCCCTTTTGAAGGCCACTATTGAATCTGTATCCACCACCCTATCAGGCAGTGCATTCCAAATCCTAACCACTCGTTGTGTAAAAACGTTTGTCGCCTCTGGTTCTTTTGCCAATCACCTTAAATCTGTGCCCTCTCATTATCGACCCTTCAGCCATTGGAAACAGTTTCTCTTTATTTACTCTATCTAAAGCCTTCATGATTTTAAACACCTCTATCAAATCACCTCTTTGCCTTCTCTGGTCCAAGGAGAACAACCCCAGCTTCTCCAGTCTATCCACGTAACTGTAATCCCTCATCCCTGGAACCATTCTAGTAAATTTCTGCTGTATTCTCTCCAAAGTCTTCACGTCCTTCCTAAAGTGTGGTGCCCAGAATTGGACACAATACTCCAGCTAGAGCCGAACGAATGTTTTACATAGAAACATTGAAGATAGGAGCAGGAGTAGGCCATTCGGCCCCTCGAGCCTGCTCCACCATTCAATGCGATCACGGCTGATCATCCAAATTCAGTGCCCGGTCCCTGCTTTCTCCCCATACCCCTTGATCCCTTTAGCCTTAAGAAATATATCCAACTCCTTCTTGAATATATTTAATAATTGGCCTCAACTGCCTTCTGTGGTAGAGAATTCCACAGGTTCACCACTCTCTGGGTGAAGAAATTCCTCCTCATTTCTGTCCTAAATGGCCTACCCCTTATCCTTAGACTGTGACCCCTGGTTCTGGACTCCCCGACCATCAGGAACATCCTTCCTGCATCTAGTCTGTCCAGTCCTGTCATAATTTTATAAGTTTCAATGAGATCGCCTCTCATTCTTCTAAACTCCAGCGTGTACAAGCCCAATCGACCCAATCTCTCCTCATACTTCATTCCTGCCATCCCAGGTATCAGCCTGGTGAATCTTCGCTGAACTCCTTCCATGGCAAGAACATCCTTCTTCAGGTAAGGCGACCAAAACTGCACACAATACTCAAGGTGTGGTCTCACCAAGGCCCTGTATAACTGCAGCAAGACATCCTTGTTCCTGTACTCAAACCCTCTCGTTACGAAGGCTAACATGCCATTTGCCGCCTTAACCGCCTGCTGCACCTGCATGCTTACCTTCAGCGACTGGTGCACAAGGACGCCCAGGTCTCGTTGCACTTCCCCTTCTCCCAATCTATTGCCATTCAGATAATAATCTGCTTTCCTGTTTTTGCTACCAAAGTGGATAACCTCACATTTATCCACGTTATATTGCATCTGCCATGCTTCTGCCCAATCACCCAACCTGTCCAAATCATACTGTAGTTTCTCTGCATCCTCCTCACAGCACACACGCCCACCCAGCTTTGTGTCATCTGCAAATTTGGAGATATTACATCTAGTTCCCTTGTCTAGATCATTAATATATATTGTGAATAGCTGGGGCCCAAGGACCGATCCCTACGGTACCCCACTAGTCACTGCCTGCCACTCGGAAAAAGACCCGTTTATTCCAACTCTTTGCTTTCTGTCTGCCAACCAGTTCTCTATCCAAGTCAATACCTTGCCCCCAATCCCATGTGCCTTAACTTTACAGCCTATCTCTTATGCGGGACCTTATCGAAAGCCTTCTGAAAGTCCAAATACACCACATCCACTGGTTCTCCCCTATCTATTCTACCAGTTACATCCTCAAAAAATTCCAGTAGATTAGTCAAGCACGATTTACCTTTTGTAAATCCATGTTGACTTTGTCCGATCCTGTCACTGTTTTCCAAGTGCTCTGCTATTACATCTTTTATAATGGACTCTAGCATTTTCCCCACTACCGATGTCAGGCTTACCGGTCTGTAATTCCCCGTTTTCTCTCTACCACCTTTTCTGAATAGTGGGGTAACATTAGCTACCCTCCAATCCATGGGTACTGTTCCAGATTCCATCGAATGCTGGAAGATTACATAGGTTTAGCATGATTTCCTGGTTTTAGAACTAAAAACACCTTTGCGACAATGACAAACATTCTCGTCAGCCATGGCTCAGTTGGTAGAACGTAAAACTTGTATTAACTTCACCTGGTCCTAGATAAAAATCTGGTCTCATTTGTATTTCAAATAAATGCAAAAAGCACTGTTCATCCAGTACCACTATTTCACAGTTCAAGAGGGCCCTGAACTGACCTGAAGTAATAACTTCCAATGCACATCATCTTAGTTATCACAATGACTCCAAATGCAAGCAAAGACTTGAAATAGCAACCTTCCATGGGAGAGGGAAATGACTGAGTGAATGAAAGACAATCTATTATAATGCAGGAAACATATTCCCTAGTTTATTTTTTTTAAAATTCATGTACTCTGTATTAAAGCCACTCGCCAGTCCTTCCTTTCATTTTTGGAGTAATTCTTTCTCCAAAATGTCAACTGTGGCTCAGTGGGCAGCACTCTCGCCTCCGAGTCAGAAGGTCATGGGTTAAAGGCCCACTCCAGAGGCTGGGGCACAAAATCTAGGCCAACACTCCCAGTGCAGCACTGAGGGAGTACTGCACTGTCGGAGGTGCCGTCTTTCGGATGAGACGTTAAATTGCTCTCTCAGGTGGACGCAAAAAAATCCCATGACACTATTTGAAGAGGAGCAGGGGAGTTCTCCCTGGTGTCAAGGCCAATATTTATCCCTCAACCAACATCACTAAAAACAGATTATCTGGTCATTATCACATTGTTTTTTGGGGGAGCTTGCTGTGTACAAATTGGTTGAGGTGTTTCCTACATTACAACATTTGAGTACACTTCAAAAAACACTTCATTGGCTGCACCCTGAAGTCGTGAAAGGCCTATATAAATGCAAGTCTTTCTTTTTTAACCACTATCTTGCAGAAATCCAGTCTCTCATCTCTCATCTACTGTGTTACTCTATAGTCATATACCATGAAATCTGTCACATCACTAATCCGCTTTAAATTCCGACATGCGGATCTGTGTTGCTTTACGGTGTGTCCGGGTCAGATAGTGAAGAAATGGAAATCTTGTCGGGAGCAACGTTCCTTTTAAGCTACACGGCCATTCAGCACGCTAGACCTCCTGCGCAGCCAGCTCGCCGGCTTTTCAATACGGCATGCGCGGTGTTTTGCGTGCGCCATGCAGCCCCTTACAGGGGCCGCGCACCCAAAAGAAATTAACGGGAACATTGGTCGGGAGTATTAATTTCAAACTTACGCCGAGACCCTGGAGTTACTGTGTGAGTATTTGGAGCTCATTCCACTGGCTGACCGCAAACTGCTAACTTCTGAATAGAGATCCGAGTCTGGCCCGTCAGCCACCTCCTCATCTAAAAAAAATTAAGAAGCAGAAGTCACAATTTCTAGCTCTTCTATATATATATATATATATATATATAAAAAAAAAAAATTACTGGATCGTGTTTGAAAGTCAAGTACTTAAGTGAGGTATTTTTGCCATAATTACCTAAAAATCCTTCCTGTGCTTTCTCTTTAATTTCCCGAACAACTGCCAGCCGGGATTTATGACGTATAAATAAGCTTTTCTGAGAATCTAGGAATGCCATGTGGTTACTATGAGCTGGAGGGAAAAAAAGTTAGACTGAACAAAGCTAAATATTTGTCCTCTAATTTTCCCTTTTCCACTAGATGCAGTTTTACAATATAACCTTGATTTAGCAATTACATATAAAACATTGGTGTACAAACTTTAGGATCATCTCCCGACAGAAGTGGTACCACAACCGCTTCAAATTCCGCAAAGCAATCGACTACCATTGAGAAATAATATTCAGGAAAGATTCCATTAATCTGATACAGAAATCACCCATTAATGCACTTCATTTGGGATTGTACTGCAAGTTCACCAGCAGAGCATTTCGCAAAAGAAAGAGAACAAATCACCTACCTTCCAATATGGAAGGTTTCAGGTTAGTTTCCAAAATATCAGTCCTGCTGTACTTGTAAATCTAGGAAAATTAGACAAATTTGTTTCATCAATTTTTTTTTTACTCCGGACAATATTTATCCCTCAACCAATATCACTGGAACAGATGATCTGGTCATCATCACATTGCTGTTTGTGGGACCTTGCTGTTTCCTACATTACAACAGCGACTACACTTCAAAAGTACTTCATTGGCTGTAAAGCACTTTGGAACGTCCTGAGGTCGTGAAAGACGCTATAAAAATGCAAGTTCCTTTTCTCTTATATACAATACAGCTAATGCAAGCATTGACTACCGTATAAATCTGTGATATGCGATGATCTCCTGGCAGTGACCACTAAGAATTTTTTTTTTTTTTAATTCATGTAACTGCCTGTTTCACTTTCCAATTATTTCCGTGCCCTTCTGTGTCTATTAGTTTGCCACTCTTCCTTTCTGACTTACACGTTTTCATCTCTGCACCTCGGTTTATTTCCTACTCTTGTTTCACTTGCTACACTTTTTCCATTTGTTGGTTTCTAATTCTACCTGATTCCTTCAGTAAGTTGCTGAATTTGTATCTTTTACATTTTTTTGTTAAAGGCATGATAAACCTGATCAGAGGTGAGGATCTGAGCCAGGCAGGCAGAGATTGATTAGGACATTCGGTTACATGCTTGAGTGTGAGAAACTGGGGTTGGGCTGGGCTAAGGTGAAAGGTAGTGGGGTGGGGGGATGGATTGAGGCATGGGCTGGAAGGGAATTTTAAATAAAAACAGAAAATGCCAGAAATATTCAATAGGTCAGACAGCATCTGTGGAGAGAAAAACAGAGTTAACGTTTCAGGTCGTTGACCTTTTGTCAGAACTGGAAAAAGTTAGAGATGTAGCAGATTTTAAGCAAGTACAGATGCAGGGAAAGGGGGAGGGGAGAAAAGAACAAAAGGGAAGGTCTGTGATTGGGTGGAGGGCAGGGGAGATTAAATGACAAAAGGGATGATGGTGCAAGGCAAACGGGGGTGGTAATGGGACAAGTAAAGAAACAAAAGATGGGTCTAGAGGAGGCGTAAATGGTATGGATATGTTTCTTTTTAAAATAAATAAATCCCTGCTCCAATTTTGTCTCCCTTCCCCCCCAAATCATGCTGGGATATGTTGTATAAACTCATTTAACAATTTGTAAATATGCAAATCTTACTTTTTGCCTTGATACAGTAAAACTGAAAAATGAACCAAGGAAATGATAATTCAAAATTACAAATTTGTGAACTCCACTTTATGAACAAACCACCTTAAATGATGTGTTATTTAAAAACATTACCAGTCTTAGTGATTCTTCCCAGGCAGCACCTTCCAAAAGTGACGTAATGGCTTCCTCGTAGTCCTGTTGCAAAAGATACAAGTTCTCTGACATATTAATAAGGACAAAGTTCTTAAAAGAATCCATCGCAATAACCACACACTGCAGTGGACACTTACTGTCCTTTATTGTCCTAAGCGCTGGAATTCCCTCCTTAAACTTCTCTCCACCGCCTCTCCACTTCTCTTTCCTCCTTTAAGATGCTCCTTAAAACCTACCCCTTTGACCAAGCTTTTGGTCATCTGCCCTAACATCTCCTTACATGGCTCGGTGTCAAATTTTGTTTAGTAACGCCCCTATGGAGCGCCTTGGGACATTTTATTATGTTAAAGGAGCTATATAAATATAAGTTGTTGTTGTTTCGGCAAGAATGGTAAACAGTTAGCTGAACTCTGGAATAGGATATCGCCCAAATGTGTGTTACTTTCGATTGAAAATTACATATTTATTCAGGATTAGAGTTAAAGTATACTTTTCTAAAACAGTCACATGAACTGAAAAAGGTAAGGTTACCTTCACTGTACGGCCCTCCTCATTCTCAGAGAAGGCAGTCTCCCCACATCACTGGAGTTGAGCCAGGTCTGGATCATGTCCCAGGAAAACTAACTGAGGGGTTTCCTCAGGATCCAGACCCGGCCCAACCAAAGTATGAAAATCAGCATAACATTACTGAATGAACTCCCTGCAAGGCTCGAGGAGAGAGCCAGGTGGAAGTGTATGGAATCTTACAGCACAGAAGGAGGCCATTCAGCCCATCGTGCCTGTGCCAGCTCTTTGAAAGAGCTCTCCAATTAGTCCCAGTCCTCCCTGCTCTTTTCCCATAGCCCTGCAAATTTCCCCCCTTCAAGTATTTATCCAATTCACTGTTGAAAGTTACTCTTGAATCTGCTTCCGCCACCCTTTCAGGCAGTGCATCCCAGATCACAACAACTCGTCGTGTAAATTTTTTTCCCTCATCTCCCCACTGGTTCTTTTACCAATCACCTTAAATCTGTGTCCTCTGGTTATCAACCCTGTTGCTGCTGGAAACAGTTTCTCCTTATTTACTTTACCAAAACCCTTCGTGATTTTGAACACCTCTATCAAATTTCCCCATAACTTTCTCTGCTCTAAGGAGACCAACCCTGGTTTCTCCAGTCTGTCCACGTAACTGAAGTCTTTCATCCCCTTTGCACCCTCTCTAAGGCCTTGAGATCCTTCCTAAAGTATGGAGCCCAGAATTGGCCACAATACTCCAGATGGGGCCTAACCAGTGTTTTCCAACAGTTTAGAACAACTTCCTTAATTGTGGAGGATACTCAATATTGCAACTTAAAATTGAAGTGTCATAAAGCTCTGTTTATTTTGGACGTTGTTCAAATGTGCTGGTCTAACCAAGGAGCATCTCCCCTACCTCCTCTTCCTGTTGTCTCTGCATCACCTACCAGAGAGGAGACCTACTTCCAGAGCATTGCAAATATTGGTCTGTAACAGATCACAATAAGAAATGCCCAGAGCAGCTCAGGTAGTCACCCTCCAGATTGTCCTTCCCTTCAGCGACACACATCTGTTCACAGCAGCATGGTCGAGATGCATAATTCATAAGAACATAAGAATTAGGAGGAGTAGGCCACATGGCCCCTTGAGCCTGTTCCGCCATTCAATAAGATCATGGCTGATCTTCAACCTTGCATTAGAAATAAAAGGGGGGCTTTTGGCAGTTACAAAAGACTAAAGACGGAAGAAGCCCTAGAGGAGTATAAAAAATGCAGGGGCATACTTAAAAAAGAAATTAGGAGGGCGAAGAGGGGCCATGAAATAACACTGGCGAGCAAAATAAAGGAAAATCCTAAGATGTTTTATAAGTATATTAAGGGCAAGAGGATAACCAGGGAAAGGGTAGGGCCCATTAGGGACCAAAGTGGCAATCTGTGTGTAGAGCCAGATGATGTAGGCGGGGTTTTAAATGAATTTTTTGCATCTGTGTTCACTATGGAGAAAGACGATGCAGACATAGAAATCGGGCAAGGGGGCTGTGACATACTTGAACATATTAGCATCGAGAGGGAGGAGGTGCTAGCGGTTTTAGCAGGCCAAAAAGTGGATAAATCCCCAGGCCCAGACGAGATGTATCCCAGGCTGCTGTGGGAGGCAAAGGAGGAGATTGCAGGGGCTCTGACACAAATTTTCAGAACCTCTCTGGCCACAGGGGATGTACCAGAGGACTGGAGAACAGCTAACGTAGTACCATTATTCAAGAAGGGTAGCAGGGATAAACCAGGGAATTACAGGCCAGTGAGCCTAACATCTGTGGTAGGGAAATTATTGGAAAAAATTCTGAGGGACAAAATTAGTCTCCACTTGGAGAGACAAGGATTAATCGGGGATAGTCAGCATGGCTTTGTCAAGGGTAAATCATGTCTGACAAATCTGATTGAATTTTTCGAGGGGGTGACTAGGGGGGTGGATGAGGGAAATGCTGTGGATGTGGTTTACATGGACTTCAGTAAAGCTTTTGACAAAGTCCCGCATAGGAGACTGGTCAAGAAGGTAAGAGCCCATGGGATCCAGGGTGCCTTGGCGCGTTGGATCATAAACTGGCTGAGTGGCAGGAGGCAGAGGGTGATGGTCGAAGGTTGCTTTTGTGACTGGAAGCCTGTGTCCAGTGGGGTACCTCAGGGATCGGTGCTGGGTCCCTTGTTGTTTGTGATCTACATAAATGATTTGGATGAGAATGTAAAAGGTATGATCAGTAAGTTCGCAGATGACACGAAAATTGGTGGGGTGGTAAATTGCGAGGAGGAAAGCCTCAGGCTACAGGACGATATAAACGGGTTGGTCAGATGGGCGGAAAAGTGGCAAATGGAATTTAACCCTGAAAAGTGCGAGGTGATGCATTTTGGACGGACAAATAAGGCAAGGGAATACACAATGAGTGGTAGGACCCTAGGAAGTACAGAGGGTCAGAGGGACCTTGGTGTACATGTACATAGATCCCTGAAGGCAGCGGAACAGGTAGATAAGGTGGTTAAAAAGGCATATGGGATACTTGCCTTCATTAGCCGAGGCATAGAATATAAGAGCAGGGAGGTTATGATGGAGCTGTACAAAACGCTGGTGAGGCCACAGCTGGAGTACTGTGTGCAGTTCTGGTCGCCTCACTATAGGAAGGATGTGATTGCTTTGGAGAGGGTGCAGAGAAGATTCACCAGGATGTTACCTGGGATGGAGCGCCTCAGTTATGAAGAGAGGCTGGACAGACTGGGGTTGTTTTCCTTGGAGCAAAGAAGGCTGAGGGGGGACCTGATTGAGGTGTACAAAATGATGAGGGGCATAGATAGGGTAGACAAAGAGGAACTTTTCCCCTTAGTAGGGGGGTCAATAACAAGGGGGCATAGATTCAGGGTAAGGGGCAGGAGATTTAGAGGGGATTTGAGGAGGAACTTTTTCACCCAGAGGGTGGTTGGAATGTGGAACTCACTGCCTGAAAGGGTGGTAGAGGCAGGAACCCTCACAACATTCAAGAAGCATTTGGATGAGCACTTGAAATGCCATTGCATACAAGGCTATGGACCAAATGCTGGAAAATGGGATTAGACTGGACAGGGATGGATGGGCGGCGCAGACACGATGGGCCGAAGGGCCTCTTTCTGTGCTGTAAAACTCTATGACTATGACTCAACTCCACTTTCCCGCCCAATCCTTATATCTGTTAATGCCCTTGGAGCCCAAATATCTATCGATCTCAGCCCTGAATATATTCAACGACTGATCACCACAGCTCTCTGCAGTAGAGAATTCCAATGATTTACAACTCTTTGAGTGAGGAAATTTCTCATCTCAGTCCTAAAGGCAGGCCCCTTATCCTGAGACTACTAGTTCTAGACTCTCCACCAAGGGAAACAGCCTCTCGGCATCTACCGTTCAGCACGCGAAGAGTCTCAGGTGCAAACCCAAGTCCCACCACTCTGCACTATTTAAAAAAAAATTGTTTATGGGATGTGGGTGTCGCTGGCAAGGCCAGCATTTATTGGCCATCCCTAATTGCCCTCGAGAAGGTGGTGGTGAGCCGCCTTCTTGAACCGCTGCAGTCCGTGTGGTGGAGGTACTCCCACAGAGCTGTTAGGTAGGGAGTTCCAGGATTTTGACCCAACGACGATGAAGGATTGGCGATATACTTCTAAGTCAGGATGGTGTGTGACCTGGAGGGGAACTTGGAGGTGGTGGTGTTCCCATGCGCCTGCTGCCTTTGTCCTTCTACGTGGAAGAGGTCGTGGGTTTGGGAGGTGCTGCTAAAGAAGCCTTGGCAAGTTGCTGCAGTGCATCTTGTAGATGGTACACACTGCAGCCATGGTATGCCGGTGGTGGAGGGAGTGAATGTTTAAGGTGGTGGATGGGGTACCAATCAAGTGGGCTGCTTTGTCCTGTATGGTGTTGAGCTTCTTGTGTTGTTGGAGCTGCACTCATCCAGGCAAGTGGAGAGTATTCCATCACACTCCTTACATGTGCCTTGTAGATGGTAGAAATGCTTTGGGGAATCAGAAGGTGAGACACTCGCCGCAGAATACCTAGCCTCTGATCTGCTCTTGTTGCCACAGTATTTATGTGGCTGGTCCAGTTAAGTTTCTGGTCAATGGTGACCCCCAGGATGTTGATGGTGGGGTATTTGGTGATGATAATGCCACTGAATGTCAAGGGGAGGTGGTTAGATGCTCGCTTGTTGGAGATAGTCATTACCTGGCACATCTGTGGCGCAAATGTTACCTGTCACTTATCAGCACAAGCCTGAACGGTGTCCAGGTCTTGTTGCATGCAGGCATGGACTGCTTCATTATCTGAGGAGTTGTGAATGGCACTGAACACTGTGCAGTCATCAGCGAACATCCCCATTTCTGAACTTATGTTGGAGGGAAGGTCATTGATGAAGCAGCTGAAGATGATTGGGCCAAGAACACTGCCCTGAGGAACTCCTGCAGCGATGTCCTGGGGCTGTGATGATTGACCTTCAATCACCACAGCCATCTTCCTTTGTGCTAGGTATGACTCCAGCCAGTGGAGAGTTTTCCCCCCGATTCCCATTGACTTCAGTTTTACTGGGGCTCCTTCATGCCACACTCGGTCAAATGCTGCCTTGATGTCAAGGGCAGTCACTCTCACCTCACCTCTGGAATTCAGCTCCTTTGTTTGGACCAAGGCTGTAATGAGGTCATGAGCAGAGTGGTCTTGGTGGAACCCAAACTGGGCATCAGTGAGCAGGTTATTGGTGAGTAAGTGCTGCTTGATAGCACTGTCGATGACACCTTCCATCACTTTGCTGATGATTGAGAGTAAACTGATGGGACGGTAATTGGCCTGATTAGATTCGTCCTGCTTTTTGTGGACAGGACATACCTGGGCAGTTTTCCACATTGTCGGATAGATGTCAGTGTTGTAGCTGTACTGGAGCAGCTTGGTTAGAGGCGCGGCTATAGCCTGCACTGCATCACCATTTTTTCCCAAAAATCAACGAGCAGCGAGGATAGCTTAAAATTCAATCAACATTTTTAAAGCACATTCACTGGTGATCTATATTTGGATCTCTCTTTGTCTCCCTTCCCAATACTGTATAAACATGAACAGTAACCCGCAAACTCAGTCAGCGGTGTGTCTGTATCCTACACCATCCTTCAATCCGACGTTCAAAATACAAAGCTACCCCCACCCCATTGCCACTGCGCATTGAGTTTAGGAACATTTAAGTGACTGAGCCTCATCCCTGCGCACTTTCAAAAGAACATGTCCTAGTTTTATAAATGCCAAGTCTGCTCATTTGACGCATATTGCGTTATACAGGCTACATTTCTGAAGCACTGTATTTTGGCCTGGAGTTTCTACTCTGTTGCGCTGGGTTTTTTTTCCAGCGCAATTCACACAAAATTGGCAAAACCAGTGCAAAAGATCGCAGAATTTCAAGCAAATGACATCCAGTGCAAACTGAGTTTCCGCGATCTTTTGCGCTAGCTTACAAAACATTGCACTAGAAACTGGCCACGCCCCCCGGATCCAATTAATCACCATGTTGAGTTTCCACTAATTGCGCCCGTTTGCGGGCCTTCGAGGAGGCTCTAAAAATTAAGCTGGTTCTTTTGGGCAAAAGGACACTGATGGGCACGTTTTAAAAACTTTTGAACATCATTTTTTAAAATTTACTAAGAAACTGACAACTGTACCCCAATGTAACTAGTACATGGTTCTGTATAGTTTTTAAAAAAAAGTCATTTTCAGTTACTTAAAATCGGCTTCCTCACAGGTGGTGGATTGACACCGATGAAAAATGTTGATTTGTTTGTGATAAGCCCATTTCCAACTGCATTAATCAAACTGCACCAGGTTACCACTCTTAAATACATCAAGGAATATCTTTCAAAGCAAAATTTTTTTTGAAAAAAAGAATTACGTTCTAAAACACTGCCTGATTGCACTGGTTCATGGAAAATTTTACAATCGGTGATATATAAATAAATTTGAGCGGAAACTTGGGAAAAAACATACTTCTCAATTTTGGGTGCAATTTGCGCCCAGATCGCCGAATGCGCCCAAGGAAGAAACTCTACCCCTAAACTGTATGCAACACAGTTTACATAGACATTGGGGGAAAATGTAATGAAGAGTTGGCATATGGCTCAAATAATAACTAGTTTTGTAAAAGTCTGTAAAAATTGACTGCAATTTTTGACTAATTTAAGGCATGAGGCATACTATTATGGCCGTTAAAAATGCATCTAACAAATCGCACGCTCACACGTCCCCCCATCAGTTCCCCACATTTTTTAAAGTTTGAAATTACATGCATTATATCTAACAAATTGCAAAACTCTTGTACATCATGCCCAGTCCCTTCTTTTCTATATTTCTTTGGGAAACACGATCTAGTTAAAATGGTAGCTGCAAAACAGTACTGCATTTCAGAGCCACTGGAAGAAGTCTGACAGAACGCTTAATATTTAAGGCTCATCGCCTCCGCAGCAACGTTGCAACAACATTTTGAACAGGCTAGTTTGCTGGCGGCTGCTGAAATTGAGGCCACCTCTTTGCATTTGCCAATTTACCTTAGCATACTGCTCCAGGATCAAGGCTGCCTCAGAATATCTCCGCTGCTCCATCAATCTCCCTGGAAAACAGCACAGGCACACATCTCAATCACTTCACAACAGCTTGTGGATTTCTTTCTTTTTTCAAAAATTATTTTTGGGCTCATCAAGGTGAGGGACATCAGAGCTGTTTGCTGGAATATTATCTCACTTTTTTGTTATAATCGTTGGCAGCAATTGTAGTTAAGTCAGTCGCAGAGTAAAAGTCCCACGATGCACCTTAATACAGTCTCAGAACTGCACCAGTGCGACATTCGCATCGCACACACCTTGTAAAAGGTGGGCAGCATTTGCTGGGCAGTTAGCTGCAGCGACACATCTACTGGGAAGTACTGATACTTAGGAGCTAGGTTGGTCAGGGGTGACGTCAGGAAGCACTTCTTCACACAAAGGGTAGTGGAAATCTGGATCTCTCCCCAACCCCTAAAAAAAAAGCTGTTGAGGCTGGGAGGGTCAATTGAAAAATTCAAAACTAAGATTGGTAATTTTTGATAGGCAAGGGTATTTACGGGATATGGAACCAAGGCGGGTAGATGGAGTTAAGGTACAGATCAGCCATGATCCAATTGAATGGCAGAGCAGGCTTGAGGGGTGGAATGGCCTCCTCCTGTTCCTATGACACTCTCTAAACTCACTTCACACAAGATACACAAAGTCAGAGAGGAAACTTCCATCCCATCAACCCTGGTTGAAGAGACAAAAAGGAAGCACTGCACCCTTTAAGACAAGCTTCAGTGTATTCCTGCACGTACCAGTCCTTACCTGAGATAGTCCGTGCCATGCTAACCAGTTTGTCCTCAGTGTAATTGAGCCGAGCGGCCATACAGAAAGCCTGCTGCCAACTGCTGCACAGCAGGAATGCTCCCAGTGCCTTTTCGCATTCTCCGCATCGTGCAAAGATTAGCCCCGCCTGCTCATAGTACTGCTTCTCGCTGAGATACTCGCCATATGCAATACTGATGTCCTGCAATGAGAAGGGAACGAAAAGCAGGATCATAGCTGACACTCTGGACTATTGACTTGCTCACTAAAATTGGAGGCATTTTCATTAAATCGAGCGTTACATAGAATTACATCGAATTTACAGCACAGAAACAGGCCATTCGGCCCAACTAGTCTGTGCTGGTGTTTATATTCCACAGGAGTCTCCACCCATTCCACCGACCTCATCTCAGCCTTTCAGTATATCTTTCTATTCGCTTTTCTCTCATGTATTCGTCCAGTTTCCTCTTGAAAGCATCTAAACTATTCGCCTCAACCACTTCCTGTGGTAGCGAGTTCCACATTCTAACCACTCTCTGGGTAAAGAAGTTTCTCCTTAGTTCCCTATTGGATTTATTACTGACTATCTTGTATTTATGGTCTCTAGTTTTGGATTCTCCCACAGGTGGAAACATTTCCTCCACATCTACCCTGTCCAACCCATTTACAATTTTAAAGACCTCTATCAGGTCACCTCTAAGTCTTCTCTTTTCTAAAAAAAAAAGCCTCAAGCTGTTCAATCTTTCCCGATAGTAATAATTTCTCAGTTCTTGTACCATGTTAATGACTTATAACTGAGCTTTCACAGAAAGTTACTGAAATCCGTTAAGTCTAGATTGAGAAGACAGCATGCGGATAATGAATCGTCAATTCTCCATCCGTAATGGTTATTTGTTCTTGTATTTGAGAATTGTACTGTCACCACTATATACAAAAATACACACTCAGCAATCCTGCAAATAAGATTAATCTAAATCAAAAAATCGCATTCCTCTTCAGTAACATGTTGTTTACAACCCATATACAGGATCTATCCTCTGTAACTTTTTTGCCCTTACTTCACCATCGGGCTCTGACCACTGTCTGATAATTTACCCATCACAGAATATTAGGCAACAAATCGTACGTTACACAAGTCTGGTCAAAGAGGTTGGTTTAAAAAAAAAAAGATTCCTAAAGGGGAGGTGGGGGGGGAAATAGGGTTTAGGGATTATAATTGGAGCCTAGTTGGTTGAAAGGCCAGCAAGATTGTGGAGGTTTGTAGAACTGGAGGATGTTACAGAGACGGGGGAGAGCGCGCGCGAGAAGGAGAGCATAGACCATGACAACTGGATCCCCCCCTTCCCACTCCAAGTTCTTCTCCAGCCATGAGGAGATATCCTTAAACCCTGGCACCGGGTAGGCAATACAGCCTTTGGGACTCTCTTTCGCGGCTGCAGAGAACAGTATCTATCCCCCTGACTATACTGTCCCTACTACTACCACGTTCCTTCCTTCTCCCCCCACTTGGATGGCCCCCTGTACCACAGTGCTGTGGTCAGTTTGCCCATCCTCCCTGCAGTCCTTTTCCTCATCCATACAGGTAGAAAGTACCTCGTACCTTTTGGACAAGGTCCAGGGCTGAGGATCCTCCATCACTACATCCTGGGTCCCCATACCTTCCTGACTCGCAGTCACACCCTCCTGCCCCTGACCACTGACGAATGCTAAAGTACTACTTAACCTAAAGGGTGTGACTGCCTCCTGGAACCATGGGGGTGATTTTGCCAATAGGGCGCGTTGGAGGCGGGACTGCTGCTTGTTGGGTTTCAGTTCCGCCTCCAATGACATCTGGCCTCTCACTTTCTCACGCGCTTGCTCTCTCTCTCGCGCTCTCGTTCTCAAATTGGGTAAAAATAAGCAGAGTGTGACAGAAAGAGACAGAGAGTTTAATGGTAGCAGTGCAGCAGAGAATAAGGTCAAAGCAGGAATAATGGTAAAAAATTAAAATTAAAGGCTCTTTATCTGAATGCACGAAGCATTCGTAACAAGATAGATGAACTAGTGGCACAAATAGAGATAAATGGGTTTGATCTAATAGGTATTACAGAGACATGGTTGCAAGGTGGCCAAGGTTGGGAACTAAAATGTTCCAGGATACCTGATATTTCGAAAAGGCAGGCAGAGTAGCCCTGATAATAAAGGATGACATAAGGACAGTAGTGAGAAAGGATCTCGGCTCGGAAGATCAGGAAGTAGAATCAGTATGGGTGGAGATAAGGAATAACAAGAGGCAGAAAACACTGGTAGGAGTAGTATATAGGCCCCCTAACAGTAGCTATACCGTTGGACAGAATATTAATCAAGAAATAGTAGGAGCTTGCAACAAAGGTAATGCAATAATCTTGGGGGACTTTAATCTTCATATAGACAGGGCAAATCAAATTGGCAAAGGTAGTCTGGAGGATGAGTTCGTGGAATGCATTCGGGACAGTTTCCTAGAACAATGTGTCATGGACCCAACCAGGGAACAGGCTATTTTAGATCTTGTATTGTGTAATGAGACAGGGTTAATTAGGAATCTCACAGTAAAGGATCCTCTGGGGCAGAGTGATCATATGATGATAGAATTTCACGTTAATTTTGAGAGTGACTTGCCTAAGTCCGAAACTAGAGTCTTAAACTTAAATAAAGCCAATTACATAGGTATGAGGGGAGAGTTGGCCAAGGTCGATTGGAAAAATAGATTAAAAGGTATGGCGGTAGATAAGCAGTGGCTAGCATTTAAAGAAATATTTCATAATTCTCAACAAAAATACATTCCATTGAGAAACAAAAACTCCACGGGAAAGATCCAACCGTGGCTAACTAAAGAAGTTAAGGACAAGATTAGACTGAAAGAAGCAGCTCATAATGTTGCAAAGAATAATAGTAAGCCTGAGGATTGGGAAAGTTTCAGGAACCAGCAAAGGGTGATCAAAAAATTGATAAAAAGGGAAAAAATAGAATAGGAGAGAAAACTAGCAAGAAATATAAAAGCAGAGTGTAAGAGTTTCTACAAGTATGTAAAAAGCAAAAGAGTGGCAAAAGTAAACTTTGGTCCCTTAGAGGCTGAGACAGGAGAAATTATTATGGGGAATAAGGAAATGGCAGAAACAGTAAACAAATATTTTGTATCTGTCTTCACAGTAGAAGACGCAAAAAGCATACCAAAAATAGTGGGGAACCAAGGGTCTAATGAGGGTGAGGAACTTAACGTAAATAATATAAGTAGAGAAAAAGTACTAGAGAAACTAATGGGACCAAAAGCCGACAAATCCCCTGGACCTGACGGCCTACATCCTAGGGTTCTAAAAGAAGTGGCTGAAGAGATAGTGGATGCATTGGTTTTGATCTTCCGAAACTCCCTGGAATGGTCCTAGCGGATTGGAAGAGCGCGAGAGAGAGCGGGAGCGGGCGAGCGCGAGGGGGCGGGGGAGAGCGCGGGGGGGGCGGGGGCGGGGGAGAGCGCGGGCGACGGGGGTGGGCGGGGCGGGCGCGAGCGGGAGGGGCGGGCGCGAGGGGGCGAGGGAGCGCGCGAGCGGGCGGGGGAGCGCGCGAGGGAGAGCGCGAGCGGGCGGGGGAGAGCGCGAGCGGGCGGGTGCGAGCGGGGGCGGGCGGGGGGCGAGCGCGGGAGAGCGCGAGCGGGCTGGGGAGAGTGCGAGTGGGCGGGGGAGAGCGCAAGCGGGCTGGGGAGAGCGCGCGAGCGGGCGGGGGAGAGCGCGAGGGGAGCGCGCGCGGGCGGGGGAGAGCGCGCGGGCGGGGGGCGCGCAAGAGGGGGCGGGGGGCAGGCGGCGTGCGAGAGAGGGCGAGCGCGGGGGGGGGGCGAGCGAGGGGGAGTGTGTGAGAGTGTGAAAGTGTGAGTGTGTGTGAGTGCGCGTGTGAGAGAGGAGTGTGAGCGAGAAGTGAGAGAGCCAGAGAGAGAGAGAGAGAGAGAGAGAGAGAGAGAGAGAGAGAGAGAGAGAGTGCAAGTGTGAGGAGAGCGTGCGTGTGAGAGAATGAGTGTGAGAGAGCGTGCGCATGCGCCCAGAAGGGATTTAAACAGGAGGATGAGAATTTGAATGTAGAAGCATTGGGGGACTGAGAGCCCATGTATGTCAGCGAGGATAGTGGATGATGGGTGAGCGTATAGTATATGGGCAGCAGAGTTTTGAATGAGCTGAAGTTTACAGAGGGTGGAGAATGCGAGGCTGGCTAGCAGATCACTGGGATTGTCGAGTCTGGAGTTGACAAAGTCAGGGGTGAAAGTTTCAGAGGTTGAGGTAGGAGCAGAGACGGCCGATGTCACGGAGGTGGAAAGTAACGGTGTTTGTGGTGGAGAGGATATGGGGTTGGAAGGTCAGCTTAGGGTTAATTAGGACGCTGAGGTTATGAACAGTTTTGTTCAGTCTGGCCGGGAAAGGGGATGGAATTGGTGCCAAGGGCTGTAGATGACAGCTCCTAAGTAAACTTTGTTACAATTTGGCTAAAGATGCATTTGTTTCACAAGTCCTTGAACTTCAATAAACCTCGGTGTTTGCAGTTAGACACAAATTTTATATCATACCTTGTATTCTTGACTGTTTACCGAGAATAACTTCAAGGCTTCACTGTACATCTTTTGATCCTTTACCAAGTTCAGAAGCTCAGTGAAGTGCTGAGGACCTGAAAGAAAGCAACATCAGGCTAGTGGGAGTAATACTGTGCTGTACTAGTTTATTACATCATGCAAAAGCACACAGATGAGGAATAAAATGTGAGTTATGTCCCCAATACAATTTCTCACTCACAAGACATCAAATAAAGATGTCCATTGTATTCCCATGGGGATGTAAGGAACAAAACTGAAAGGCTTGCATTTCTATAGCGCCTTTCACAACCTCAGGACATTCCAAAGCGCTTTACAGCTAATGAGTACTTTTGAAGTGTAGTTCCTGTTGTAATGTAGGAAACGAGGTAGCCAATTTGGGCACAGCGAGATCCCACAAACAGCAATGTGATAATGACCAGATAATCTGTTTTAGTGACGTTGATTAAGGGATAAATATTGGCCAGGACATTGGGGAGAACTCCCCTGTTCTTGTTCGGAATAGTGCCACGGGATCTTTTACGTCCACCTGATAAACTGAGGCACCATCTGCTCCAACGTCTCATCTGAAAAACAGCATCTTCGATAGCGCTAATATCTCCTTATGTGGCTCGGTCTCAGATTTTGTCCGATAACACTCCTGTGAAGTGCCTTGGGACGTTCTACCATGTTAAAAGGCACTACAGTATATAAATGCAAGTTGTTGTTGTTACATTACAGAATGTAAATCAGTGCCAGGTACCCATTACTCCATACAATACAACAAAATATATTAACCAACCTGACAATGATTCATAATATTGGCAACTTGCAATAGACTCAGATCATGTGGAAGTCATGAAACTAGTTACAAAATTCTAGCAAAAACAAGTTTGGATTTATCAAGACTGATCTCATGCAAGTCAAGCCCACATATTCTCATTTTCAAAAAAAAAAACAATTGACCTGTACAACAAGGTTCAAAAGAATTTCCTTGCAACGCCAAACATGGTCACATGTCGAAAAATGGATTTCAAAGCCAATGCTTCCTTCCTCCTCCACACACGTACAAACATGTACACAGGATGTTGTACTGGATGACAAATTCCTTGAAATAAGCCTGCACACCACTCTCCCTTCGGCCTCTGAATATCTTAATTTCTGAATTGAACAGATTAACCTTCAAATCCCGATGCACTCAATGTTCTGAAGCTGCACTTACCACATTTACTGAGGTGACTGACAGCCTTTTTGTACCGCCTCAAATATTTATCTATGGTGTATCGCTGGTAATTGGTCTCCATTTTCTTCAATTTGTTCAAAAATGGTAGATATTCCTTAGGATCCTAAAACAAGAAAATAGCATTCACGTATACATGAAGCAAAACATGCTCGAGATCAACTTCAAAGCCTCATTTCATTTGATGCGAATGCAAGTTTTCTTGTTGTCCTGTCCTCCTCTTACCCACTGCATTCCTTTATCCCTCCTCTTACCCCCTTCTCCCGAGCCACTGCATTCCTTTATCCCTCCTCTTACCCCCTTCTCCCAAGCCACTGCATTCCTTTATCCCTCCTCTTACCCCCTTCTCCCGAGCCACTGCATTCCTTTATCCCTCCTCTTACCCCCTTCTCCCAAGCCACTGCATTCCTTTATCCCTCCTCTTACCCCTTCTCCCGAGCCACTGCATTCTTTTATCCCTCCTCTTACCCCCTTCTCCCAAGCCACTGCATTCCTTTATCCCTCCTCTTACCCCCTTCTCCCGAGCCACTGCATTCCTTTATCCCTCCTTACCCCCTTCTCCCGAGCCACTGCATTCCTTTATCCCTCCTCTTACCCCCTTCTCCCGAGCCACTGCATTCCTTTATCCCTCCTCTTACCCCCTTCTCCCGAGCCACTGCATTCCTTTATCCCTCCTCTTACCCCCTTCTCCCGAGCCACTGCATTCCTTTATCCCTCCTCTTACCCCCTTCTCCCAAGCCACTGCATTCCTTTATCCCTCCTCTTACCCCCTTCTCCCGAGCCACTGCATTCCTTTATCCCTCCTCTTACCCCCTTCTCCCGAGCCACTGCATTCCTTTATCCCTCCTCTTACCCCCTTCTCCCAAGCCACTGCATTCCTTTATCCCTCCTCTTACCCCCTTCTCCCGAGCCACTGCATTCCTTTATCCCTCCTCTTACCCCCTTCTCCCGAGCCACTGCATTCCTTTATCCCTCCTCTTACCCCCTTCTCCCGAGCCACTGCATTCCTTTATCCCTCCTCTTACCCCCTTCTCCCAAGCCACTGCATTCCTTTATCCCTCCTCTTACCCCCTTCTCCCGAGCCACTGCATTCCTTTATCCCTCCTCTTACCCCCTTCTCCCGAGCCACTGCATTCCTTTATCCCTCCTCTTACCCCCTTCTCCCGAGCCACTGCATTCCTTTATCCCTCCTCTTACCCCCTTCTCCCGAGCCACTGCATTCCTTTATCCCTCCTCTTACCCCCTTCTCCCGAGCCACTGCATTCCTTTATCCCTCCTCTTACCCCCTTCTCCCAAGCCACTGCATTCCTTTATCCCTCCTCTTACCCCCTCCTCCCAAGCCACTGCATTCCTTTATCCCATTAACAGGAATGTCGAGAGACCGGCTTGGAGGTCTCTGCTGCCCTGTAGCCAGCCAGGAGCAGATCGTGTTGACTCAATCCTTCAGATTTGGTTCCCATTTCTCTCCCTGTAAGGAAGCGTCTTATCTTCACGTCGTGCCTCACCAGCAGAGGTCAGGAAATCCATTCCTGGAGAAGAGCAGGCAGGAAACCACGCCTACAATTTTCAGTGATGGAAAAGGGTCTCGGCCAAAAACAATGCAACTATTTTTAATAAGAATGTAAGAAATAGGAGCAGGAGTCGGCCATTCGGCCCTTCAAGCCTGCTCCGCCATCCAATAAGATCATGGCTGATCTTCTACCTCATCTCCACTTTCCTGCACTATCCCCATATTCCTTAATTCCCTTAGTATCCAAAAATCTATTGGTCTCAGTCTTGAATATACTCAACGACTGAGCATCCACAGCCCTCTGGGGTAGAGAATTCCAAAGATTCACCACCCTCTGAGTGAAGAAATTTCTCCTCATCTCAGTCCTAAATGGCTGACTCCTTATTCTGAGACTGTTCTAGGCTCCCCAGCCAGGGGAAACATCCTCCCTGCATCTATCCTGTCAAGCCCTGTAAGAATTTTATATGTTTCAATAAAATCACCTCTCATTCTTCTAAACTCTAGAGAATATAGGCCTAGTTCACTCAATCTCTCCTCATAGAACAATCCCCCCCTCATCCCAGGAATCAGTTTGGTGAACCTTTGTTTCACTTCCTCTATGGCAAGTATATCCTTCGTTAGTTAAGGAGACCAAAACTGTACGCAGTACTTCAGGTGTGGTCTCACCAAGGCCCTACATAATTGCAGTAAGACTTCGTTACTCTTATACTCCAATCCCTTTCTAATAAGTGCCAACATACCATTTGCTTTTCTAATTGCTTGCTGTACCTGCATGTTAACTTTCGGTGATTTTTCAAAGCTGATGAACCCTGCCGTGTATTTCCAGCTTTCTTCTTAGCTTCGATTTGAGCATTTGCAGTTTTTTTTTCTTTTCACCTCTACGGTGGATCTTCTCCTAACAGTCTACAGCCATTCCAATTAAAAATTTTTTAGCTGTGTGTAACCGTTAACATTTTGATTGATTTTGCCATCAATCCTATTTTATTCACCATTGATGGCAGTTTCCCTAAAAAAATTAAATGTTTAAAAAAATTATACAAGAAAACATGCCAACCTTTTGCGATTTCTCTGCCACCATCATCATAAGATCAAAGTCATATGTGCCCACTGCATAGTCGTATAGTTCGTTAACATCCACCAGGAAGAGGAGGTATTTCAGGGCCTCCTCGGCGCTGACCGCCTCAGGGTCAGATGGAGGATTCACTGCAATTTGCAATAACAACAATGATAGTTATAATAAGAAACGAGGGAGAGCAGCATCATCTTATTTTAATTTACAAGTGAATCCCCTGTGGCATTTCTCATGGTTAGTCAAGAGATGGTACATATTCATAGAATGATACAGCACAGGAGGCCGCCATTTGGCCCATCGGGCTTGTGCTGGCTGCGTGTTACAATAGGCTGAGAAGGGCAACTCTTGAGCAAGAAAAAAAAGGAGTTCTAGTCAGCCTGTTTTAGGAATAACAGCCTCGTCAATATAAGACAGTCACTAATAAATCCAATAGGGAATTTAGGAGAAACTTCTTTATCCAGAGAGTGGCGAGAATGTGGAACTCGCTACCACAAGGAGTGGTTGAGGCGAATAGCATGGATGCATTCAAGGGGAAGCTAGATAAGTATATGAGGGAGAAAGGAATACTGTAGAAGGATATGCTGATGGGGTGAGAAGAAGAGGGGTGGGAGGAGGCTCGTGAGCATAAACACCGGCATGGACCAGTTGGGTTCAGGGGTTACAGTGCCACCTCTGGAAGAGGCAAGAATAGCAGGTGTTCTAATAATAAACTTTTTAAGAGGTAACAGAGCCATGCTATGGAGGAAGAGGAACAGGCATTTCGGAACGTAGCAACAGGAGTAGGCCATTCAACCCCGCGAGCCTGTTTCGTCATTGAATGAGATCTGTATCTTAACTCCTGCTGTTATTGATTTCAATGGACTGGCTCCCTACGGTGTAATGATATTACCAACTCGCGATCGGCATCAGAAAAGCACTGGGATGCATCTGAATTTTTGTTTGAATGATTTAAATGTTACCTCTTAGCTCATGGACTTTCTGAAGAGCAGTTTCCAGTTCTGGAGTATGTTTTCGCACGTGGCAGGTCAGTATTGACAAACTGTATCTATGTAAAATAGGTAAGAAAAGTACATTTTGAAAGGAATGATTTACAGTTGAGTTCAGAATGATAAGCAAATGTAATTTTAAAAAAAAATCCCAATTCCTTTCGAAGGAATGGCCATTCTAAAGTATGCAAAGTGTGGATAATTGGGTGAATTCAATGACCGTGGGATCTCACTGGGGATCTGTGCTCAAAGGGAGCGCGAGTCAGCAATAGGGCTGCAACAATGTAGCGCTGATTCTCCGACCTATGCTCCCTTTAGCAGCAGCACCTTGTTCGGTAGATGGAATTGAAGAATTTATCCCATTTACAGCAAACATAACCATTACCATTCGTGTCAGCTGTGGCTCAGTGGGTAGCACTCTCGCCTCTGAGTCAGGAGGTTGTGGGTTGAAGACCCATGCCAGAGACTTGAGCATAAAATCTAGGCTGACACCCCAGTGCAGTACTGAGGGAGTGTTACACTGTCGGGAGGTGCCGTCTTTCAGATGAGACGTTAAACCGAGGCCCCTTATGTCCTAACAGGTGGACGTAAAAGATCCCATGGCACTATTTCGAAGAGGAGCAGGGGAGTTATCCCTGGTATTCTGGCCAACATTTATCCCTCAACTAACATCACTTAAAAAAAACATGATCTGGTCATTTTCTCATTGCTGTTTATGGGAGCTTGCTGTGCGCAAATTGGCAACTGCGTTTCCTACATTACAACAGTCACTTCACTTCAAAAGTGCATCATTGGCATTGGGACGCCATGTGAATGTGAAAGGTGCTATATAAATGCAAGTCTTTCTCACTTGTGAGGGTTTATTCTCTCCATTGTAGTTCGCAGCGCATCACAGACTGTGTCCACTTTATTCCCAATCTCAGGTGTTGAAATTGATGAGTTCAGGAGATATGGGTACATTGTTTTCGTGACATCTTCCTCTCTGGAAAAGAACAGAAGTGCAGGTAGAAGAAAAGGCCATCATTTGAAACAAATATTGGGTAAGAAACTGGTTTGCGCCCAAATAACACAGCGACGGGACGAGCGCCCAAACTAATGCGCAAGAGGAGCACGCAAAATTGGTCCTCGTGTGTAATCAGGGCACACCTGGCGGCGCCCGTCAGGCCCCCGGGAGGCAGTGCGCCAGTCATGAAGAGGAGCAAAGTTGGACGGTGGGGACACCGGCACTGGAGAAATGCCGAGTCCAGGGGGAGGGGGAGAAAAGAGATGAAGATCGGGGTGGAAGGAGGTTGAGGGTGGGAGAATATATTTAGGTGGGACGAGAAGGAGATCACGAGGGATGGAGATATTCAGGGTGGGGGGTGATGATGTTCGGAGTTGAAGGTGCGGAGGGGGGAGCAAGAGGGAAATCGGGAGGGGGAGGAGGTATGGGAGTGGGGGGGTAGGGGGAGGCCTGCATTTTTAATGTGGAGCTAGGAGCACTCTTGATTTAGTTGAGCCACAATCCTGACAAACATAAAAGTTCAAGTCTCGAATCTGAGCGCAATATTTTTGACAATAACTTCTGACTCCAGACTTGAGCACAAAAATCTGGGCCGAATCTCCCAGCGCAGTACTGAGGGAATGCTGCACTGTCGGAGGTGCCATCTTTCGGATGAGATGTTAAACAGAGACCCCGTCTGCCCTCTTGGGTGGCGGTAAAAGATTCCATGACACTATTTAGAAGAGGAGCGGGGCGTTCTCACCGGTGTTCTGGGTCAATATTTATCCTTCAATCAACATCACAAACAGATTACAATAGCAAAATACTGCGGATGCTGGAAATCTGAACAACAGATTATCTGGTCATTATCACATTGCTGTTTGTGGGAGCTTGCTGTGTGCAAATTGGTTGCTGCGTTTCCTACATTACAACAGTGTCTACACTTCAAATGTAATGCAAAGCTCTTTGGGATGTCCTGTGGTCATGAAAGGCACTATATAAATGTCATGTTCTTTTTCTAGTTGTTTTTACTTTTAATACCACTTACTTTAATTCAGTCAGAAACAAGTTGATGTAATTTATGGAATTGATCTGCTTCAAGAAGTTCTCCACATTTTCTAAAAATACCTGAAGACAAACAGATGTATTGACAAATATATATTTACACAACAAATAAAATGAAACCCTAGCCAACATCCTGAACAATGCATGAATCCATTTTTATCCTTGTGTTAATCAGTCATGGAGCAGTGCAGTGCACTGTGTCACGTTCTGGATCAATTAAACATTTTTCTCCACCATGATCTATTGTAAACTGAACAGGACTCTTCACATTCTGAACATGGTTTATCCTGGTTAAAGCCACAAACTGAGTCTTCAGCCAGTCATTTTTAAGTTTCCGGATATGATGATTAGATAGTGGGTGAAGATGTCTGAACATTCAGTGGCTCAGCCTGATCTGACACTTGGAATCGACAAACTCTAGGCTGACACTCCTACTGCAGTACTGAGGGAGTGCTGCACTGTCAGAGGTTCCGTCTTTCGATGAGACGTTAAACCGAGGCCCCGTCTGCCCTCTCCGGTGAATGTAAAAAATCCCACGGCACGATCTCGAAGAGGAGCTGGGGAGTTCTCCAGTGTCCTGGCCAATATTTATCCCTCAACCAACATCACTAAACACATGATCTGGTCATTATCACATTGCTCTTTGTGGGAGCTTGCTGTGTGCAAATTAGCTGCTGTGTTTCCTACATTACAACAGTGACTGCACTTCAAAAGTACTTCATTGGCTGTAAAGCGCTTTGGGACGTCCGGAGATCGTGAAAGGAGCTATATAAATGCAAGTCTTTCTTTATTTTCCTATCCAATCTGTAGCACATGGCACGTTTACAACTCTGAAGGTCACATGACTAAAGACACTAAAAATTGTGATGGAAGAAAAAATGACCCCCCAAAAAAGGGTATCTAAGCAAACATCTCTGGTTGTCCAGAAATTATTTCACTAAAGGTGTGCTCAGCAGGAGAAATTCAAATGATAAAGACTCCTCTTATATGTAATGTTACCTCCTTCAATGTTGACATTGAACTAAGGAGTAAATCCACATTATACTGTACCTCCACTCACATCACCATCACTAAAGAAGCAGTGTAACATTCCCAATGTCTTCCCCATTATGAAAATGGTACTGATACGAAGACTGACTGAAAGGCTGGTCAGACACACTTGGTGCTGCCCAATCACTACAACATAACTGTAGCCAACGTCAATGGGAACAATTTACATTGCAGAATACCCAACATCACTGGTACACAGCAAACATAGTATTTCATGCATATGTACACTGTAGCAAGTGCATTCACAATTTAAAGACTCCCGAAAAATCTTCCCAGACACAGTGGAAACAAGAGTGTTAAATTTCGCACTCTCCAGTCATACAGCTTCAAAAAACATCACTGGTTACTGCACCAATATAAAGGCAAAAGATACATATTCTGCAGGATAAGTCAAACATTAACTGTAGATTGTTACTTCAGTTCCTGGACTATGTCCTTTTGGTGAGTCGAGACATTGAGAACCACACATGACAAGTACTGAAGTTGTTTGGATGGCCCAGACACCTTAATCATGAGTTTCAAGCCTCTCAAAAATGCAATCAGGAGCTTTTTTCCCCCGAAGTCAGCCAGGAATCTAACATGTGCAAAATTCCACCACTTTGTTTTTAAAAAAAGTCTTCAAACCACACGATTTAGAAAACTACTCTTGTAGAATATAGTGAAGTCTCTCTCCCCATAGGGACACAGCCCAATTAACCAAGTCCTGACGGCCTATACACGTGATTGAGTTCATAGAATCATTGAATAGTACAGCACGGATGGAGGCCATTCAGTCCATCGAGTCTGCGTCTGCTCTTTCGAAGAGCAATCCAGTTAGTCCCTCTCCCCCGCTCTTTCCCCATATCCCTGCAATTTTTTTCTCCTTCAGGTATTTATCCAATTTCCTTCTGAAGGCTACTATTGAATCTGTATCCATCACCCTAACAGGCAGTGCATTCCAAATCCTAACCACTCGTTGCGTAAAAAAGTTTTTCCTCATGTCGCCTCTGGTTCTTTTGCCAACCACCTTAAATCTGTGTCCTCTGGTTATCGACTCTTCAGCTGCTGGAAACAGTCTCTCTTTATTTACTCTATTGAAACCCTTCATGATTTTAAACACCTCTATCAAATCTATTGTTGTTTAAGAGGCTTGGCTTCGTTCCGAACTTCCATTGCCAAGCACGTTGTCTCGGAGCCACTTCAACCATAAAGAGACTCTGCTTCGCTCCCCCTCTCAGATCAGTAAACGACTTGAGTCTTAATGCTAGAGTAGCATTTATTCAATTCACAGGTGCGTGACTAGGCACAGATCTACGTGGGTGCTACATTTGCCTTCTGTGGGAATGAAGAGGATGAACAGAGAACTTAACTGCCAAAACACATCAGTTACGGGGTAGAAAATACTACATTGATAGCTTGGGGACCAATCTCCTTCCCTTAGCAGTATTAAAGGTAAATAGTATGAAAGCTCAGACATTTAAAAAGATTTGATAAAAGTACTCGCCTTCGGGTTGTGATCATAAATGAGATTGAGATTTATTCTCAGCTTTCTCATACATTCAAAGGCTTCTTTGAACTTTAGCCTAAAGAAAAGTTAATGAACAGGTTGGATCTACATTCACTGGTTCATACTGCAATGATTGCCTTACTAGAACTTTCAAAATTTTCTTCTGTACAGTATAAACGGACACTCCCAAAAACAGACACCTGTAAAAAGCAAATACCCACTGAGACCCAAATAACTTGGTAAAATATACACAAGAGGCACTCTGAAACCACAGACACTCGCAAATTATGAACTACGGACAGCCTTCAATGCACCAAGTCCTTTTTACAACTTAAAATACGGGACACGGCCTGTTGCAAAGCTGGGGTATCTGGAATTTTCACTGGGTCTGGAGCACTGGCGTTTCACCTTGCAGCTCGCTTCCTGCCGCCCCCCAAATTCTCGAGGTCAGTGTGTGCCGGTCATCGCGAGGCAGCAGCGCGTTGTGTGAAAGGGCTCGTGGAATGGCGACCTCTTTATCCAGCATGCACAGCGGCAGAGAAACTGCTCTCTCTCAGATTGAATGCTTGTACGGCTCCATCCCAGGGATAGATCAGTTTCTCTGACGCTGTGCATACTGGGTAAAGAACCACCAATTCTGCTGAATTTTTTTTTTTTTTTTTTCCCACACAGAGCTTACAATGGCCCATTTTGAAAATAAGGACATCTGCAAAAAGAAATTGTCAGCTGATGCCAGTCCCTAAGGTGTCCATAATTTACAGGTTTCACTATACTAGTTTCTCATTTTTCTATTCTCTAGGTTTCTCTGTGCAGGACACCATCCCTGGGAGATTGTTCCAGACCGCTTGTCAATGGCATTCTATAACTGGTGTGAGAAGAGCTCAGTGACTCTGTCTCCAGTTCTCTCTCCTTCTTGGTGCCTCCTTGCAATAGTGTGTTAGGATTTACAATAATTTTTATAATCTAAGATTTTTACCACTCTATAGCTTTGCCTATTCTCTCATAAATGTTGCCAAGCTGAATAGACCTTCAATATACTGTACTCGGCAGTGACGCTTTTCTGACTCGCCCGTTACTCTAAACATCAAATCTTACAGCACAGTAGACCACCATTCGGCCCATCTTGCCTGTGCCAGTTTTTTGAAAGAGCTGTCCAATTAATCCCTGCTCTTTCCCACAGCCCTGCAAATACTTCCTTTTTAAGTATTTATCCAATTCCCTTTTGAAAGTTATTATTGAATCTGCTTCCACCGCCCTTTCAGGCAGCGCATTCCAGATCACAACAACTCGCAGCGTAAAAAAAATTCTTATCTCCCCTCTGGTTCTTTTGCCAATTACCTTAAATCTGTGTCCTCTGATTACCGACCCTCCTGCCAGTGGAAACAGATTCTCTTTATTTACTCTATCCACACCCTTCATAATTTTGAACACCTCGATTAAATCTCTTAACTTTCTCTGCTGTGGGGAGAACAATTACAGCTTCCCAGAAGGATGCATAAACTGCCAGCGTCAACCATTGTAGCACTCAAAATTTGTTTACAACTCCAATTCCGATTTTAGATGGTGTTAATGATTTACAAACCTGTCCAGATATTTTCTGACCTGGGCCAGTAGCAACGCTCTGTGGTGAACGACTTCCAGATTCCCACGTGGCATCTGCACAATGAACATAAAACTCACAATTCATTCTGAATAAGGTTCTCCAGCCCGACAACCCTCCGAGACCCCTGTGCTCCTCCAATTCTGGCCTCTTGAGCATCCCCGATTTATATCACTTCACCATTGGCGGCTGTGCCTTCAGCTGTCTAGGCCCTAAGCTCTGGAATTCCCTCCCTAAATCTCTCCATCTCTATCTCCTCCTTTAAGATGTTCCTCAAAACCCACCTTTTTGACCAAGCTTATGGTCACCTGCCCTAATATCTCATGTGGCTCGGTGTCAAATTTTGCTCGATACTGCTCCAGTGAAGCACCTTGGGGCATTAAAAGGTGCTATATAAATGCAAGTTTTTATTGTAGAAAAAATATATATTGTTTTAAACCAGTAAAACAGTCCATGAAAAAGCTGGGGTGGGGGGGAGAAGAGTGGAAATTACATTCTTCACTTGCAGGTTCCTTTAGTATAATGCTCATGTGAAAAAAATGTTTTTATTCCACACTTAACATAAACAGTCAATAAGGATACCGACAAAGTTCGTACATTTGGGCCACTTCACATATTTTCACAGATATGTGAGGTGGTTATTGCGAAGAACATGCCTCATGAAATTAATTCTAGTACTTTTCAAAAGAGAATCAGCATCCGGAGCAGTCAGAGCTGAACACTCCCCTCAGTCCATCTCCTGGTCACCATTCTCCTATGGTCTCACTTACTGATTTTGGTCAACCAGGTCCCTGAACACACTACTACAGTGCTCCATGAACCGCAAGGCTTTCCACTCCACCAGTATACATGAGGTTAGCGAAAAGGTAGCACAGGATCATGAAGATTAGGGGCAGCTTCCTAGGCAGCACTGACAATTCTTTTATTTTAAGGCAATCCTTTGTGCCTAGTTTATTTGATGATGATGAAATGAAGAATGGCTTCTAGGAAACCAAAGCTACCCTATGCAGCCCTGGCTAAAGACCCTGCAGCACCATCAGATTTCCTACCCCTAGCAACCACAATTTCAATTATCACAATTTCAAAAGGAATGTGGTTTCTTTTTTTTTTTTTAAAAAAGGGCTGCCGTTCTGATTTTGTTACCAATTATTATACCTTTTCTCCTAGCTATTGCACTGTAGAAAAGAGAAAGGACAGCAACTCATTTCAGTAATGACACCGCTAACCTGAAGGAGGAGTTTGGTGTCCTGAGGTACAACAGTCACTATGCGAGATCCTCTCTCCACTCTACGAACTGTTTCGTCATTTGGCTGGGACTCGCTACTTGAAAGCTGCGACAAAGCTGTTTGTGAAGACAGCGAATTCAATCAATCTCAGACTGTCAAAGTGTTACTTAAAAAGTTATAAGCAAGTTGGCGACAGGCATGTGCAAAAACAGCAAAGATCTACAACCTCCTGGTTAAGAGGGGGCAGTTGTGCGATTTAGTATTAGACGTAAAGATTCTTTAAATGGATTTCAGCAGATACTTGAACTTTCATCACGATAGGTGGCACAAACGTTATTCTACTTGAAATAAAAAGGCAGTTCATGCTTGCAGATTTTTAATGCTGAATACTCTAACAATAGATACCATGATTCACATCCATACAATGGAAATCCAAATCTTAGAAACATAGAAGATAGGAGCAGGAGTAGGCCATTCGGCCCTTCGAGCCTGCTCCGCCATTCAATGAGATCATGGCTGATCATCCAAATTCAGTACCCTGTCCCTGCATTCTCCCCATATCCCGTGATCCCTTTAGCCTCAAGAAATATATCCAACTCTTTCTTGAATATATTTAATGAACTGGCCTCCACCGCCCTCTGTGGCAGAGAATTCCACAGGTTCACCACTCTGGTCTCTGGATCATTAGTCCAGGTCTCCGGATCATTAGTCCAGGTCTCCGGACCACCAGTCCAGGCCTCTGGACCACCAGTCCAGGTCTCCGGATCACTAATGATCCAGAGACCCAGACTAATGATCCAGAGACCTGGAGTAATGATCGAGGGACCTGGAGTAATGATCAAGAGACATGGACCAACGATCCAGAGAACTGGACCGATGATCCAGAGACCAGGACCGACGATCCAGAGACCAGGACCAACGATCCAGAGACCTGGACCAGTGATCCAAAGACCTGGACTAATGATCAAGAGACCTGAACTAATGATCCAGAGACCCGGACTAATGATCCAGAGACCAGGACGAATGATCGAGAGGCCTGGACCAGTGATCCAGAGACCAGGACTAATGATCAAGAGACCAGGACTAATGATCGAGAGGCCGGGACTAATGATCGAGAGGCTGGGACTAATGATCCAGAGACCTGGACTAATAAGAACATAAGTAGGAGCAGGAGTAGGCCATACGGCCCCTCGAGCCTGCTCCGCCATTCAATAGGATCATGGCTGATCCGAATCTAGACTCACGTCCACTTCCCTGCCCTCTCCCCGTAACCCCTAATTCCCTTATCTGCTAGGAAACTGTCTATCTCCATTTTAAATTTATTTAATGTTGCAGCTTCCGCAGCTCTCTGGGGTAGCAAATTCCATAGATTTACTACCCTCTGAGTGAAGAAGTTTCTCCTCATCTCAGTTTTGAAAGGGCAGCCCCTTATTCTAAGATTATGCCCCCTAGTTCTAGTCTCACCCATCAGTGGAAACATCCTCACCGCATCCACCCGATCAAGCCCCCTCACAATCTTATATGTTTCGATAAGATCGTCTCTCATTCTTCTGAACTCCAATGAGTAGAGTCCCAACCTACTCAACCTTTCCTCATACGTCAACCCCCTCATCTCCGGAATCAACCGAGTGAACCTTCTCTGAACCGCCTCGAGAGCAAGTATATATTTTCTTAAATATGGAAACCAAAACTGCACGCAGTATTCCAGGTGTGGCCTCACCAATACCCTGTATAACTGCAGCAAGACTTCCCTGATTTTATACTCCATCCCCCTCGCAATAAAAGCCAAGATTCCATTGGCCTTCCTGATCACCTGCTTAATGTCAACTATCATTTAACTTCAGTCCCCCACAGGCGGTATTAATTTTCTCCTGGTTAAACCACAAGACCGGATGATCATTTTGCAACACCAGCATGTTGCACCTCTGTGGAGGTGATGGGAATTAACATTTGGACCTGATGGTGGAGGGCTGCTACAAGTGAACACACATATTTTTGAAGTGAATAGGAGATAAATGTTTTCAGTAAAAAGTGGACAGCACCGGACAAAAGGACAGCAAATGACTTCAGCAATCACACATTTATACATACGTCTGATGGTATTACAGTGTACTTACAACACTGATTAATCATCAAACGCAAATAATCTATAATCTGATTTATGACTAACAGTGGTTATTGAAAAACCACTGTTTTACACATGGTTATGCTGAGGAGACTGCAGCAGTGCACTCTAACAGCCTTGCCACCGATTCCATCTCACTCTACGGCCAATGTCCATGGGTGAACCAAACTGTTCGCAACTTTGGCATCCGATTCGATCCTAAACACATCTTCCGACCACATATCCTCTCCCATCACAATGACCGCCTACTTTCAGCTGCAAAACATCGCCCGCTCCGCTCCTGCCCCAGCTCACCTGCTGCTGAAACCCTCATCCGTGCCGGTCACCTTCAGCCTCGACTATTCCAATGCTCTCCTGGATGGTCACCTAATTTCCACTGTTGGTAAACTTCAGCTGATCCGAAACTCTGCTGCTCGTATCCTATCGCACGCCAGGCGCCGCTCAACCATATCATCCCTGTCCTCACTGACCGACAGTGGCTCCTAGTTCCTCCAATGCTTTCATCTTTAAAATTCGCATCCTTATTTTCATCATCTTTCTGCTTTTAATTGGTTTGAATTGGGTAGGTGTCACATTGTTGAGCTGCTGCTTTCTATTTCACGCTACCAGGAACTTTCTTGCTTCCTTTGCAAAAATATGAATGGTTCTTTGTTTGACGTTGTTTAAATCTTTTCATGGCTCCACTATAGTGTATGTGCCTTTAAGAGCCCCATGTGTACTGTAATGCCGGTAATGGCCACTCGGGCTATATAAGCCTGTATATTGTGTTGTATCCGTTAGTTCCCCTCCAGACTTTGTTTAGTAAACACCTATCAAACCAACTCCTGTCTTCAGTGTCTCTATCAACACACAGACACAACAGTGGTGACGAAGTGGAAACGGACTTACCTGCAATTCGGCAGCACCTCAAGGACATCGATTCCTCCAGAGTCCAGAAGAATCAAGAAAGTGAAAGAAGCTGTGGTTTCACCAGCTGGCCAAGCTGGTGGCAGGTACTGCGCTAATCCTTCCTGGGCGTCAGGCTGGGGCTCCAGCGGCTGGCTCAACAGCTGGGCCAAGCAGCGAAAGCGGAGGCAAGCAGTAACAGACGGGGAGGGAGCACTCGGGAGACGGCCGGCGCTGCAAGCAGGTCGGTGTTCAGACCTAGAGAGAAAGTCCGGCGGGAACGAGTCTCCAACTGTAAATAAATAAATAAAAAAAAGAACGGGAACCGCGGGAAACAGCGTCGTCATCGGCAGCAGCGGCGGGGAAGCGCCATATCTTTTCTGCAGAAAAGAAAGAAAAGCGCGGGAAGCGCCATATCTTTTCTAAGATGCCTAAGTCTGGCAATATTGATGCTTTTGATAACGAGATAGAGGATTGGACCACATATGTGGAAAGAGTGGAGGTATATTGCACTGCAAATGGAATAGAAGATGAAAAAAAAGCTTCAGTACTGCTAAATCTAATGGGCGCAAAGACATACGGGCTGTTACGAAATTTAATCACTCCAGCCAAACCAAAGGACAAGAATTTTAAAGAAATTGTTGATACTCTACAGGAGCACTTAAACCCAACACCGCTGCTGATAGCGGAACGATTCAAATTCTTCAGGAGGAATCAGCACAAGAATGAAAGTAATGCTGATTACCTCACCGAATTAAGAAAGCTATCAAAACACTGCCAATTCGGGGCAGGACTAGCAGATTATCTTCGAGACAAATTTGTCTGCGGTCTCTTAAGTGAAGGAACACAGAAAAGGCTGCTTTCTGAAAAGGATTTAACACTGGACAAGGCTTTCAGTATGGCTGTATCATACGAAGCAGCCGCAAGAGGAGCTGCAGAGATACAACAAAAGACACAGGACTTCGGCACCCATGAAATGACACAGGGTTTTGAGAGATGTTATCGCTGCGGCAGATCCACCCATGACCAGAGAGACTGCTGGTTCAAGGACAAAGCATGCAGGCAATGCGGAAAGATTGGACACATTGCATGGGTATGCCAATCTGGACAAAATAAATCCACAGACAGGAAAAAAAAAAATCAATAAAGAAAAGTACAGAAAGGTACAAATGATGACGGACAGTAGCTCCAAAGACCAGAAGAGCGATAGCGACTCTGAAAACAAGAGACTAAGCTGTCTCAAATTACATAATGTACTTGCCAAAGATGATTACCAGACCATTTGGGTTACCCTCACGATAGCAGGGTCCCCAGTTAAAATGGAGCTAGATACAGGATCAGCTCTGACCGTCATAAATCGACGGGATTACGAGCGGCTATTTCCGCATATACCTTTAAAAGACACATCCATTATCTTGAAAACATATACCCCAAAGGAAAAATAAGGGTGCCTGTTGTATACAACGGCAAGGAAATACAGAAGTTGTATTTATACGTTCTGCAAGATGGTGGCCCACCGCTGTTGGGACATGAATGGATCAGGAAAATACGTTTAGACTGGCACTCCATTCAGGCACTGACGATGACCAGTAAGGAAAAAAACGATGATGACGTCATACCAATGTGGTGATTATTCCTTGATTAGTAAAAGTATTGTGATTCGTTGTTTGTTAACTGCCTTGGGATATGTGTTGTAATCTCATTGGTAGTTGATGATCACATGATGTGTTGTGGCTACCTTAAATTCAGTCCTTTTCTAGCTTTATTTGGGACTGGATGTAGAAAGATATGCTGCTGATTTTAAAGTTAATAAAGCCTAACTTTGGAAGGCAAATCTATTCTTTATTTCAATTTATTAACTTTATGTTAGAATGGAGCGATATCTTCAACCAGAACGATTCAAGGCTGACCCCAATTCTGCTGGAGTGGATGATAAATGGAAACATTGGTATTGTACATTTAAAAACTTTTTGAGCGTGTTGGATCAAGAGGCTCTAAATAAGCTGAATATTGCTGATCAACTACATTGACCCGGATGTATATAAATATATTTTGCACTGTAAAACTTATGAAGAGGCTACTTCTACATTGGAAAAGATTTTTGTTAAACCAAAGAATGAGGTATTTGCACGTCATCTTCTATCTGCCCGTAGGCAGCAGGTGGGAGAATCTTTGGATACTTATTTACAAGCACTTCGGTGCCTTAGTGTTGACTGTAATTATAAGGCTGTGACGGCGGAAGAATATAAGGACGAATCGGTACGGGATGCTTTTATTAATGGATTACTGTCTAGATCAATTCGTCAGCGGTTGTTAGAAAATAAGACTCTGGATCTTAAAAGTGCTTTTGAGCAAGCTTCTACATTGGATGTGGCTCAGAGAAGTTCGGATTCTTATGCTGTTTTTAATCGGCCTGCGACTATGGTTTCGGCAGTTTCGGATGAAAAGGAATTATGTGGACTTAATGGGAGTGGTTTACTAGATTTTGAAACAGTTTCTACTTCGGCGGCCGTTGCCTCTAGGATTCAGAAGTGTTATTTTTGTGGGAGTATCCGGCACCCTCGTCTGAAGTGTCCTGCTCGGGAGGCTGTGTGTAGTAAATGCGGCAAGAGAGGTCATTATGCACGTGTGTGCAAATTATCAGGTTCAATTACCTTCCCTTCTCCTGGTGTGGGAGGGTCTTCCTCCACTACCTCTTCTGTGACTATTCAGCCTTTAGATAGGGCGTTTATTGCATCAATTTCTGCTGCATTTGCTCATGGCCTAAACAAAGCTATAGTTACGGCTCAAGTTAATGGGTTGGAAGTGAAGGCCCTTATAGATACGGGCAGTACTGAGAGTTTTATAAGTCTTCAGTTTGCGAAGGAGAAGCATTTGAAAATTTCGCCTGTTACATATCAGGTGTGTATGGCTCAGACGACCCTTACTTCACAAATAGCTGGTTGTTGCTTTGTGAAAATGGTTCTTCTAGGTAATACGTATACTGATATATGCCTATCTGTTTTGCCTAATCTCTCCGCGGATACCATTTGGTGTTACTAATGGTGTTGCTTGTTTTCAACGGGCAATGGATGCTTTTATAAGTGATAACTCCCTTTCTGACACCTTTTCATACTTAGATGACATCACAGTGTGTGGCAAATCAAGGGTGGAGCATGATTCTAATTTAAAAAGATTTCTTCAAGCTGCGGAAAAAGTTGGTTTAACTTTTAACGAAGAGAAATGTGTCTTTTCGACTACTGAGGTAAATCTATTGGGGTATATTATTTCGGGAAATAAGATTAAACCAGATCCAGAACGTCTGCGACCATTGATCGATTTACCTTGTCCTACTAATTCTAAGGCTTTGCAACGAGTTGTTGGACTGTTTTCTTATTATTCTAATTGGATTGCAAATTTTTCACGGAAGATCCGGCCTCTTATTCGGGTTACGACATATCCTCTATGGGAGGCCAGGACATGTTTTGAGAATTTTAAAAAGGATATTTTAGGAGCAGTTGTGCATTCCATTGATGAGCAGGTTCCCTTTGTGATTGAGACGGATGCTTCGGATTTTGCAATTGGGGCTACTTTGAACCAAAATGGAAGACCTGTGGCCTTTTTCTCACGTACTTTGAATAATAGTGAAAAAAGACATTCCTCAATAGAAAGAGGCATACGCAATAGTAGAAGCATTGCGTAAATGGAGACATTATTTATCGGGGCGACATTTCACGTTGGTAACTGACCAAAAATCTGTGTCCTTTATGTTTGATGTTAAACATTTTGGAAAGATTAAAAATGATAAAATAATGAGATGGAGGATTGAGTTGGCATGTTACCATTTTGACATAGTTTATCGTCTGGGGAAGGATAATGTTGCTGCTGATGCACTGTCGAGGGCTTATTGTTCGGTGATTCACGGAGATACGCTTATTAATCTTCACAATGCCTTATGTCATCCTGGGGTTACGAGGATGATACACTTTGTACGCAGTAAGAACTTGCCTTTTTCAGTTGAAGACGTCAAGCGGATGACTTCATCATGTTCTATCTGTGCTCGGTGTAAACCGAATTTCTTTAAGCCTCAACGAGCTCATCTTATAAAGGCTACTTCTCCTTTTGAACGTTTGAGTGTTGATTTTAAGGGACCTCTTCCTTCAACTACTCAAAACCGATATATATTTACTGTTGTGGATGAGTTTTCAAGGTTCCCTTTTGCTTTTCCTTGTGCAGATGTATCAGCTGCTACAGTTATTAAATGTTTGACTCAACTTTTTGTCATCTTTGGGATGCCTGCGTATATCCATTCAGATCAGGGAAGTTCTTTTATGTCTTCCCAGTTGAAGGAATACCTTCAGAGTCGGGGAATTTCTACTAGTCGAACTACCCCGTATAATCCCCAGGGTAATGGACAGTGTGAACGATACAATGGGGTGATCTGGAAGGCAGTTATGTTGGCGTTGACATCCCGGAACCTTAAGAATACACAGTGGGAAATGGTACTGCCTGATGCCCTGCATTCCATTAGATCATTGCTTTCAACAGCTACTAATGTGACCCCCCCATGAAAGGCTCTTTAACTATCCGCGGAGATCTACTACGGGATATTCGGTACCTTCATGGCTTACTATGCAGGGACCTGTGTTGCTTCGACGCCATGTTAGATTGTCAAAATATGACCCCTTGGTGGAGGAGGTGGAGCTGTTGGAGGCAAATTCCCAATATGCTCATATTCGATTCCAAGATGGGAAAGAAAGTACTGTTTCAATTAAAGACTTGGCTCCTTGTGGGGGCCAGCCCTCTTCTGGGGATAATAATAATGGTCATGATTCGGATAATGTGGATGCTGTTACAGATACTACGAATATTTCCAATCCGATTGCAGATAATCATACTTCTATTAGTCAGCCTTTGATAGATGTTTATGACCGTCCCAGTGCATCTTCTGATGGGATTTCTAATCCGGAAACCGTTGAGAATCGGGATATGGATAGCCTTCCTGTTGAAGATACTTCTGTGCCTTCTGGCGTGGGAGGGCAAGGAATTTCACCAAGGTTAAGAAGGTCGACACGAGCAAGATATCCGGTCGACCGATTGAAAATGGATTTTTAAATTGATAGTAATGTTTTAAAAACTGTTGAAATATTATAGTATATTGTTTTAGTTGAGAGGTACTTAATACTTATGCGTAATGTTATTATTTGTTGTTGTTCATTTAGTATTGTGTTATGTAAATAGTTTTATTCTCGTGCATAGTTTAGTTGTAAATAATTAATTGTAAATTGTAAAAGTTATTAGGTTAGAGTATATTTTAAAGGAGGGGTGAATGTGGTGATTATTCCTTGATTAGTAAAAGTATTGTGATTCGTTGTTTGTTAACTGCCTTGGGATATGTGTTGTAATCTCATTGGTAGTTGATGATCACATGATGTGTTGTGGCTACCTTAAATTCAGTCCTTTTCTAGCTTTCGTTGTGACTGGATGTAGAAAGATATGCTGCCGATTTTAAAGTTAATAAAGCCTAACTTTGGAAGGCAAATCTATTCTTTATTTCAACCTGAACGATTAAAAGACATCTTGGCCAACGCCAAAGAAGTGTTTCAAGAGAAACTAGGAACCTTGAAAGGCATCACCGCCTCAATAAAAGTGGAAGATGCAGCAATTCCCAAGTTTTTTAAAGCAAGACCGGTGCCATATGCAATTCGTCCAGCAGTCGAGGCTGAGCTGGAGAATTTGGAAAATGCAGGCGTATTATCCAAAATAGATTGGAGCGAGTGGGCAACACCCATCGTTCCAGTCATGAAGAAAGCATTGAATAATGATAAATCTGAAGAACAGAGGAAAAATTCGCATCTGTGGAGACTTCAAGGTGACTGTAAACCCGGTCCTTCACACGGTACAGTATCCTCTTCCGAGGATAGAAGATATTTTTGCCTCACTATCCGGAGGGAAACGTTTCACCAAAATTGACTTGGCACAGGCATATCTACAGATGGGAGGTTGAAGAGGCCTCTAAAAAATATCTCACGATAAATACACACACAGGTCTGTACCAGTACAATCGACTGGTTTTCGGAGTAGCATCCACTCCAGCTATCTGGCAAAGAGCTATGGAGCAAGTCCTCCAAGGGATTCCGGGGACTCAATGCTACCTAGACGATATCCTTGTAACAGGAGAGAACGACAACGAGCACCGTGCCAATTTGGAGCAGGTGCTCACTAGGCTGAGAGAACGGGGCCTACGAGCAAATCGCCCCAAGTGCGAATTTTTCCAAAATCAAATATCATATTGTGGCCACATAATTAATAAGGAAGGGTTGCATAAGTCACCTGAAAAAATTGAAGCGGTCATAAAAGCCCCAGCACCTGAAAATGTTTCACAATTAAGGTCGTTCCTGGGATTAATAAATTACTATCATAAATTTTTACCGAACTTATCAACTCTTCTACACCCTCTTAATGAACTGCTACAAACAGGAGTAATTTGGAAATGGAGCGAAGACGTTTAGGCTCATTACAACCCATCACTGCCAATCAGACTAGCGTGCGATGCATCCCCTTACGGCATAGGAGCAGTATTATCGCATAAATTCCCTGATGGCTCGGAACGGCCGATAGCTTTTGCGTCACGCTCATTGAACTCAGCTGAGCGTAACTATGCCCAAATCGACAGGGAAGCACTCAGCCTGGTATGGGGAGTGAAGAAATTCAACCATTACCTACACGGACAAAAATTTACCTTGTTGACTGACCATCAACCCCTCATCTCCATATTCAACCCTAAAAAGGGTGTTCCCATTATGACAGCGCAAAGGCTACAGAGGTGGTCCCTTCTTCTAGGGGCACACCAATACAACATAGAATACAAAGGATCAAAACAGCATGGGAATGCTGACGGTTTATCGCGCCTACCGTTGCCAACGGTAGAAGAGGCACCGACAGTAGACCCAGTGGAGATGTTCCACTCAACCATAGTGGAATGTCTACCAGTAACAAATTCTGCCATTGAAAAGGAAACAAGAAATGACCTGACTCTCTCACGAGTCTACGACTTAACGGTGAAGGGATGGCCAGCACATGGCGAACCACTGTTGCCAGCATTCTCGCAAAGAGGAGAACAGCTGTCAGTATGCCGAGGAACCTTGATGTGTGGATCCAGAGTGGTGATTCCACCCAAACTCCAGGATAAAGTGCTAAAGGAGCTTCACGAGGGGCATCTGGGTGGAGTGAAAATGAAGAACTTAGCCAGAGCGTTTGTATGGTGGCCAGGTATCGATGGAGACATAGAAGAAATGACCAAGAGCTGTCTAGGATGCCAGAAGGTCCAAAACGCTCCACCCCAAGCCCCTCTACATCCATGGGAGTGGCCCTCATCTCCCTGGCAAAGGGTACACATCGACTTTGCTGGTCCATTTATGGACTCAATGTTCTTAATCGCGGTTGATGCACACTCCAAGTGGCCGGAGGTAATAAAGATGTCCTCCACCACCACGGAAAAAACCATCACAGTATTAAGGACCATATTTGCCAGGAATGGGCTGCCGGAGCAGATCTGTTCTGATAATGGACCGCAATTTGTGTCCGAAGAATTCAGGAAGTTCTTAAAAAACAATGGGGTTAAGCACTACACGTCCGCCCCGTACCATCCCGCCACCAATGGATTGGCTGAAAGGTTTGTCCAGACCTTCAAGAAGGCCATAAAGGCCATGGGTAATGAAGACATAAAACTTCAGCACAAGGTGGATAACTTCTTGTTCGCATACAGGAATGCAACTCATATGGTTACAAACCAAACTCCTGGCTGGATTTGATCAAGCCCAACATCAGAAGGGACGTGGAGAACCGTCAATTTCAAGGCATGAATGAAAGGCCAACTAGAACCTTCCAGATAGGTCAACAAGTTTTGGCCCGGGACTACTGTACCGAGAAATGGCAGCCTGGAACTATCTGCACATGACTAGGACTGCTGATGTATACCGTGGACATCGGAGAAAGCATAATAAGGCGCCATGCTGACCAAATCATAGAGTCATCCGAAAAGGGACAACCTACACCACAACTCTATACGCCTAACGATGAAGTAGAGATACCCATATCTACCTCCAATCCGGTGATACTGAGCCCGACACTGACATTCAAGCCGAATCAGCCTTGCCAAAAGAACCTACTACACCACCAGAAACTACTACACCACTGAGGCGTTATCCGGACCGAGTCAGGAAGCCTCCAGAGAGACTGACTTATAATTAATTAACTGCAGCAATGTGTATATTATTTTTCTTATAACATGTAATTAATAATTACTTAAAATATTATGTACTGGTTAGCTAAAAGGGGAGGAATTGTAGTGTATGTGCCTTTAAGAGCCCCATGTGTATTGTAATGCCGGTAATGGCCACTCGGGCTATATAAGCCTGTATATTGTGTTGTATCCGTTAGTTCCCCTCCAGACTTTGCTTAGTAAACACCTATCAAACCAACTCCTGTCTTCAGTTTCTCTATCAACACACAGACACAACATCCACCTCTCCCTAGCTCTGTAACCTCCTTCAGCCCTAAAATCCCCTCAAAACCCTTGGTTCCTCAGACCCTGGCTTCTTGTGTGTCCTCCTCCCTATACTCTACCATTGGAGGCCGTGACTTCATCAGTGTGGGCCGCACGCTTTAGAATTCCCTGCCCAATCCCTTCCGCCTCTGTCATCTTCTCCTCCTTGAAGAATCTCCTAAAACCCTCCTCTTGGACCAAGCTTTTGGTCATTCCTATCAATAGTTCCTCATGTGGTTCGATGTCAAAATGTGTCCGATTACGTTCCTGTGAAGTGCTTTGGGATGTTTTATTCTACGTTAAAAGGCCCTACATAAATGCAAGTTGATGTTGCAGACTAATCCCAATTCAAGGGAAGCCCACAGGATAATATCGATCACTCTGGCTGATCAGGAGAGACAGAAGCAGCTGGGTTCATACCATGTTTGAAAAGTATTTTTAAAAATGGGGTGGAGAGTGGCAAGAGAAATTCCCCCTTCTTATAACGAACAACACTCCTTCAAAGAAGTCCATCTAATACTGATCTTTGAATATCTTAATCCAGGTTACACAAGTCACTGCGTGCACTTTACACACTCACCTTTTAATGAAGTAGTCTTAAGATTGAGACAGCGACAGGTGTGTGAATGGGTCGTGAACAGCAGGAACTCTTCATACACTATGAATGAAGTAATGTTGGAGGCTATCTGTTCGGAACAAAAACAACCCCAAAATAACTCTAAAGATGACATTCACTGACTTCAGTTTGCAAAAAAAAATAAAATGCTTTAAAAGAAAACTTACGACTTACCTCTAAGTCATTAATGAAAAAGCGAGATCTTTCTGTCAGACCCAGGACCATTTCCTAGAGGAGAGAGAAGATAGGAGATAGTAAACTCAATTTTAGGTACAAATGCTTCAAGCACTAAAATAATTCACCCAGTGCCTCCGTTGGTTAACGAAATGAGTAACTGAGCCATAAAAACCAGGAAGGTCTAAGGTTTGACACTCGATCTGTGATGAGTTATTAGATATCTGACGGGTAGCAATAGGGGCCCTATATCTAACCCTCAATTAAGGAGGACTAAATTGCCCAAGGTTCGCTATGTTCAACGCTGATCAGCACCCCATGCTGGAAGCACAGGTGGACGTTGGACGGGGATAGGATCAGGTTTCCCTCTCTTGCCACTATGTCAAACAGCCCGCTGACACTTTAACTAGGTTCGCACATTAATAAGGACACAAGAAATAGGAGCAGGAGTTGGCCATTCGACCCCTTGGGCCTGCTCCACCATTCAATAAGATCAGGGCTGATCTTCTACCTCAGCTGCACTTTCCTGCACTATCCCCATATCCCTTGATTCCCTTAATTACCAAAAATCTATCAATCTCAGTCTTGAATATACTCAACGACTGAGCATCCAGCTCTTTGGGTAGAGAATTCCAAAGATTCATCACCCTCTGAGTGAAGAAATTTCTCCTCATCTCAGTCCTAAATGGCCGACCCTTATCCTGAGACTATTATCCCTAGTTCTAGACTCCCCAGCCAGGGAAAACATCCTCCCAGCATCTACCCTGCCAAGCCCCTTAAGAATTTTGTGTGTTTCAATGAGATCACCGCTCATTCTTCTAAATTGTAGGGAATATAGACCTTACTAAGCATTAAGAATGGCGTTCTGCGTAAGGACCCAGATTGCATCTGGTGCCCGTGGAACTGTACTCCAGCAAAGAGACGATGCTTTCAGGAGGAAGAGGCGGGAAAAACTAGCAGAAGATGATGAACCTGTTTACCTCGCCATCAATAGTACATAGAGCTGTCTGTACACAAGGCTGAGAAAATCGTACTAAACACCCAGTAGCTGACCTCCATGGTTTCACACATGCCTCAGAGGAGTCTGTGGCTGAAACAGAGACATTGAAATCTTATTACACAACAACAGCTTGCATTTATATAGCGCCTTCAACGTAGTAAAATGCCCCAAGACGCGTCACAGGCGCAATTATCAAGCAAAATTTGACACCAAGCCACATAAGGATACATTGGGGACAGGTAACCAAAAGCTTGGTCAAAGAGGTAGGTTTTAAGGAGTGTCTTAAAGGAGAGAGAGGTAGAGACGCGGAGAGGTTTAGGGAGGGAATTCCAGAAGTTAGGGCCGAGGCAGCTGAAGGCACGGCCACCAATGGTGGAGCGATTGAAATCTATTGTTTACTCAATAAACAAAAGTAGGCTTTTATCATCCTCTCTCTCTTCACATCTGCAGATTTATAATTCTCTAAACTAGATATAAAAGGCATCTAACAAGAAGTTACTCATTACATCAATGTTTCATTGATGATGAAACAATAATTCAGCAGCCAATTAATATACTTTACTGGCCGTTACTATTTGAATGCATTTGGTACCAAGAACTGTAGTACAAAACAAACTCTTTCTAAAAAAAAGTAAATTTAGGTATTTCCCCAACAGAGCAGTAACCTTGGAATTGACAGTGATAACTGCACAATAAGATGATCAAACCTTCTTTGGATGGTCAGACAAAATTAGGAAAAGGGGCATATTGAAATGTCTTGGTCACAAACTGAATTGAAGATAAAAGCTTGGGAGGGAGGGGGGGGGGGGACATGACAACAGAAAATTAAAACTTTTAAAATTGTTTCCAAGTGTTTGCAAAGATAATGATTACATAGAATATACAGCACAAAAACAGGGCATTTGGCCCAACCAGTCTATGCCAGCATTTATGCTCCACTCGAGCCTCCTCCCACCCAACTCTGTATCAGCATAACCCTCTATTCCCTTCTCCCTCATATGCTTATCTAGCTTCCCTTTAAGTGCATCTATACTATTCGCTTCAACAACTAGTTCCGTAGCGAGTTAGCGAGTTCCACATTCTCACCACTCTCTGGGTAAAGAAGTTTCTTCCGAATTCCCTGTTGGGTTTCTTGGTGACTATCTTATATTGATGACCTCTAGTTTTGCTCTTCCCCACAAGCGGAAACACTCTCTCTGTATCCACTCTATCAAAACCTTTCATAATTTTAAAGACTTCTATTGGGTCACCCTTAGCCTTCTCTTTTCAAGAGAAAAAAGACCCAGCCTGTTCATCCTTTCCAAAGAGGCTGATGTAATGATGTAATGAAATCGTTCTACTGGTGGTGGTGGAAGCCCACATCAGGAAATTGAGGGCTATTCTCGCTGTGGGAATTTTCAGCCCTGTAAAATCAATAGTTGGAGAATGGCAGGGAGCAAGCCCGCAATTTCATGATATATGCTCCTAGAGGACAAGGCTTCCTACCAGAAGCGCACATTCCCAAGAATTGGTCACAGGCAGATGATAAAATATTGGCCAAGTTCAATTTAAGTGCTGGATTAAAAATATACAAACCCCACAGGTATCTTAGAACGTGCCCACTGGAGAGCTCCAAGGCTACAGTTTTTGTCTTCTGGTTGTGACTCAGGCTGATCACATGACCATCCACAGTTACAGGAGACCTGGAACAATTAAGAATGTCAAAATAGTAAAAAGAAATATAGCATAAAGCAACAAACGGTCACAGCCCTCAGGGAATAGGATTAGAATTTAATGACACCATTTGATACAGCAATACAAAAAGCAAAATACTGCGGATGCTGGAAATCTGAAATATAAACAGAAAATGCTGGAAATACTGAGCAGGTCAGGCAGCATTCCACCACAGATGCTGTCTGGCCTCTGAGGTATTTTCTGTTTATATTTGATAGAGCCATTTGTACATCAAGACCTTGTTTAAACAGATAAAACAAGAAGTCTTGAAGTGTAACGCTGTACTTATTGGGGGGGGGGGGGGGGAGAAAAAGAGTAGCATTTGTTGAGTAAAAGAATCAATGACATTCTAATTACAGTACATGGATTTAACTTATGGGAGCACAGATTTAAATTGGTGCACAGCATGGTAAGGTAAGTGGACTTACTATGCAAGGGTTGGGCAGAAAATCAAGAGGAAAACAATGGAGTGTGGCAGAACCACTGAATGACTCTGGCTAACTGTATATAATTCTCTTTAACGATGTTCTAACACCAGCCTAAACCTGTACCATTGTGTTAGGCATTACTGTGTTTTGTATATAGAGTTTGCATGTACGGGGCGTGGCCCCTTTAAGAGCGCGGGAAAACGCGGGCAAACGCAATGACGTCACGTCGCAAACCACGGGGCTGCCCAGGCAGTCCTCGTGGCATCTCCGTTGAGTAAAGACCTGTTTAGTTGTTCTCTTGTTTCAATCTCCGTTATTCGTTGGAATTCGTCAATTCCTACATTGGTGACCCCGTTTTTGTGAACGTTTTCACATAAGAGCACAGCATGGAAGCAAACGCCGTTTCGCTAAAGCTACCGCAGTTCTGGGAGCAGCAAGCGTCCTCGTGGTTTATTCAGGTCGAGGCCCAGTTCGCCCTGAGGAACATCGATGCGGATCAGACCAAGTACCTTTATGTGGTCTCCGCACTCGATAGCTCTACCGCCTCTCGGATCGTCAGCCTCCTCGAAAACCCCCCAACGGAGCGCAAGTATGAAACCCTCAAAGCGCGGTTACTGCAGGTTTTCGGGCTCACAAAATCGGAGCGCGCCCGTCGATTACTCGCTATGCCCAGGCTCGAAAACTCCAAGCCTTCAGAGTTGATGAGCCAAATGCTCACACTCCTGGGCTCAGAACGGGAATGTTTCCTATTCTGCGAGATTTTCCTCAGCCAACTGCCTGAACAGGTACAAGCTACCCTGGCCAAATCTGAAATTGAAGACTGCGCAACACTCGCTGCGGAGGCTGACAGAATTTTCGCTGTAACTCGGCAGTACTGTGCCGCCACGAGGCACCCATCCCCCGCAGACGCTGCCCCAGCTCGTCAGCCTGCTGGGCTGTGTTTCTACCACGCACAGTTTGGCGCGAAGGCAAAGCGTTGCCGCCCTCCCTGCAGTTTTCCCCAAAAAAACAAACAACTAACACTGCGACCACCGAGGAACAGGTCTAACGGGCACCCCGCGGCCGCGATGGCGATTGGCAACGCGGGAAAATTGCTGTTCATCACTGATACTCTCTCCGGTCGTCATTTTTTGTGCGACACCGGGGCGCAGTGCATTTTACCCGCGTCCGCCCTCGACGTGCAGACGGGGAATCACGGCCCCACCCTTGAAGCGGCCAATGGCGGAACAATTCGGACCTTCAGCAGACGGCGAGCGGCGGTGTGCCTCGGGCGGCAACATTTTCACTGGGAGTTTGTTACGGCCAGAGTTTCCCAGCCCCTCCTTGGCGCGGATTTCCTGTGCGCCAACAGCCTCCTGGTCGACGTTAGGAACCGGTGGCTGATCAGCGCAGCAACTTTTAATTCTCTTCCGTGTTACCGCAGTAACACTACGTCTCCTGTGCGTTCCCGACTCCTGATGAGTTCGCTCGCCTGCTCGGCGAATTCCCCGACTGGACAAGACCCATGTTCTCCTCCACAGCCACGAAACATGGTGTGGAACACCACATCACCACCAACGGCCCCCCGGTCTACGTGCGGGCCCGGCGCCTGGAACCTGGCGGTCGCAAAGGCGGAGTTCGCAACCATGGAACGGTTAGGGATTATTCGCTGGTCGAATAGTCCCTGGTCTTCACCCCTCCATGTCGTCCCGAAGCCTGGCGGCGACCATCGACGCCACCACTCCTGATCGGTACCCGATCCCCCACATACAGGATTTCTCTGCCCATTTGGCAGGGAACACCGTGTTCTCAAAAGTCGACCTCGTCCGGGGCTACCACCAGGTCCCAGTTCATCCACAAGACTGCAGTCATCACCCCATTCGGCCTCTTCGAGTTTTTACGAATGCCGTTTGGTTTAAAGAACGCCGCCCAGGCATGGTAAACTTTTACCACCGTTTCGTGCCTAAGGTGGCACTACTCATGCAGCCCCTGTACGAGGCCCTCAAGGGCAAGACTGGCAAGAGCCCGGTAGACTGGACGGATGACATGGCCCGAGCGTTCGCCGACACCAAAAGCGCCTTAGCCAACGTGACTATGCTGGCGCACCCGCTGCCAGGAGCCACCATCGCCCTCACCACCGATGCGTCAGACTACGCAGTCGGTGCCGTGCAACAGCAGTGGGTGAACGGGTCGTGGCAGCCGTTGGCATTCTTCAGCTGTCAACTACGGCAGAACGAGAGAGCATACAGCATGTTTGACCGGGAGTTGCTCGCCCTTTTTCTGGCCATCCGCCAGTTTCGGTTCCTACTGGAAGGACGTCCTTTCACCGCCTTTGTGGACCATAAGCCGCTAACCTTTGCAATGGCCAAGACCGCCGAACGGTGGTCAGCCCGACAGCAGCGTCAACTGACCTACATATCCGAATTCACCACGGATATACAGCACGTGGCCGTTAAGGACAACCTGGTGGCAGACTGCCTCTCCCGCGCGATCGTCAATACAGTTCATTTGGGCATCGATTACGCCCTCATGGCAGCGGACCAAGCCTCAGACCCGGAAGCTTACAGAACGGCCATCACTGGCCTCCAGTTGGCCGACGTCAAGTTCCATTCGGCAGGTACCACACTGTTGTGTGACATCTCCGTACAGGATCCTCGCCCTGTCGTGCCAGTCGTCTGGCGCCGCAAATTGTTCGACGCCATACATGGGTTGTCACACCCTGGAATGAAGGCCTCTCAGAAACTGATGTCAGCGAAATTTGTATGGCATGGCATACATAAAGATGTCCGTGACTGGGCCAACACCTGCGTGGTCTGCCAAAAGGCCAAGGTACAGCGCCACATCAAGGCTCCGTTGGCCACCTTCACAGTTCCGGAGCGACGTTTTGACCATGTCAACGTGGACCTGGTAGGACCACTCCCACCCTCCCATGGTTTTTCACACATCCTGACCATGGTTGACCGCACCACCAGATGGCCGGAGGCGGTCCCCCTGTCATCCACTACTTTGGCGGACATGGCCAGGGCGTTCATTTCCTCCTGGATCACCCGTTTCAGAGTGCCCGCAGATATTTCGTCAGACAGGGGACCGCAGTTTTCCTCCGAACTCTGGAATGCAGTGGCCCAAGGACTCGGTGTCAAATTACACCACACCACAGCCTACCACCCACAGGCGAATGGCCTCTGCGAACGTTTCCACCGGTCAATGAAAGCCGCCCTGAGGGCCAGCCTCCAGGACGCTGGATGGGCAGACAAGCTACCGTGGGTCCTGTTGGGCCTTCACTCTTCATCAGCGGAGCTTGTGTATGGTCAGCCGCTGCGAGTCCCAGGGGACTTCCTACCAACATCGACGGAGCCATGGTCCGCGTCTGCCCAGCTTGCTAGTCACCAAGAGGCGGCCAAATGTTTCGCACCGGTGCCTACTTCGCACCACGGGCTGCAGAGGTCACACGTTCCCACGGAGCTTCACAAGGCTGAATACGTTTTTCTTTGCTATGACGCACATAGGGATCCACTCAATGCCCCATATACCGGTCCCTTCCGTGTGTTGGAAGCAGGGGACAAAACCTTCACGGTAGATGTCAGTGGTAAACCGGACCACATTTCGGTTGACCACTTAAAGCCAGCACATATAGACCTCGACCGCCCCGTCGAGACAGCACAACCGCCAAGACGGGGTCGGCCACCCATCGTCGTTATGGCAGACCGAGTGCGACCACCCGCCAGCCTCCGCCTCGAGAGTACAGGAGTCATTCTGACAGGCTCGTCAGACCCCCTCACCGTTTGACTTTGTCCGTTAAAGCGAATTCTGGGGGGGCGCATGTGGCAGAACCACTGAATGACTCTGGCTAACTGTATATAATTCTCTTTAACGATGTTCTAACACCAGCCTAAACCTGTACCATTGTGTTAGGCATTACTGTGTTTTGTATATAGAGTTTGCATGTACGGGGCGTGGCCCCTTTAAGAGCGCGGGAAAACACGATGACGTCACGTCGCAAACCACGGGGCTGCCCAGGCAGTCCTCGTGGCATCTCCGTTGAGTAAAGACCTGTTTAGTTGTTCTCTTGTGTCGATCGCCGTTATTCGTTGGAATTCGTCAATTCTTACAGGAGACTAAAAATAGCTTTTAAAATGGCATGTATTTCAATATTCCAATGTACATTGAATTTCATAAAATAACCCACAATAATCATGACGTCCCAAAGCGCTTTACAGCCAATGAAGTATTTTTGAAGTGTAGCCACTGTTGTAATGTAGGAAACGCGGCAGCCAATTTGCACACAAGCTCCCACAAACAAAAATGTGATAATGACCAGATAATCTGATTTTGTGGTGTTGATTGAGGGATAAATATTGGCCAGGACACTGGGGAGAACTCCCCTGCTCTTCTTTGAAATAGTGCCATGGGATCTTTTACATCCACCTGACAGAGCGGACGTCTCATCCGAAAGACGGCACCTCCAACAGAGCAGCACTCCCTCAGTTCTGCACTGGAGTGTCAGCCTAGATTTATGTGCTCAAGTCCCTGGAGTAGGACTTGAACCCACAACCTTCTGACTCAGAGGCAAGAGTGCTACCCACTGAGCCATGGCTTAAAAAAAATTGCCCACCCCAACTATCCTGACACCCTGAGATTGAAGCCTTTGTAAATATTATAAACTTAGTATTTCCATGAACTGTAAATCACTGTGCTCCTGGCATGCTGTAACATATGAACTCTGCACTTTGAGAATTCCTGTATAATTAGGATTGATAGTTTGAGTTCAGTGACTCTCCAAAACCGATGGTCCTTCCAAGAAGGGTCAGATTGCTTACTTGATCCGAATCTCTCCCTCTTGACTCTCCTCCGATGAAGTTACCAGCTGACAGACAACAGTCTGTGAAGTCCTCGAACCTTGACTCAGACCCAGAAATGTATTTTCCTTTACCCAGGTTATCATACGCAACTTCAATGGCTTCAAGGATTCACCCTTTCCTTCTTTGAAATTAATTCTGTCATTTTCACAAAAACAAACCATTTGAAAATAATTGATTAACATTTTATGTCAAAGAATTCATCCAAAATGAATACTTTGAGCACCAAAGGATGATTTCAAAATTGATGATGTTTGTGAAGAAAGGGTTTGGAAAACTGCAGTGATGTTAATATTTCAACATTTATCTTCTATTTCTATTGCTTGTTTGGTTATTATGCATAGTCCTGTTACATTCATAGTGCACAGTATACAATGCTCAGTGTACGTGCTCCAGTGTGACAATATACTGAGCGAATCTTGCAGTGTGGCTTGGCTTGTGGACTGGCTCTGCAATGTGTTTGCAGTGTTAGGTTACGCTTCTGCACTTGCCTGCAATAGTCATTATTTGGTGGGCTCTGGTTTACGAGCTACTATATTCGGGTGTGGTGGGCCATGTCTCTCTTGCATAACTCTCTTGACTAAATTACGTAGGCGGTGCTGCTGATGTGCTGGCCAATAGCTGGCAGGAGGTTTGAATTCACAGAATCACAGAAACCCCACAGTGCAGATAGAGGCCATTTCGGCCCATCGAGCCTGCACCGACACATATTCCACCCGATCCCCGTAACCCCTACACCAACACATATCCCACCCTATCCCCGTAACCCCACGTATTTAATCCCCCTAACACTAAGGGTCAATTTATCATAGCCAATCAACCTAACCCGCACATCTTTGGACTGTGGGAGGAAACCGGAGCACCCGGAGGAAACCCACGCAAACACGGGGAGAATGTGCAAACTCCACACACAGAGTCACCCGAGGCCGGATTCGAACCCGGGTCCCTGGCGCTGTGAGGCAACAGCGAATTCTGTGCACTAAGTAGAGATTCAAGTTATTTAGTCACAGTGCCACTATTTACACATCACAAGTTAGAATCATAGGATGATACGGCAATTCGGCCCATCGTGCCAGCGAGCTGAGAAACACAGGAGCAAGAGTAGACCATTCAGCTCCTTGAGCCTGTTCCGCCACTCAATTAGATCCTGGCTGATCTGTGTCTTAACTTCATCTACCGGCCTTGGTTTCGTAACCTTTAATACCCTCACCTAACAAAAATCTATCAATCTCAGTTTTGAAATTTTCAATTGACCCCCCAGCCTCAAGAGCTTTTCGCGGGGGGTGAGTGTTCCAGATTTCCACCACCCTTTGTGACATTAGCCCTGAACAGTCTAGCTCCAATTTTAAAGTTATGCCCCCTTGTTCTGGAGAAATAGTTTCTCTCTTATCTACCTTATCAAATCCTTTATTAAACACCTCACTTAGATCACCCCCTAATCTTCTATACTCGAGGGAATACAAGCCTAGTCTGTGCAAACTGTCCGCATAATTTAACCCTTTTAGCCCTGGTATCATACTGGCAGGAAAAGTTTCTGTAGGAAGTGAAGTTTAGTGGGCCCTTTCCTATCTTATGGATAACAAGGACAGCAACATCTTGCATTTATATAGCGCCTTTAATGTAGTAAAACATCACAAGGTGCTTCATAGGAGTGTTATCAGACACAATTTGACACTGAGCCACATAAGGAGGCATTAAGGCAGATGACCTAAAGCTTGGTCAAAGAGGTAGGTTTTAAAGAGCGTCTTTAAAAGGAGGAAAGAGAGGTTCAGCGCCGGAATTCCAGAGCTTAGGGCCGAGGCAGCTGAAACCACGGCTGCCAATGGCGGAGCGATTAAAATCGGGGCTGTGCATTATCATTGGACATCTAAAGAACAAACTGGGGTTGGGGGGGGGGGGGGGGGGGGGGAAAAGAGAGTGGGAATGGAAGTATAAAATTAATGACCTTCACTAATGAACACAGACCAGATATTCCACATGCAGTAAAGGAAAGCTACCTTTCTCCCACACATACTCATAGTCATCTTCACAGCAGCACTTGAAGTCTAGGAACAAGCCATCTGCCAATTTGGAAAGAAAGACTTGCATTTATGTACAGGAAACTTTGGTTTATCCGGAGGTTAACTGTCCGGAATGCTCGATCCACCGGCAAAATTCAGGAGTCGGTTCAGTAAGTTTTTTTTCTTTTCGTTGCTTTTTTCTCACCAGTCAGGCTCTGCAAGGTCTAGCTGAAGCTGTTGCTTAGCTACAGAGACGCTTGCAAGCTACAGCCGACTGTTTAGAAGCTGAAGCAACAGGGTTTGTTGCTAGATACGGAGCTCAAGCTCCGTATGTTTTAACATTAGCGCTGGTTTGTCCGGCAGTTTTGATGGGACGGCAACAGCTTGGTCCCGTCGGTGCCGGATATCACAAAGTTTCCTGTAGCGCCTTTCACGACCACCGGACGTCCCAAAGCACTTTACAGCCAATGAAGTACTTTTGAAGTGTAATGTAGGAAACACGGCAGCCAATTTGCACAAAGCAAGCTCCCACAAATAGCAATGTGATAATCACCAGATAATCTGTTTTAGTGATGTTGATTGAGGCATAAATATCGGCCAGGACATCGGGGATAACTCCAAAATAGTGCCATGGGATCATTTATGTCCACTTGAGAGAGCAGACGGGGGCTCGATTTAATGTCTCATCCAAAAGACGGCACCTCTGACAGTGCGGCACTCCCTCAGCACTGCACTGGAGTGTCAGCCTAGATTTTTGGCCCAAGTCTCTGGAGTGGGACTTGAACCCACAACCTTCTGACTCAGAGGCGAGGGTGCTACCAACTGAGCCACAGCTGGCACATTTGGTCATGAATTGTGTATGGCATGAGGAGTTCATGAAAGAATAGGCAAAAAAAATACCACCAAAATAAACCAACCTGTACGTTTTTACCAATTTGGGGGTTCTGATGCAAATCTTCGATCCACTTCCACCAACAGCATCAATTTTAACTGTGGAGTCTTGATTCACACCATCACCTGCCCAAGAAAAGTGAAAATACAAAGCTAGTTGAAATTTCTTTTTAATAATTTTTTTTTAAGTTTTGTTTTCTGTTAATCAAGAAGAACATGCACTTATATAGTGTCTTTCACAACTTCAGGACATCCCAAATCACTTCACAGCCAATGAGGTACCTATGAATTGCAGTCACTATTGTAATGTAGGGAAATGAGCCAGCCAATTTGTACACAGCAAGCTGCCACAAAACAGCAATGAGACGAATGACCAGATGATCTGTTTCCGTGAAACTGATTGAGGGGTAAATATCACGAGGAGGACGCCACTGCCCTTCTTTGAATAGTGCCATGGGATCTTTTACGTCCACCTGAGGGGGCAGACTTGGCTTAAAATCTCATTCAAATGACAGCACCTCCAACAGTGCAGCACTCCCTCAGTATGACACTGAAAAGTCAGTCTAGAGTGTAAGAACATAAGAAATAGGAGCAGGAGTAGGCCAATCGGCCCCTCGAGCCTGCTCCGCCATTTAATAAGATCATATCTGATCCTAACCGCCAATCCACTATCCCAGAACCATCTCCTGAATCTAACAGAATTAGACACACGAAATAGGAGCAGGATCAGGCTACACGGCCCCTGGGCCCGCTCCGCTACCCACAGGGCCATGACCGATCCGAACCTAGACTCATGTCAAAATTCCTGCCCGCTCCCCGTAACCTTTAATTCCCTTTACTTCTAGGAAACTGTCTATTTCTGTTTTAAATTTATGTAATGATGTAGCTTCTACAGCTTTTTGGGGCAGCATATTCCATGGACCTACCACCCTCTGAGTGAAGTAGTTCCTCCTCATCTCAGTTTTGAAAGAGCAGCCCCTTATTCTAAGACTATGCCCCCTAGTTCTAGTTTCACCCATCATCGGGAACATCCTCCCCGCATCCACTCGATCCAACCCTTTCACAATCTTATATGTTTCAATAAGATCGCCTCTCATTCTTCTGAACTCCAATGAGTAGAGTCCCAATCTACTCAACCTCTCCTCATATGTCCATCCCCTCATCCCCGGGATTAACCGAGTGAACCTTCTTTGTACTGACTCGAGAGCAAGTATGTCCTTTCTTAAGTATGGACACCAAAACTGTACGCAGTATTCCAGGTGCGGTCTCACCAATACCTTGTACCTTGTATGTGCTCAGGTTTCTGGAGACTTGAACTCAGAACATTTTGAGTCAGATGAGAATGCCACTGACTGAGCCACGGCTAACACATATCAACTATGGCCATTTTTGGTTAAAATATGGAGAGAGATAGTTGAATGTTCTGTGGAACTTGTTGCTTAATGAGCGACTGCAGCTAACAAAACAAAACCATTGAACCATAATATAGGACTTAAGGATCGACAGATATAGAAGTACTGCAGAAAGTGCAAAAATGATTTACAAGGATGATACCAGAACTGAGAGGTTGTAACCATTAAGAAAGACTGAGCAGGCTGGGCCTCTTTTCTCTAGAAGAGAAGACTGAGGGGTGATCTGCTGGGGTCTTTAAAATTAAGGATGTGTTCGATAGGTTAGATATAGGGAAGATATTTCCACTTGAGGGGGAGACCAAGACTAGGGGCCATAAGTATAAGATAGTCACTAATAAATCCAATAAGGAATTCAGGAGAAACTTATTTACTCAGAGAATGGGGAGAAGGTAGAATTCGCTGCCACGTGGAATGGTTGAGGCAAATAGCATAGATAGCATTTAAAGGGAGACTGCCTCAGTATGTGAGGGAGAAAAGAAGTTTATATTGATAGGGTGAGAAGAGTGAGAGGAGGCTCGTGTAGTGCATAAACCAGCTTCTGTGCTGTAAATTCTATCTTGAATTTTTGCTCAATTTAGTTGGAGAGGGTGCAGGGCAAAATCCTGGAGAGCCTTTCTTCAGAAGATTAAATGGATTGCGTTACGGTCCGTGATGGAGTGGACTGCACTCAGTCTGTGGAAGCAACAGGTTTGATGGGATGAATGGCCTTTTATGCATTCAGTTTACGTATTACCACAAAATCGTGACATTATTTTTGTTGTTTAAAAATTCTTGTAATAAAGCAGCTGAGCACTAACTGTGCACACTCACCAGCCTGGTAGACTGAAATCTGGTTATCTGTCGTCAAGACTGCAAAATCATTGCTCCTTTGTGGATCTGAAGAGAACATAATCTGATTCACAGCACAGGGCAGCTGCAACTGATATGCGCACATTGGAGGAGGCACCACAGTTTGGCGAAAAGGTGTCACTAGTACTTTATCTGCCAGCATCAAGAAAAAGAAAACTTAAATCAAAAAAAGTGCAATAAAAAAAAGTTCTAGATTTTATACCATTGATGAATCCTGACATTTTGCATGTTTCGAACAGGAAAATTCATTCTAAGGAATCTAGTTGATGTTGTACCAGAAAACAAAAATCTGTAAATATTCTTTAGTTGAAATAAATATGCTTGCGTACATGACAGTTACTACTTTGAGTAGTCCATTGGTTGAAAAAATGTTTTGGCACGCCATTAGGCAACATACTAATCAAAATACTGCACATGCCGAAAATCTGAACTATAAACAGAAAATGCTGGGAAACACTGTGGGTCAGGCAGCATCTGTGGAGAGAAACAGAGTTAATGTTTCAAGTCGATGACCTTTCGTCAGAAAACAAAGGTCACCGACCTGAAACGTTAACTCTGTTTCTCACTCATATACAAGTGCAAGTACTTTCTAGTCTGAACGTGAATCCTGTCAAGGAGATCAACTTGTCAAGAAAAAAAAAAGAAATATTTCTTGCTTCATTGGGTCTCGTGTTACGAGCTGATCCAAGAACGAATCCACAGCCATAATTTTTTTCTAAAAGATTTGTTATGGAACTGGAGAAACCTATAAATCACTGCACAGTATCTTTTGAAACTCGAAGTAAAGCCAAGTTCTAAAGAAAAAGACTTGCATTTATACAACGCCATTCATGACCTCAGGACGTCCCAAAGCACTTTACAGCCAAAGTGCTTTCGAAGTGTAGTCACTGTTGCAGGAAATGTGGCAGCCAATTTGCACGCAGCAAGCTCCCGCAAACAGCAATGAAATAAGTAGACAGCAGATAGCATCTCAGAAGATGATCATGGATTCTCTGCATTTTAAAGTTACTCAATCCAGTTTTCTCCCCTCCTTTCCTGAAGATGCCGATTCAGGCTGGGACATTGTTCCATGGGGCTTATCACCCCGGAGTCCTTACCCAAATGACTGCTCAAGTGTGAGCAAATACAGTGAACGTCAATGGGATATTTAGCTGTGGATGGCATCACAGTCAAGTGGAATAGATTGTATTGTGACAGTGTGAAGGAGGAAATAGGCATTTTCAGTTCAAACGGCTCTACAATTTAAAACTGTAGAGTTAGAACAGACGTTTAAAAACTTCAATGCGAACATTCACTGGCCATGATGTATATAAGCAACATGTCTCAGGTTCAAACAGAATTTTTACCTCCATTAATCACAGCTACATTAGCAAAGTCACTGCTGTCTTCTCCCGTACTTCGATCGGTGGTCCAATGCCAGTTATAGGACAGGTAACGCCACCCACTGCAGAGGACATGCAGTCGATATGGGATCTCAGGATCCCACATTAGGGATACAATCTGTCTCGCCCGATCACAACCAAAATGTAGACTCTGCTTCAGATACCAATGGTAGTTTCCCACTGTCCACAACTGAACTGCAAGACGACAAAAAATAAAAACAGTAAGCACTGCTTAATTGCTGTGACCAAGGATACAATTGTAATAATCTTCAATGAGAAAGTGCAATGCTCCTCTTTCTTAAAACAATGCCATTCGATCCATGTGGTTGCTTGCTACCCGACAAGGGCCAGCATTTTCAACACGGGCAGCTGAAGAGAGTGCGGTAACATTATAAGGCAATGCAAAAAGCAGGTTCACTATCGCATCTTTTATTCCACCTGACTTAGGAGACAGGGCCGAATAGATTACAGATTTGAGAGAGCAAAAAGTGTTCTCTCTGCTCCCCCCCACCTGATAGAAACATAGAAGATAGGAGCAGGAGTAGGTCATTCGGCCCCTCGAGCCTATTCCGCCATTTAATGAGATCATGGCTGATCAACCAAATTCAGTACCCTGTCCCTGCTTTCTCCCCATATCCCTTGATCCCTTTGGCCTTAAGAAATATATCTAACTCCTTCTTGAATATATTTAATAAGTTGGCCTCAACTACCTTCTGTGGTAGAGAATTCCACAGGTTCACCACTCTCTGGGTGAAGAAATTCCTCCTCATCTCTGTCCAAAATGGCTTACCCTTTATCCTTAGACTGTGACCCCTGGTTCTGGACTCCTCCGCCATCGGGAACATCCTTCCTGCATCTAGTCTGTCTAGTCCTGTTAGAATTTTATAAGTTTCAATGAGATCCCCTCTCATTCTTTTAAACTCCAGCAAGTATAAGCCCAATCGACCCAATCTCTCTTCATACGTCATTCCTGCCATCCCAGGTATCAGTCTGGTGAATCTTCGCTGCACTCCCTCCATGGCAAGAACATCCTTCTTCAGATAAGGCGACCAAAACTGCACACAATACTCAAGGTGTGGTCTCACCAAGGCTTTGTACAACTGCAGCAAGACATCCTTGCTCCTGTACACGAATCCTCTCGCTATGAAGGCCAACATACCATTTGCCTTCTTAACCGCCTGCTGCACCTGCATGCTTACCTTCAGCGACTGATGCACAAGGACACCCGGGTCTCGTTGCACCTCCCTTTTTCCCAATCTATTGCCGTTCAGAAAATAATCTGTCATCCTGTTTTTGCCACCAAAGTGGATAACCTCGCATTTATCCACGTTATACTGCATCTGCCATGCATCTGCCCAATCACCCAACCTGTCCAAATCATACTGGAGTTTCTCTGCGCCCTCCTCACAGCACACACGCCCACCCAGCTTTGTGTTGTCTGCAAACTTGGAGATATTACATCTAGTTCCCTCGTCTAGATCATTAATATATATTGTGAATAGCTGGGGTCCTAGCACCGATCCCTGCAGTACCCCACTAGTCACTGCCTGCTACTCGGAAAAAGACCCGTTTATTCCAACTCTTTGCTTCCTGTCTGCCAACCAGTTCTCTATCCAAGTCAGTACCTTACCCCCAATCCCATGTGCTTTAAATTTGCATGCCAATCTCTTATGCGGGACCTTATTGAAAGCCTTCTGAAAGTCCAAATACACCACATCCACTGGTTCTTCCTTATCTATTCTACCAGTTACATCCTCAAAAAATTCCAGTAGATTAGTCAAGCATGATTTACCTTTTGTAAATCCATGTTGACTTTGTCCGATCCTGTTATTACATCTTTTATAATGGACTCTAGCATTTTCCCCACTACTGATGTCAGGCTTACCGGTCTATAATTCCCCGTTTTTTCTCTACTACCTTTTTTAAATAGTGGGGTTACATTAGCTACCCTCCAATCCATGGGAACTATTCCAAAGTCTATAGAATTTTGGAAGATGACCAGCATTGCATCTACTATTTCTAGGGCCACTTCCTTAAGTACCCAAGGGTGTAGATTATCAGGCCCTGGGGATTTATCGGCCTTCAATGCCGTCAATTTCCCCAACACCATTTCCCTACAAATATTGATTTCATTCAATTCCTCCCTCTCATTAGACCCTATGTCCCCCGTCCTTACCTTTCCAGGAAGGTTATTTGTGTCCTCCTTTGTGAAGACAGAACCAAAGTATGTATTTAATTTGTCTGGCATTTATTTGTTCCCCATTATAAATTCCCCTGATTCTGACTGCAAGGGACCTACGCTTGACTTCACCAATCTTTTTCTCTTCACATATCTATAGAAGCCTTTACAGTCAGTTTTTATGTTCCTGCAAGCTTACTCTCATATTCTATTTCCCCCCTCGCAATTAATCCCTTTGTCCTCCTTTGCTGAATCCTAAACTGCTCCCAATCCTCAGGTTTGCTGCTTTTGCTGGCCAATTTATATGTCCTCTCCTTGGATCTTATGCTATCCCTAATTTCCCTTGTTAGCCACCTTTTTGGTTTTATTTTTATGCCAAACAGGGGTGAACAAATTCTGTAGTTCATTCATGCGATCTTTAAATGTTTGCCATTGCCTATCCACCGTCAACCCTTTAAGTAACGTTCCCCAATCCATCCTAGCCAACTCGCACTTCATACCATCGTAGCTCCCTTTATTTAAATTCAGGACCCAAGTCTCTGAATCAACTACTTCATCTTAATGAAGAATTCTATCATATTATGATCGCTCCTCCCCAAGGGGACTCACACAACAGCATTGCTAATTAATCTTTTCTCTTTACATAATACCCAGTCTAAGATGGCCTGATCTCTGGTTGGTTCCTCGACATATTGGTCCAGGAAACCATCCCGTATACACTCCAGGAATTCCTCCTCCACGGTATTGTTACTAATTTGGTTAGCCCAATCTATATGTAGATTAAAGTCACCCATGATAACTGCTGTGCCCTTATTGCACGCGTCTCTAATTTCCCGTTTAATGCCATCCCCAACCTCGGCATTACTGTTTGGGGGTCTGTATACAACTCCCACTAACGTTTTCTGCCTCTTGGTATTTCTCAACTCTACCCATACAGAATCCACATCATCAGAGCTAATATCCTTCCTTACTATTCACAGAATCACAGAAACCCCACAGTGCAGATAGAGGCCATTTCGGCCCATCGAGCCTGCACCGACACATATCCCACCCGATCCCCGTAACCCCTACACCAACACATATCCCACCCTATCCCCGGAACCCCACGTATTTAATCCCCCTAACACTAAGGGTCAATTTTATCATAGCCAATCAACCTAACCTGCACATCTTTGGACTATTGTGTTAATCTCTTTAGCCAGCAATGCTACTCCACCTCCTTTTCCTTTTTGCCTGTCCTTCCTGAATATTGAATACCCTTGGATGTTGAATTCCCAGCCTTGGTCACCCTGGAGCCATGTCTCCGTAATTCCAATTACATCATATCCATTTACATCATACCAATCGAACCAAAACTTTCACAATTTTTTTAGTCTGATGAAAATCCACATCAGGAGTTGATCCACTGACACCACAGACTGGTGTAATTTTGAGGTGTTCAAAATTAAGAGGGGTTTTGAGTAAATTAGGTGAAACTGGCAGGAGGGTCGTTAACCAGAGGACACAGATTTAAGGCAACTGGCAAAAGAACCAGAGGGGAGATGAGGAGAGATTTTTTTTTTACGTAACGAGTTACGACGATCTGGAATGCACTGCCTGAAAGGGTGGTGGAAGTAGATTTAATAATTTACTTTCAAAAAGGAATTGGATATATTCTTTAAAAAAAGATAACATTTGCAGGGCTGTGGGTAAAGAGCAGGGGAGTGGGACTAATTGAATAGCTCTTTCAAAGAGCTGGCACAGGCACGATGGGCCGAATGGCCTCCTTCTGTACTGTATGATTCTATGCCACACACATTTATTTTAACGTCAGAACTTTGGACAGGCCTGGCAGTTGAAGTAATTTTCAGACAGCCAATTTTTAGACATATTACAAAGAGCAAAAGTATATGTTAAAATCAAGTTGAATATTCTGTTTGGTTGCAGATGAGGCACAAAAAAAATCAACTCCAGATAGTCTGGAAGATAACTTATTACCGTATGTATTTTGTTGGACATCCTTGGCCTCATCATCTGCTGATCTCAAATCCTCTAGCCAAACTGCCAGCACAGTGGAGTCACTGTTCCAGAACAGCTCCTTTACCTAATTAGCAATAAAAAACCAAGCCAGTCAGTACCGAACACTGTAGGTAGAGTATTTCCAACAAAGTGCAGAAAATCTACAGCTTAGAAATACAACTACACTTTCAATCCACCTGCTTTAATCTAAGTACAGGAAACTTTGTGTTATCCGGAGGCTAAATATCTGGCAAGCTCGAGCCACCAGCAAAAATCAGGAGCCGTTTCATTAGGTTTTTTTTCTTTTCATTGCTTTTTTCCTTTTCGTTGCTTTTTTCTCAACAGTCAAGCTCTGCAAGGTCTGTCGCTAAGCAACAGCTTCAGCTAGAGCCGACTGTTTAGAAGCTGTTGCTAAGCAACAGGGTTTGTTGATTCACATGGAGCTGAAAATCTCCGTATGTTTCAACATCAGCGCTGGTGTGTCCGGCAGTTTTGAGGGAACGGCAACAGCTCGGTCCCGTCGGTGCCGGATAGCACAAAGTTTCCTGTACATCGTCTGACCCAGTCAGAAACTGAGGGCAGGTTACATAAAGGGAGTCAACCACTGACGTAACATCCTGTTGCACAAAGCAATTTAAAAATTGCTGTTGAAGAAATCTCAACTACTTCAACTATAATTTATAAAAGGTTTTTTTTTGGATAACTTGGATATTACATAGAATTTTCAGCACAGAAAGAGGTCCACTATGCTCCACACAAGCCTCCTCTTGCTCTATTTACTTCAGCTCACCCTATCAGCATATCTTCCTATTCCTTTCTCCTTCATGTACTTATTTAGTTTCTCCTTAAATGCATCTACGCTATTCGCCTCAACCACTCCCTGTGGTTGCAAGTTCCACATTCTCACCACACCCTGAGTAAAGAAGTTTCTCCTGATTTCCTTATTGGATTTATTCGTGACCATCTTATATTGATGGCCTCTAGTTTTGGGCACCCCACAAGTGGAAACATCTTCTTTACGTCTACTCTATCGAACCCCTTCATAATTTGAGAGAGGTCACCTCTCAGTCTTCTCTTTTCTAGAGAAAGGAGCCCCCGCCTGTTCAGTCTTTCCTGATAGTTGTACCCTCTGAGTTCTGGTATCATCAATGTAAATCTTTTTGCACTTTCTCCAGTGCTTCTATATCCTTTTTATATTATGGAGACCAGAACTGTGCACAGCAACGCTCCCGCTGAGCTGCGCGGTCTGGAGGTCCTGCGCAGCCCGCTCACCGACTTTTACATGGAAGAAACCGTGTATGCGGAAAAAGTTTGAATAGGCCACGCAACCAGTTAACGGGACCGCGCACGAAAAATAAAATTAGAGGGAACGTTGGTGCACAGAAGTCGAAGTGTGGTCTAACCAAGGTTCTATACAAGTTTAAAACCTCCTTGATAAAGGGCAACATCCCCATCGACACCTGGGAATCCCTGGCCCAAAACCACACAAAGTGGTGGAGAAGCATCCGGGAAGGCGCTGAACACCTCGAGTCTCTTCGCTGCGAGCAAGCGGAAGCCAAGCACAACAGCGGAAGGAGTGCATGTCAACCCAAGCACCCCACCCACCTGCCCCTTCAACCACCGTCTGCCCCACCTGTGACAGAGTGTGTAGGTCCCGCACTAGACTCATCAGTCACCTGAGAACTCATTTTTAATGTGGAAGCAAATCACCCTCGGTTCCGAGGGACTGTCTAAGAGAAGAGAGAAGATACAAGTTTAACATAACTTCTTTGCTTTTGAGTTCTCGTCCTCTAGACATGAACCACAGTGCTTTGTTTGTACTTTTTATGGATTAGTTAACCTGTATTGCTACTTTTAATGATTTGTGTATCTATACCCCTCGATCACTTTGCACGTCTACTCCATTTAGACCCTTATTTTCCATGAAGTGGCCTCCTTATTACTCCTATCAAAATGCACCATCTCACAATTAGCTATGTTGAAATTAATTTGGCATTTACACGCCCATTCTACAAATCTGTTAACGTCTTGTATTTTGTTGCAGTGCTCCTCAGTATTTATATACGCGTACTTAGAATAATGTATTCCTTGTGTGTTAATGCTTTTTCATATAATCTATTCTACACCAATATAGTTGCCGCATGCCTCATTGTGTTTTATTAAGAGTTGTATTCCAAAATTCTATAGACTCTGGAACAGTTCCCATGAATTGGAGGGTAGCTAATGTAACCCCACTATTTAAAAAATGTGGTAGAGAGAAAACAGGGAATTACAGACCGGTAAGCCTGACATCAGTAGTGGGGAAAATGCTAGAGTCCATTATAAAAGATGTAATAGCAGAGCACTTGGAAAACAGTGACAGGATCGGACAAAGTCAACATGGATTTACAAAAGGTAAATCATGCTCGACTAATCTACTGGAATTTTTTGAGGATGTAACTGGTAGAATAGATAAGGGAGAACCAGTGGATGTGGTACATGGGATTAGGGGGTAAGGTACTGACTTGGATAGAAAACTGGTTGGCAGACAGGAAGCAAAGAGTTGGAATAAACGGGTCTTTTTCCGAGTAGCAGGCAGTGACTAGTGGGGTACCACAGGGATCGGTCCTAGGACCCCAGCTATTCACAATATATATTAATGATCTAGATGAGGGAACTAGGTGTAATATCTCCAAGTTTGCAGACAACACAAAGCTGGGTGGGCATGTGTGCAGTGAGGAGGATGCAGAGAAACTCCAGTACGATTTGGACAGGTTGGGCGATTGGCCAGATGCATGGCAGATGCAGTATAATGTGGATAAATGCGAGGTTATCCACTTTGGTGGCAAAAACAGGAAGGCAGATTATTATCTGAATGGCAATAGATTGGGAAAAGGGGAAGTGCAATGAGACCTGGGTGTCCTTGTGCACCAGTCGCTGAAGGTAAGCATGCAGGTGCAGCAGGCGGTTAAGAAGGCAAATGGTATGCTGGCCTTCATAGTGAGAGGATTCGAGTACAGGAGCAAGGATGTCTTGCTGCAGTTGTACAGGGCCTTGGTGAGACCACACCTTGAGTATTGTGTGCAGTTTTATCTGAGGAAGGATGTTCTTGCCATGTAGGGAGTGCAGCGAAGATTCACCAGACTGATACCTGGGATGGCAGGAATGACGTATGGAGAGAGATTGGGTCGATTGGGCTTATATTCGCTAGAGTTTAGAAGAATGAGAGGGGCTCTCATTGAAACTTATAAAATTCTAACAGGACTAGACAGACTAGATGTAGGAAGGCTGTTCCTGATGGCAGGGGAGTCCAGAACCAGGGGTCACAGTCTAAGGATAAGGGGTAAGCCATTTAGGACTGAGATGAGGAGGAATTTCTTCACCCAGAGAGTGGTGAACCTGTGGAATTCTCTACCACAGAAGGCAGTAGAGGCCAATTCATTAAGTATATTTAAGAAGGAGTTAGATATATTTCTTAAGGCTAAGGGATCAAGGGATATGGGGAGAAAGCAGGGACAGGGTACTGAATTTGGATGATCAGCCATGATCGCACTGAATGGGGGAGCAGGCTCGAGGGGCCGAATGGCCTACTCCTGCTCCTATCTTCTATGTTTCTATGTATTCAACATAAACTTGAATTAGCAAAACACTTCAGCATATAATCTGATCTGAGATGATGTACAAACCTCCATCGGCCCGCACAGGACCTCGCAATTGGTGCATGGCTGTGCACCATAGGGGGAACATTGGTGTCGAACCATCTCCCACAAAAGCAGCAGATGCTAGCTCAATTAATCATTTTTTTAAATCTGAGATTGATACATTTTTGCTAGCAAAGGGTATTGAGGGATATGGAGCCAATAAATCGAATAAGGAATTCAGGAGAAACTTCTTTACCCAGAGAGTGGTTGAAATGTGGAACTCGCTACCACAAGGAGCAGCATAGATGCATTTAAGGGGAAGCTAGATAAACACATAAGGGCGAAAGGAATAGAAAGATATGACAGGGTGAGATGAAGTATGGTGGGAGGAGGTTCGTGTGGAGCATAAACACTAGCATAGACCAGTTGGGCCGAATGGCCTGTTTCTGTGCTGTGCATTCTATGTAATATCTTATTGCAAGCTCTATCCAACGTAAACCAAAATGTTGCAACATATATTGCTTCATAGCACATGTAAAAATATTAATAAGGGACAATGAGGTGGTGATTCTTTGACACACCAAAAAAGAGAGAAGGAAAAAGGGGGAGGGGGGGTGGTGGACAACAATCATCTAAATAATTTCACAAACACAACACAAGAAAACAGCAATACACATAAAGAACACCAATGAATGACTCTAAACAGATGTAGCCAATATTAAATCCTGTTAACATAAACATACTTCTAACAACCCAACTGCGATTTCTTAAATGAAAAGGAGCAATAGAAAATGTTCCATAATTAAAGCCAAAGCAGAGTAAATGGGTATTTTCATTTGCAAGAAGCTGATTTCTCAAAAATCTTTTAAAATTCTTCAAATCACAAATATTGGATCAGACAATTCAAAGTCTATTCAGCAAATTAACTAGATGCCAAGGACATTGTATTTTGAATATTTGAATGGTACAAATCTAAGAACACATTCTCTTGTAGAACATTTGAAACACTGTTTATTAAAAGGCTTCAGAACACAGACATGGCTCAGTGGACTATTCAACCGCATGGTGCACTACTGAGACATGTTCATTCTTTGTCTGTGCTTGGTTGGTTTCATATAGTGGCGCCACTGTTCCTGTCCAGAATGGAGATGATTGGGTAATTCCCCTGTCAATCACACTGCTGCAAGTGACTGTGATGGATTTTACACACAATTTGTATGTAACTATCCTCCACTCACTAAATTTTGCTGGAGAAATCACCCTGCTTTTATTAGGAGACTTTGCTGTAGTTTCGGTAAAGAGTTCTGTTTGCTGTAGTTCCAAGAGACTCTTTCTTTTAAATTGACTCTGTAGCCTGTTTGCTGTGGTGCATTGTTTAAATAGACTCTGTTTGCTGAGTAAATAGACTTTGTTTGCTGTGAGTCCTGCTGTAAGTCCATGGCTCACCTCCAATTCATCGGCTGACAGTGATGTCAATAGACACTCTGTGCTTAGTTAGCTGAACTCAGTAGGGTGCTGGGGGCAATACAATAGGTCTTAGTGTCTTTGGGCTAGGGAAGGAAACATTGGTTAGAGTTCCCTACTCTGATAGGTGGTTGGGTTACCCTCACTGTGCGTGGGTGAAGAGGCGGCGGGGGTTTCGGATGAGGACAGGACCAACCTTGGTCGTGATGCCAATGGTCAAATCCGAAGAATGACCATTTGGGCAAAGCACCCATGGAAAGGGGAGAAAGTTGAAAGGGGGAAAAAAAAAAACCTTCAGTACTTGCCTTAACTTGGTCTTTGTCAAAAGGAAGTGAAAACTCTCCATGTAGTAAACCATTCTGTTCGAAGAACACAACGTTGTGCTTGTTAAGTTTTCGCTGTGTGGATGCAATCAGGCTCCCTGATGGTCTAGAAGTGGGATATTTTGGCAAAAAAACATATGCAGATTACAATGTATTCTCACACATCCCGCAGTCCCATTCAGACTTAATATCATGAGCATGGAAATTGAGCCTACTGCTCATGTGTAAATAACTTTTTTATTTCGATCAAAAGTAGCCTGTACACTACAAAGCACCCTTTCAATCTAATCACAGTATGGCCCTAAACAGACAATACAACATAGCTGATTACCTGACCATGGTAAAGGATAACAAACTGAGAAGAACCTTGACAAGGTACAGACTTAGCGAACATAGCCTAGCGATCGAAAAAGGCAGACACAGGCAGACCAGGCTGCCAAGAGAAGACAGGATATGCTCTCACTGCAGTCAGGGAGTAGTTGAGACAGAGATGCACTTCCTCACAGCCTGTGGAAAATATCAGGGCATCAGAGAGAATTTCTATCAAAAATTCTCACAAATATGCCCTGAATTCAGAAATCTGACTGACAACCAAAAACTCCCATTCCTACTGGGGGAGGAGAGAAGCTGTGTAACACTGGCGGCACACTATGTTACAGCTTGCCATGAACAGAGGGACAACCAGTAAACTAAGACAAGAGTATATATAAACAAGGCGAAAATATATTTATAAACTCAGGGATATACCTGTTTATACACTGTATGAATGGAACCGCGTTTATGTGTTCAACCATAAATGTATTTTGATGCTTTGGCAACATAAGATGTACCTTATCATGCCAATAAAGCGATTTGTATTGTATTGTATTGGTAGCAGTGTGTAGCTCAAAGTATGGAATTTATGTAACTCTGAGCAGCAACCCCAACTGTCCCATCCTACTCTCTCATCGACATTCCCGCCCAGCGCGCCCACGAGGGACAAATCTTGCCAATCTCCTCCCCGTCCAACTCATCACCCCCCAGCGCTGACCCTGTGGACGCTGGCAGTGGGTCAGCCATCACCGACCCTCTCCGCATCTCCCTCCAGAATGTCCGTTCACTTGCGAACAAGGCCCTTGCCATCCATGAGCTTACCATGGATGATTGCATCGCCATCATGGCCCTGACAGAAACTTGGTTGAATGGTGATGACACCTTACCCTTAAATGAAGCCTCCCCACATGGCAATACCTTCCACCACTTGCCCCGCTCAGACCACCGTGGTGGCGGTGTGGCTCTCATCACCAAATCACACCCTGGTCTGTCCCCCTACTCAGTCGGCACTTTCGCCTCCTTTGAGCATCTCGCCTTATTCCACCCCTCTCACCTCTCATTTAAAATTCTTGTTCTCTACCACCAACCCAAGCACCATAAACATTTTATTACTAAGATATCTTCACTGCTTTCCTCCCTCAGCCTCTGCACTGAACGACTTCTCATCCTCAATGATTTCAACCTCCATCTCAATTCATCATGCTCTCTCTCCTCGAAGTTCACGACCCTCCTATCCTCCCTTAATCTCTCCCTCCATGTAAACTCCCCAACCCATATTCACGGTTACCCCCTCGGCCTTGCCACCTCTCGTGGCTCCGCTACTCCCATCGTGTCAATCGCAGATAAGGCCATTTCTGGCCACTTCCTCGTATCGCTCTCCACTCACATCCCACTTCCACCCCCGCCAACCCTACTCCCTTCTGTGTCCGCCCCTGGAAAAAACTCTCCCAACTCTCTTACAACTGCACTTATGAAATCCCAACTGTCCAGCCTTTGGCCCTCCATTCACCATGACATTTCTGCAGCTACCAATCTGCTCAATCACACCCTCACCACCACCCCTGATGCCCTAGTCCCTTTTAAAACAATTACCCTCTCTCACCCTGGCTGTTCCCCCTGGTACGGCCCTCATCTTTGTTCCCTTAAGTCCAAGGGACACAGACTTGAACGGATATGGTGGACAACTGGTTTAGCCATTCACCACCAGATCTGGCTGGACCACATAAAGCATTATCGGGTCCTGCTCTCGCCTGCCAAAATTGCTCACTATTCCAGAATCACTCTGGAATGCAAAGATAAACCCCGGCTACTATTCGCTTCTGTTAACCGTCTTTATAAACCCCTCCCCCCTGTCTCCTCTACCCTCACCGCCGACAAGTGTGAGGAGCTCATGGACTTCTTTGTCTCTAAGATTGAGACCATCCGTTCAGCTGCCTCTGCCACTTCCCTTCCCTCCCCTAGCCCACTGGGCCAAACTTCCTCTAAGGTTCCGCCCTGCCCTATCGCTGAACTCACATCTTTCTCCAGTTGCTCTCCAATCTCCCCTCGTGACCTCTCCGCGCTCATCTTGTCCATGAGACCCACTTCCTGCTCTCTCAACCCTATTCCCACCAAACTGCTGACCACCCAACTTCCTTTTCTGGCTCCCATGTTAGCTGACATAGTTAACGGTTCTCTCACCTCAGGTACTGTCCCACTCTCTCTCAAATCTGCTGTCATCACCCCTCTCCTCAAAAAACAACCCTTGATCCCTCTGTCCTTGCAAACTACCACCCCATCTCCAACTTCCCTTTTCCAAAGTCCTTGAACGTGTTGTCACCTCCCAAATCCGTGCCCATCTTTCCCGCAGTTCCATGTTTGAATCCCTCCAATCAGGTTTCCGCCCCTGCCACAGAACTGAAATGGTTCTCATCAAAGTCACAAGTGACATCCTTTGTGACTGTGACAAAGGTAAACTATCCCTCCTCGTCCTTCTCGACTTGTCTGCAGCCTTTGACACGGTTGACCACTCCATCCTTCAACGCCTCTCCACTGTCGTCCAGCTGGGTGGGACTGCACTCGCCTGGTTCCATTCTTATCTATCTAATGGTAGCCAGAGAATCACCTGCAACAGCTTCTCTTCCCGCTCCTGCATCGTTACATCTGGTGTCCCCCAATGATCTATCCTTGGCCCACTCATATTTCTCATCTACATGTTGCCCCTTGGTCACAGCATCAGTTTCCACATGTACGCTGACGACACCCAGCTCTACCTCACTACCACGTCTCTCGACCCTTCCACGATCTCTAAATTGTCAGATTGCTTGTCCGACATCCAGTTCTGGATGAGCAAAAATTTTCTCTAATTAAATATTGGGAAGACCAAAGCCATTGTTTTCAGTCCCCGCCAAAATCTCTGTTCCCTAGTCAGACTCCATCCCTTTCCCCAACATCTGTCTGATGCTGAACCACACTGTTCGCAACCTTGGTGTCATATTTGACCCTGAAATGAGCTTTCGACCACATATCCACAGCATAACCAAGACCACCTACTTCCACCTCCGTAACATCGCCCGTCTCCGCCCTTGCCTCAGCTCATCCGCTGCTGAAACCCTCATCCATGCCTTAGTTACCTCTAGACTTGACTATTCCAATGCACTCCTGGCTGGCCTCCCACGTTCTACCCTACGTAAACTTGAGGTAATCCAATACTCAGCTGCCCGTGTCCCAACTCGTACCAAGTCCCGTTCACCCATCACCCCTGTGCTCGGTGACCTGCATTGGCTCCTGGTTAAGCAGCACCGCGATTTCAAAATTCTCATCCTTGTTTTCAAAATCCTCCATGGCCTCGCACCTCCCTATCTCTAATCTCCTCCAGCCCTTGAACCCCCTGAAATATCTGTGCTCCTCTAATTGTGCCCTCTTGAGCATCCCAGATTATAATCGCTCAACCATTGGTGGCTGTGCCTTCTGTTCCCTGGGCCCTAAGCTCTGGAATTCCCTGCCTAAACCTCCCCGCCTCTCTACCACTCTTTCCTCCTATAAGGCGCTTCTTAAAATCTACCTCTTCGACCAAGCTTTTGATCACCTGCCCTAATTTCTCCTTATGTGGCTCGGTGTCAAATTTTTTGTCTTTTAATACTCCTGTGAAGCGCCTTGGGACGTTTTACTACATTAAAGGCGCTATAAAAATACAAGTTGTTGTTGTTGATCAACAGCTGGGTGCCTGTAAGGAATGGATGTTGCTTGTACTCTACTAAATGTGTCAGACTTGTATAGGGTTCAGAACGTGGAAGTCACTGTTCACTGAATATATACAGGACTGCTCTCGGGCTTCTACCAATGCCAGTCAAATAATGCACCACAACCTTCTGACTCAGAGGCAAGAGTGCTACCATTGAGCCACAGTGAACACCTGAAAACACTTTAATTGTTTTTAAGTTATTCAATTGCAGCAAACATATTTCACTTCAAAACAAGAAGGTTTAAAAGCAAAAGATGGTGGTGCAGTGCTCTGGAGATCCAAGTCATTGTGCCCCAAAGATAGGTTGCACGGTTATTCACACAAGGCAAGCTGCTGATCTCAGTAAAAAGAAAGATTTGTCCTTATATAGCACTTTTCACAACCTGTAGTGGAGGAAACGCAGCAGCACAGCAGGTCCCACAAACAGCAATGAGATAATGACCAAGAAAATCTGTTTTAGTGATGTTGATTGAGGGATAAATATTGGCCAGGGTACTGGGGAGAACTCCCCTGCTCTTCTTCGAAATAGTGCTGCAGGATCTTTTCTGTCTACACAGAGGGCAGACAGTTTAACATCTCATCTGAAAGACGGCACCTCCGATAGTACTGTACTGGGAGTGTCAGCCTAGATTATATGCTCAAGTAATTGGAGTGGGGCTTGAACCCACAACCGTCTGGCTCAGAGGCGAGAGTGCTACCCACTGAGCCATGCTGACACTGTAGTATCAGGGAGGCTGCGTACTTATCCAGCTTGGGGGGACGGGAGCAAAGAGAAGTAAAAGGGAAGCCAAGCCACCTTAGAGTCTCTTGTGCACCTTCTGTCAGCCCATTACAGAGAAACATTGCCAGAGACCCAGGAGAAAGTTGCTGAACAACCCTTTCAGTGGGACTATGATTCAAAAACACACAAAATATGGCAGAGGTAAAAATATACCAACTTAGCCTGACAAGTTTAATGAGCCGGAATTTGCTGGAGTGGGGCATCTTACGGCGTATGTCGTTAGACATTTTCCTGCACCCTTCGCTCAAAAACTGTTGGCGCCGTAACTTGCTGGAAGTGTGAGGGCAAAAGGGCATCTGGGACCTCAGTGAACGACGGGACCAACGGTCTATCTCCTTAACCAATGAGATTTCAGGATTGAGAAATAAGCAGAGCAAACGACGGAGAAGGAAATAGGGTGACTGAAAGTCAAATCAGGTAAGAAAGAGAAAGAGAGAGAGGGAAACAATGATTGGATTAAGAGAAAGGAAAAGCAAGATTTTTTTTTTTTTTTTTTAATTTGACATCTTTAAAATCTCCAACAACAATTCACTACCTGAAGGAACGAGACTCCACAGTTTAAAATGTTCACTTTCTGGGCCAGAGAGGTTGATTGGCAGTCATTGACAGTTATCACGTCGTTAAAAGATTACTGGCACTATTAATTACTAGACTGTGGCAAGTTTAATGGGCAAAGTTCTTAACAATGGCAGGGATGTTAAGGGCGAATTAACGTGCAAATACAGCAAGTTCTTAAAAGTAACAGGAAGGCTAAGGGAGAGATGCTGTTTGTGCGAAGCAATCGGCGGAGCGGTGTAAATCGACCAGTAAGTTCTGGAGATTCGCAACTCGCGGTGTGCGTTGTTAACACACTGTTATTTTATCAGCAAGTTCCAGCTCATTGTATTAGTCAAGTGACGGCAAGTATATCCACACAAATTAATACCTATAAACTTCCAGAGGGACATCATGATGCAATTTGATTTAAATTACTCACTTCCAGCACAGGGCCTGTTCAAGTCCACTAACAGACTCACTGGTTGACTGAAGCACACATTCTCTATTCCATATTCTCAGCTTTCTGGATCCTACGTGAAGAAATTTAATTTGAACTGAACTTATATATATGAATTGTGAAAATACAGTATATAATGTTTTGATGAAAAATGAGTAGGTGAAAAACATCAAAGACTAAACAGTTTTGTTATCCGTATCCAGAACAGTGCATACATAAAAACTTATTTCAAAGCCGGTTACAATGATTGAAGCCCAGTGCAGTACTGTGTGACTGTACACACGAGTCAGGCAAGCTGGTTAATCGTCAACAGTGGCCCAGAGAACTGCCAACCTTCCTGTCTCAGGGATTGGATCACCCAGTCTGCTATGTTGGGTTGACTTGGTTCCGAATTTCTATCACGGGGTGTGTAATCTTGGATCCAACTCAACCCAGAGGCTCTGCCTACCACCCCACCCAAGTAGGATAGACCCTAGTTTGTCTTCAGAAAACGGATAAGGGTTTAAGCCCACGTTAGATGAACAGCAGATATTAGAAGTTCGTCATAGTGACAGTCACTGTAAAATATGTGTGCACTGTCACAGCATGGGCACACATCATATCCCACTGAATGGTGGTTCCACTAATTAGAGATGTGGAGCAACAACAACTGTGTGCCTAGCTGCAATCATGGCAGGCACTGTAGTGTATGTGCCTTTAAGTCAGAACTACTTTTACAGCTCCTGTATCCTGTAGTACCGGCAGTGACCACACCGGTATATAAGCTTTGCGCATGCCTCTGTACCCCCAGTCTAGAGACTACCCTCCTCCAGTAAAGACCTGTTATTTGTTAATGTACAGCATCCGTGTGATTATTTAATAATAACATATCCACTGAACCACGGATCCAACAGGCACCAATCCCTGGGATGTACAAAGCCAAGTTCCCATGCCTGACCTTCAGGTAACACTATCCAACATCTATCATCTGTTATAGGATACCTTCAGCGTGGTGGAACGACCTACATGCATTGTACCAGCCATCTTGATGTTCTAGACATCCAAGTCCATGCCATGTACCAGGTTCATTTAACACCAATGGATTAATCCATTCCCTCACGCGAGGGATTTTTGGCAGAGACACACTCGCTATAGAGTGACTCTTCCTCCGGGGAACTCTTGATAGAGTGGGCTCTGATCTACACCAACCTACTTGCAACCATTTCCCATTTTTGTACATATATCCATCTAACAGCTTGCACAAAGGGGCTGGAAGAAGACCATCCATTGCACAAAACAAGCAGCTTGAAGAAACCAATATAAGTGCACAGGCACGCAGCGTTATAACACAAACAGAATTCTTGGGTAGCTTAGATAGAGTACAAGTGATACATTTCCCCTTTAAGAGTATGCTTAAATGTCAAAGTTGAAGTCTGATACATACCCGTCACTGGACAAATGGCACTAATTGCAAACAATTGCCCATCCCCTCGCCAGGTTACTCGTGACCTCTGATCATCCCAAGGAAGTGCTGGATCGATTTCCTGTCAAACAGAACAAGAAATTGCATTATCAGAATTCCAATATATTTGGGAAGGTAGCACGTGCCATTTCAAAACTCCATGAAGGATGAACTTGTCTCGAGCTCCCCCAAATAGCTCAGTTGTTTAAGGCAGTGAGTAGCTGAGCCATGCAGAGCTCGGGGCAGAGGATCTCAGTGCCTCTGAGATAAGGAGGGAGAAGTAAAGGAGAAACAGAACAGGCAAATTCCTACTTTGGAACACTGGAACAGCAGGTGTGGACCACAGGTAAGAACCGGATCAAATCCGCCCGTGAAACCTTTACAGCCGAGTGATCCCTCCATCAATCACCGTCGAGGCTCACACATGAGTGATGGCCATTTGGGTAAAGTACTGGAGGGATCCCGTGGAGCCCGTATGCCAGCAAGAAATCAATATTTTCAGGAGAGATGGGGAGAGGAGAAAATTGGTAGGTAACTAAGGAAAGAAACAAAAAAACTGACCCATCGTTTCTTTAAATATAAAATTCTCTTTCCCAACACCCATCATCTTCCAGCCAGGAAGATACGATATACCAAGTGAATTGCAATACACTAAAGTATATTAAATGAGATTCTTATTTCTTTCTCCTCTCTCCCTACCTTGGTGAGCACCAGTGTTATTCTTCATTTTAGTTATAGAGCAGCTTTACATGTTGATTGCTGATCAAAGAAAATAATTTGTTAAAAGCTTGTACCTTTTAGCATGTATTAATTAAGCATTGCTGTCTTCAATACAATGTTCCTTGAATTTGATGTTTGTACTTGAACATTTGTTTTCATTTGTCCTTGTTTTCAAATCCTTCCATGGCCTCGCCCCTCCCTATCTCTGTAATCTCCTACAGCCCTACAACCCTCCAAGATATCTGCGCTCCTCCAATTTTGGCCTCGTGAGCATCCCCGATTTTAATCACTTCACCATTGGCAGCCGTGTCTTCAGCTGCCTAGGCCCTAAGCCCTGGAATTCCCTCCCTAAATCGCTCCAGCTCTCTACCTCTCTCTGCTCCTTTAAGACGCTCCTTAAAACTTACCTCTTTGACAATCTGCCCTAACATCTCCTTATATAGCTCGGTGTCAAATTTTGTTTGATAACGCTCCTGTGAAGTGCCTTGGGAAATTTTACTATGTTAAAGACGCTATATAAATACAAGTTGTTGTTGCTGAGGATGTGGGGAGATGCTAACATTTCATTTATTGCAGATTCCTTGTAGTCCTGAGGTTGTGGTGGTGCAGGTCCTTCTCCTTGAGGTACTGTAATCCTTGTGGTGATGGTACTCACAATAGTGCTAGGCAGTGAATTCTAGGATGTTGACCCAGCAACTATGAAGGAACTATGATTAATGTCCAAGTCAGGATGGTGTGCGACTTGAGGTGAACTTGGAGCTGATGGACATTGCCAATAAGTCCATTATTTATGAACTTTGTAGGCTTGCTAGGCCACATCAGAGGCCATTAACAATTGAAAGAGTTAAAAGGGCTAAAATAAGGGAATTTAGGAACCGAGCATATATCCAGTGTACATGTCCCATAGGGAAGTATGGTGGACTGTGGCCAAATGGTCAAACTGTCAGTGGCTACCTGAATAATGTGCACAAACCATTAGCTACCAATTGAGGAATGTGGTAAAGATAACATGAGGTCACAGGACTATGTAACGGTCAAAATGTGCACACGGGTCGCAAGAATTTGCACCCGAAATCAACTGTATGATGTAAGCCACGACTTAGAACAAAAAACTGTATATAAAGCAGGGGATCTTAGCGATCGGAGAGCATTTGTCCCAGCATGAGTGTCTCCCCTGTCGACTTGTAAATAAAGTTGCTTTACTGAACGAACCTCCGGACTCCGAGTGATTGATTGGGAATAAGGCGGACGTCGACCCTTTATATCAGAGGGTCTGTCTCGGGGAGAAGCAGCTCTCCCGGTTTACCCTTACAACTTAGCGTAGTCGGCAGGATCTACCGGACGGGCTGACTACAGACATTAGATGGGCTGGATTTTCATTCAGAAGTCGGGTTGGAGGCGGGACTACAATTTTCGGGGTTATAGTCCCGCCTCCATCGAGATGTGGCCAATCCACGTGATTTTAACTTGATTGACCTTGTTGAGCCCGCTGGGCGGGCTCAACAGGCCAATTAAGGGCCACCCGGCAACAGGTGACGTCACAGACTGAAATTTCATCCGTCAAAGACGTTTTAAAAGATGAAATATCAGCGTTTCACAGCGGTTTGAAGCTGTCAAACACTAACAGTCTTACTTCTAACATGAGTCCTTCTCCACAGACTCAGTTAGAAATCTCTCCTGCACAGAAAGCTGCAGGCTGTCAGTTTTGACAGATCACAGCCATTCTGCTTTCTATGCCTGTGAGATGAGGGACTCCCCGAACCTAAAGGAAGGAAGGCTGAAAAGGTAAGAAAAGGTATGTAAAACTTAATCACTTTAGACACACCAAACACACTTACCTTTGCACTCATGCACACATCACTCACCTGAACACCGACATCTCGACCCCTCCAAGCCCTTCAACCCGACGGCCTGACTCCTCCAATTTGGTGTGGTTTGGAGCTGTCGGGAATCCCACGGTTCAAGCTTAAAAATAGGGATTAGGCTAAAAACTGCCTGTTAACAGGCAGTTAATTGGCACTAATCCCTTCCCGCCTCGGGGAAGCGGGTCCCAGTGCGGGGCGGGTACCCGCCTCCTTTGAAACTGGCATGGAGGCGGGTTGGGGGCGGGACCCCCGATTTCGGGAATTTAACCCCCCGCACACCTCCAAACCCGACTCCATGGCACACTGAAAATCGAGCCCATTGTCTCCTCATATCGAAGCCCAGGGCCGGAGATCCAACGAATCTAGGCGGAGTCTAGATACGTAAGTAAAGCAACTTGGGTGCATGCTAGGACATTGTAGAAATGAAAATGTCTGAATAAGTTGAGGAGCTCGGGTTATATAGGATTGGATATAGGGAGAATCCAATCTAGGCGGAGTTAAAACCACGTAAGCAGGGAAAGTTCCCTGAAGGTCCGGGGGAGTCCCGGAGGTAACAGACGAGGGGGGGGGGGGGGAACTAGCAAATCCACCCTAAAAGGATGGCGAACAAAAAGGACGTCAAAAGATCTAAACGCCCGTACTAGTTTGTACGTGACAGTATCGGATAACGGAAATTCCGATAGGGACGGGGTAAAACGACCCCGGGGAAGTGAGAAAGCCTCACGGAAATTCCTGAGCGGCTAGAAACTGGCCAGGAAAGAAATCGACGGACAAACAGGATGGCGTAATGTAACTTGCCGTATGAATGTGTGCGCGATAAGTGTGAGAAAGTTAAAGAAAAGATGGTAAAAAAAAGGGATATGATGACAAGTTAATAAAAAGAATGGGAAAGGAAGGTGGGATCCTGAATGGGTTCCCGACCGACAGAAAGAATGGTGGAGTAAGGAAAGCAAGAATAAGGAGGAGAAAACCGTAGTGGTTCTTTGTCAGGGCCACCTGAAAAATGTGCAAGATTGGGGCCACACGGGAGAGGCAAAAAGAGGAGTTAGTGGAACAGTGAAAAAGGTAGGCGCCAAGTGTGCCGCTGTAATAAAGACAAGGTCAGTGCATAGTGGAAGGAATGATAGTGAGGAGGTTGATTGGGATGATTCAGAAAGAGAAACCTAACGTTTAATTGGTGGTATTGATTTGATTTAATTTAATTTAAATTAATTAAAGGGTAAGTCATGGCAGGAGTGTGCTCCTCCTAAGCTATGTGGGAAATCAGGGACACTTCCTGTGTCTCTGACGACCATGTGTGCAGGAAGTGTATCCAGCTGCAGCTACTGGCAGACCGCATTGCGGTGCTGGAGCTGCGAATGGATACATTCTGGAGCATTCGCGATGCTGAGAACGTCTTGGATAACACGTTTAATCAATAGGTGCAGCAGGCGGTTAAGGCAAATGGCACGTTGGCCTTCGTAGCGAGAGGGTTTGCGTACAGGAACAAGGATGTCTTGCAGCAGTTATACAGGGCCTTGGTGAGACCACATCTTGAGTATTGTGTGCAGTTTTGGTCGCCTTATCTGAGAAAGGATGTTCTTGCCATGGAAGGAGTTCAGCAAAGATTCACCAGGCTGATACCTGGGATGGCAGGAATGACGTATGAGGAGAGATTGGGTCGATTGGGCTTGTACTCGCTGGAGTTTAGAAGAATGAGAGGCGATTTCATTGAAACTTATAAAATTCTGACAGGACTGGACAGACTAGATGCAGCAAGGATGTTCCCGATGGTCGGGGAGTCCAGAACCAGGGGTCACAGTCTAAGGATAAGGGGTAGGCCATTTAGGACAGAAATGAGGAGGAATTTCTTCACCCAGAGAGTGGTGAACCTGTGGAATTCTCTACCACAGAAGGCAGTAGAGGCCAATACATTAAATATATTTAAGAAGGAGTTGGATATATTTCTTAAGGCTAAAGGGATCAAGGGGTATGGGGAGAAAGCAGGGACCGGGTACTGAATTTGGATGATCAGCCATTGAATGGCGGAGCAGGCTCAAGGGGCCGAATGGCCTACTCCTGCTCCTATCTTCTATGTTTCTATGCAGGTAAAAGTTGCACAGGCAGGAAGGGAATGGGTGACCATCAGGCAGATTAGGAGGCGCAGGCAGGTAGTGCAGGAGTCCCCTGTGGTCATCCCCCTCTCAAACAGATATACAAATTTGGATATTGTTGAGGGGGATGGCTTATCAGAGGAAGGCAGCAGCAGCCAACTTCCTGACACCAGGGGTGGTTCTGCTGCACAGGACGGGAGGAAAAAGAGGGGTAGAACTATAGTAATAGGGGATTCTATTGTAAGGGGAATAGACAGGTGTTTCTGCCGCCGCAAACGAGACTCCAGGATGGTGTGTTGCCTCCCTGGTGCAAGGGTCAAGGATGTCTCAGAGCAGCTGCAGAACATTTTGGAACGGGAGGGTGAACAGCCAGTTGTCGTGGTGCATATAGGTACCAACGATATAGGTAAAAAACGGGATGAGGTCCTAAAAGCTGAATATAGGGAGTTAGGAGGCAAATTTAAAAAATAGGACCTCAAAGATAGTAATCTCAGGATTGCTACCAGTGCCATGTGCTAGTCAAGAGTAGAAATAGAAGGATATTTCAGATGAATACGTGGCTAGAGGAATGGTGCAAGGGGGAGGGATTCAAATTTCTGGGACATTGGAACCGGTTCTGGGGGGAGGTGGGACCAGTACAAACCGGATGGTTTGCACCTGGAACGATGTCCTAGGGGGAGTGTTTGCTAGTGCTCTGGGGGAGGGTTTAAACTAAAATGGCAGGGGGTTGGGAACCTGAGCAGGGAGACAGAGGAAAGGGAAACAAGGATAGAAGCAAAAGACAGGAAGGAGAAAAATAAAGGTGGCAGTCAGAGAAATCAAGGGTGTAAATCAAACATGGCCACAGTAAATAATAATTCTAAAAGGTCCAAGAGCGTTAAAAAAACAAGCCTGAAGGCTTTGTGTCTTAATGCGAGGAGCATTCGTAATAAGGTGGATGTATTAGCTGCGCAAATCGAGGTAAACGAATATGATATGATTGGGATTACGGAAACATGGCTCCAGGGTGACCAAGGCTGGGAACTCAACATCCAGGGGTATTCAATATTCAGGAAAGATAGGCAAAAAGGAAAAGGAGGTGGGGTAGCATTGCTGGTTAAAAAGAGGGGATTAACACAATTGTAAGGAAGGATATTAGCTCTGATGATGTGGAATCTGTATGGGTAGAACTGAGAAATACCAAGGGGCAGAAAACATTAGTGGGAGTGGCATATAGACCCCCAAACAGTAATGCGGAGGTTGGGGATGGCATTAAAAGGGAAATTAGAGAAGCGTGCAATAAGGGCACAGCAGTTATCATGGGTGACTTTAATCTACATATAGATTGGGCTAACCAAATTAGTAACAATACTGTGGAGGAGGAATTCCTGGAGTGCATACGGGATGGTTTCCTGGACCAATATGTCGAGGAACCAACCAGACATCAGGCCATCTTAGACTGGGTATTATGTAATGAGAAAGGATTAATTAGCAATCTTGTTGTGCGAGGCCCCTTGGGTCGGAGCGATCATAATATGATCGAATTCTTCATTAAGATGGAGAGTGAAGTAGTTGACTCAGAGACTAGAGTCCTGAATTTAAATAAAGGAAACTACGATGGTATGAGGCGCGAGTTGGGTAGGATTGATTGGGGAATGTAACTCAAAGGGTTGACGGTGGATAGGCAATGGCAAACATTCAAAGATCGCATGGATGAACTACAGAACTTGTTCATCCCAGTTTGACATAAAAAAAAACAAAAAAGGTGACTCAACCGTGGCTAACAAGGGAAATTAGGGATAGCATAAGATCCAAGGAGAGGACATATAAATTGGCCAGAAAAAGCAATAAACCTGAGGATTGGGAGCAGTTTAAGATTCAACAAAAGAGGACAAAGGGATTAATTAAGAGGGGGAAAATAGAGTAAGAGAGTAAGCTTGCAGGGAACATAAAAACTGACTGTAAAAACTTTTATAGATATGTGAAGAGAAAAAGAATGGTGAAGTCAAGCGTAGGTCCCTTGCAGTCAGAATCAGGGGGATTTATAATGGGGAACAAAGAAATGGCAGGCCAATTAAATACATACTTTGGTTCTGTCTTCACAAAAGGAGGACACAAATAACCTCCCAGAGATGTCAGGGAACATAGGATCTAATGAGAGGGAGGAACTGAATGAAATCAGTATTTGTAGGGAAATGGTGTTAAGGAAATTGACGAGACTGAAGGCCGATAAATCCCCAGGGCCTGATAATCTACATCCTAGGGTACTTAAGGAAGTGGCCCCAGAAATAGTAGATGCATTGCTGGTCATCTTCCAAAATTCGATAGACTCTGGAACCCATGGATTGGAGGGTAGCTAATGTTACCCCACTATTCAAAAAAGGTGGTAGAGAGAAAACGGGGAATTGTAGACCAGTAAGCCTGACATCAGTAGTGGGGAAAATGCTAGAGTCCATTATAAAAGATGTAATAGCAGAGCACTTGGAAAACAGTGACAGGATCGGACAAAGTCAACATGGATTTACAAAAGGTAAATCTTGCTTGACTAATCTACTGGAATTTTTTGAGGATGTAACTGGTAGAATAGATAAGGGAGAACCAGTGGATGTGGTGTATTTGGACTTTCAGAAGGCTTTCGATAAGGTCCCGCGTAAGAGATTAGCGTGTAAAGTTAAGGCACATGGGATTGGGGGCAAGGTATTGACTTGGATAGAGAACTGGTTGGCAGACAGAAAGCAAAGAGTTGGAATAAACGGGTCTTTTCCCGAGTGGCAGGCAATGACTGGTGGGGTACCGCAGGGATCGGTCCTAGGACCCCAGCTATTCACAATATATATTAATGATCTAGACGAGGGAACTACATGTAATATCTCCAAATTTGCAGACGACACAAAGCTGGGTGGGCGTGTGTGCTGTGAGGAGGATGCCGAGAAACTCCAGTATGATTTGGACAGGTTGGGTGATTGGGCAGAAGCATGGCAGATGCAATATATTGTGGATAAATGCAAGGTTATCCACTTTGGTGGCAAAAACAGGAAGGCAGATTATCTGAATAGCAATGGGAGAAGGGGAAGTGCAGCGAGACCTGGGTGTCCTTGTGCACCAGTCGCTGAAGGTAAGCATGCAGGTGGCGGTTAAGAAGGCAAATGGTATGTTGGCCTTCGTAGCGAGAGGATTCGAGTACAGGAACAAGGATGTCTTGCTGCAGTTGCACAGGGCCTTGTGAGACCACACCTTGAGTAGTGTGTGCAGTTTTGGTCGCCTTATCTGAGGAAGGATGTTCTTGCCATGGAGGGAGTGCAGCGAAGATTCACCAGGCTGATACCTGGGATGGCAGGAATGACGTATGAGGAGAGATTGGGTCGATTGGGCTTATACTCGCTGGAGTTTAGAAGAATGAGAGGGGATCTCATTGAAACTTATAAAATTCTAACAGGACTAGACACACTAGATGCAGGAAGGCTGTTCCCGATGGCGGGGGAGTCCAGAACCAGGGGTCACAGTCTAAGGATAAGGGGTAAGCCATTTAGGACTGAAATGAGGAGGAATTTCTTCAACCAGAGTGGTGGACCTGTGGAATTCTCTACCACAGAAGGCAGTAGAGGCCAATTCATTAAATATATTCAAGAAGGAGTTAAGATATATTTCTTAAGGCTAAAGGGATCAAGGGATATGGAGAGAAGGCAGGGACAGGGTACTGAATTTGGATGATCAGCCATGATCTCGTTGAATGGCAGAGCAGGCTCGAGGAGCCGAATGGCCTACTCTTGATCCTATCTTCTATGTTTCTATGTTTACCGACACGGAAGTTATTAACGGCTGTGTTGAAACAAATAAAACACGATTGCTGAGTGAAAGGAACCTTAAAAAATGCTGGGATCTCAGTTTGTGTGAAAGTGTGTGTTAAAGTGTGAAAGTTTTCCTGACTTTGGATTTGTAAGAAGGTACAATATTCCATTTGTCTGAAAGTCTGTCCTCAAAAAAAAAAAATGTCTGGTGTGTTATAGCTCCACCCACTCTTTTGTACAGAGAGCTAAAAGCTGTTTAACCCTTTGAAGACTTGTCTTGAAGGATGGACAAGTGTGTGTTGTTTTAAGTTTGTAAATTGTTTTACAAAAGATAAGCTTCAGCCTTGAAGTCACAGTTGCCAATGTGCCTGGAAGAAAATGAATTTGAATGTTTACAAGGCATGGGTAATTGTTTCTTTGTTAATGTGGCTATCGTTTCTTTCTTTTCCAAGTGATACTGGTTAGTTTAAAAAAAAAAATTGATCTGGATTGAATTGGAGTTATTGAGGTTAATTAACCTATTAAAAGCAGACTTTCATTGTGGCCATGGTGAAATTCTGGTTGGTGTAAATTTGTGTAGGCCGTATTGAGTAAGATGTTTAATGGTCTGAAACCAGACTTTAAAATATTTACAGTCTTGGATATAGCGAACAGGTTCTGGTCCATACCATTGGCAGAGGAATCACAAGGGAAATTCGCCTTTACTGTCAGGGATAGACAGTATACATGGACCAGGGTCCCGCAGGGGTTCCATAATAGTCCACTATATTCTACCGTGTACTGAGACCTATCAAGGTACCAGAGCGCCCTACTCCAATATGTCGATGACATAATGATTGCATCAGAGGATGCCAAAGGACACATGGGAGCATTACTAGCCACCCTCCAGACACTTAAGAAAGCTGGCTTTAAATTGAACCCAAAAAGGCACAGGTTGGACTGTCCAAAGTAAAGTATCTCGGGCACGAAATGAGCCAGGGGTATAAGGCACTCCCGCAGGAACAAAAGGCAGCCATAAAAGACATGCCAAGGCCAGTGACCGTCCGGGGAGTGAGGAAAGTGTTGGGACTATTTAATTACTGCAGGAATTTTATATCAGACTTTGCAGGGAAAGCAGAGCCGATTCAACGGTTAGTTAAAGGGGTGGGGGGACGGGGGGGGAGACCCGCCACTGATAAGATAGAATGGGAGACGGAGCAGGAGGAAGCATATAGGGCCCTTAAACAGGAATTAATAACTGCCCCTGCCCTAGGATTATCAGATCCCACTCGACCCTTCCACCTATATTGTGATTTAGATCATGAGAGTTATTCAGCCGTGGTAATGCAAGATCACGGAGTGAAACAGAGACCCGTTGCGTATTACTCTGCAAAAAAAGACCCAGTAGCGAAGGCGATGCCACGATGTGTGGCTGCAATAGATTGCGCCACCTGGGCGGTGCGAGTAAGCGAACCAATAGTGATGATGGGAAAGGTAATTTTGCATACACAACATACATTAGTGGAACTACTCAACACAGGAAAATTTCGGACTATATCGGATAGCAGGAAAGCTAAATGGGAAGCTATATTCCTCCCCAGGGATGGAACTGTGATAATACAAAAACTTACCGGGGTTAATCCAGCCACGGGAATATTGACGGAAGGAGAAGAGCGCAGGTGTCAGATGGAAATGGAGGAAGAAAGAGGGAGTGGAGTAAAGGGAGACCCACCGGAAAATCCCCATCTGGTCATCGATGTAGATGGATCCCGAAAGTATATCAACGGCGGACCCAGAACAGGGTGGGCAGTAGTAAATCAAGAAGGAAAGACCCTGTTAAAAGGAGCCCTTTATGGGGATAAGTCAGCACAGGTAGCAGAAATAGTGGCTTTAATAAAAAACGATGGAAATAGCAAGAAACAAACGGATAAATGTTTATACCGACAGCCGTTACACCTTCGGAGTGGTGCATGATTATATGACACTATGGGCCAGAAGGGCGTACATGACCTCTACGGGAGAGGTAGTAAAACACGGAAAACTAATAGAAAGGTTAGTTAAGGCTGCACAAGCACCTTTAGAGGCAGCGGTAATTAAAATAAAAGCCCACACAAAGATAGAGGATATGGACTCACAGGAACCCCAGGACCAGGCCCCTATAGGGAATAGGTATATGCAGATCTAGCCGCCAAACTAGCTGTGGAAGAAATGCAACCAGGGGATGCGTTCAAAAACGAAATAAATATGGTCATGACAGTCAGTGGGGTACAGGAAGTGAATATAATGGAGGTACAAGAAAATACTATTAAAGAGGAAAAGGAGAGATGGAAACAAGCTGGCACCCGACCGCAAGATGGAATTTGGAAATGGGGCCCCGTAACCAGGTGGTGCAGACAACAACTGATGGCACTATACCATGGTGTAACACATACTGGCAGCAGTAACATGTTGCACCTACTGACACAGTACTGGTGGTGGCCAAAGATGAGTCGGGAAGTAGCAAAATATTGCCACCGCTGTATAATATGCGCTAAGAATAATGTAGGACAGCGATGTAGAGTTAGAGTAGCAAACCAACCCAGGCCCCAAGGACCCTGGGAAAACCTACAAATTGACTTTACTGGCCCCTTAGCGCAGGACCGGGGGAAGAAATATTGCCGGGTAATAATTGACCAATTTACCAGGTGGGTGGAAGCCTTTGCCACCCAAGATTGCTCTGCAAAAACAGTTGCACTAATATTGGCTACCGAGGTTATACCCCGCTGGGGAGTGCCTCTGCAAATTGACTCAGACAACGGCACTCACTTTACCGGTAAAATAATGAGAGAAACCTGTAAGCTGTTACACGTAACACAAAAATACCATATACCGTATCACCCCCAGAGCTCAGGAATGGTAGAAAGAATGAACAGGACACTGAAAAACTCGCTGGGAAAAGCCATCCAAGAAACAGGGAAGGGATAGTCGGAATTATTACCCAGCATACTAAGGAGGCTGCGAGCCACTCCAGGACGAACGACCAGACTGACCCCCTATGAATTAATGACAGGACGAGCTATGAGACTACCAGAGGATTTGGCTGGAGGGGTGGGAGAACCAGGACCAGTACAAGATAGATTAAGGCGATACTTAGTACAACTAAATCAGGAGGTACAAGCACTAAATAAAGAAGTAAGGAACCAACAACAGATTAAAGATCTAGAAAGGCAGAATGCTGGACTTAAACCAGACGAGTTGCCCAGAATAGGTCAACAAGTAATGACACAAGTTATCGGAAGAAAGGGAATGGAACCCCGTTGAATGGGGCCATATACTGTATTAACGACAAGTGATACGTGTGTTTATCTACAGGAACCGACGGGTATGCGATGGAAGCACTGGACCCAGGTGAAACCATTTAACACTGAAGACCCCCATTCTACCTTCTCCTCTAGGGGAAAGAGCTCGGAAGACGACCAGACCTCTGTTTAAATTACAGGTAAACATGGATCCAGTGAGATAGATTATCATAACTACTCTGATGACAACACTTATAAGCCCAAATAACGGGCTGGAAGAAATGGACTGCAAGTTAAGATCCCCTAGTGGAGACTCCACGAGGAACTTCATTATATCACAAAGTTACGAGTGTGAAAAACAAGGAAAAGGATGTTACAGGTGTAAGGGTATCTGGGTGAACGTGGATCAACGACCATGCGGACCCTGTAGAATGACAGATACCAGCAATATGGTAAGATGTAATAGACACTGGCAGGTGTTGGGTCAAGTAGGGGGAGGATATGTCCTGAGCTGCACGGGCGATATCATAAGATGGACCATTGTACACGCCGTTACAACACCTCAACCAACAACAACAAGGATCACACCACAAGAAGTAGCCCTAGAACCAACAACACCCCCAATCACAACGACACCTGAAGAACGACGGTGTCCGAAATTGACGCCTGGGCCTGAAAATGGACTGGTGTTATTTACCGAGGGAGAACAATTGTATGATAACGTGAGACACGAAATTGTACCGGTACTAATGAACTTAACCATGTTACAATGGCCAGGATATTGTGAAAGATTTACTAAAACTAGAGAATTGTATGCATCTATATATATATAAAGCGGCTCTTCTGTCTGTCCCGATGTCTGTCTGTCTGTCCGTTCTCTATATGTTTGAAAGTTACAGAGCGTACCGACGCGCGCGTTGCCTCAAAAGAAAGCTTGCGATTCCGGACCGGTCATAGGCGTATTTACGTTTCGGCCGGACAAAAATCCCGCCCGCGGTATCCCAAAAACGTTCAGCGTTCCGCTCATTAGCATCTCATTAGCGACCGTGTGACGTCGAGGTCGACCAATCGGACGGCGGGTTCCTTCCTACAGTTGAGTGTCGAGTGACTCGACGATTGACCAATCCTACGCTTCGGTGACCTGACTGGTCGACCAATCGGTGCATGTGTGGGCGGGCCTTATCCTTCTGAACCGAGGTGAGTGGCCATCTTGATTTTTCACAATTTTTCCCCCACACTTTCAGTGTGTTAGGGAAGTAAGGTAAATATTTGAATTATGTGTTAGGGAATTTATTAACAATTTATTTGAGTTTTATATTGTGTTTAGCAACCGCCCCCCCCTCCTCCTCACCCTCGCGCAGGGGGGACTCGGGACCTGAAGCTCAAAAAATTTCTCTCTCTCTCTCTCTTTCTTCCCTCTCTCTCTCTCTTTCTCCTCTTCCCTCTCTCTCCTTCTCCTCTTCCCTCTCTCTCCTTCTCCTCTTCCCTCTCTCTCCTTCTCCTCTTCCCTCTCTCCTCTTCCCTCTCTCTCCTTCTCCTCTTCCCTCTCTCTCCCTCTCTACTTCCCCCTCTCAGGTGTCGCGGACAGAGCGCGGGCCCGCCGCCCGAAGTTTCCCGCTCGCTAACGGCCTTGCCGGCTCCCGCGGGCCGCCCGCACTCACCGCGCATGCGCCGCCCGCACTCACCGCGCATGCGCCGCCCGCACTCACCGCGCATGCGCCGCCCGCACTCACCGCGCATGCGCCGCCCGCACTCACCGCGCATGCGCCGCCCGCACTCACCGCGCATGCGCCGCCCGTACTCACCGCGCATGCGCCGCCCGCACTCACCGCGCATGCGCCGCCCGCACTCACCGCGCATGCGCCGCCCGCACTCACCGCGCATGCGCCGCCCGCACTCACCGCGCATGCGCCGCCCGCACTCACCGCGCATGCGCCGCCCGCCCGCAGCGGCCGTCCATCAGCCGCGCGATACGCGGGGGACCTCAGCAACAGCACCGGACCTCAGGTGCTAGGGAGGGGCCGGAGAGGGAGAGAGGGGAGGGGAGGGAGAGAGGGGAGGGAGAGAGAGAGGGGAGGGGAGGGAGGGATAGGACAGGGAGAGGACATGACAGGGAGAGGGGGGACACACAGGGGCAGGGAGACCAAACGCCCCAAAATTGCCCTCGCAACGCGGGGCTCGCTAGGCAGGGGGAGGGGCCGGAGAGAGGGACAGAGGGGAGTGGGGGAGGGGAGAGGGAGACAGGGGAGAGGGAGACAGGGGAGGGGGGGCGTAAGAGGGAGAGAGAGGGGAGGGGAGGGAGCGAGAGAGGGGAGGGAGGGATAGGACAGGGAGAGGACATGACAGGGAGAGGGGGAACACACAGGGGCAGGGAGACCAAACGCCCCAAAATTGCCCTCGCGCCGTTCTCTATACGTTTGAAAGTTAGAGCGTACCGACGCGCGCGTCGCCTCAAAAGAAAGCTTGCGATTCCGGACCGGTCATAAGCGTATTTACGTTTCGGCCGCACAAAAATCCCGCCCGCGGTATCCGAAAAACGTTCAGCCTTCCGCTCATTAGCATCTCATTAGCGACCGTGTGACGTCGAGGTCGACCAATCGGACGGCGGGTTCCTTCCTACAGTTGAGTGTCGAGTGACTCGACGATTGACCAATCCTACGCTTCGGTGACCTGACCGGTCGACCAATCGGTGCGTGTGTGGGCGGGCCTTATCCTTCTGAACCGAGGTGAGTGGCCGCCATCTTGATTTTTCACGATTTTTTCCCCACACTTTCAGTGCGTTAGGGAAGTAAGGTAAATATTTGAATTATGTGTTAGGGAATTAATTAACAATTTATTTGAGTTTTATATTGTGTTTAGCAACCCCCCCCCTCCTCCTCACCCTCGCGCAGGGGGGACTCGGGGCCTGAAGCTCAAAAAATTTCTCTCTCTCTTTCTTCCCTCTCTCTCTCTCCTTCTCCTCTTCCCTCTCTCTCCCCTTCTCCTCTTCCCTCTCTCTCCCCTTCTCCTCTTCCCTCTCTCTCCTTCTCCTCTTCCCTCTCTCTCCTTCTCCTCTTCCCTCTCTCTCCTTCTCCTCTTCCCTCTCTCTCCTTCTCCTCTTCCCTCTCTCTCCTTCTCCTCTTCCCTCTCTCTCCTTCTCCTCTTCCCCCTCTCAGGTTTAGCTGATGAGCTTAAAAAAAAAAAGGCCGCCAGTTGCGCGGCCGCCTTGACGACGGCACGCATTCGCACGGCCCCCGTTACCCCGGCAACGGGGCACACCGGCGGTCTTGAAACCACGCATGCGCACGGCCCGCCACCCCGTGACGCCAGTTGCGCAGCCGCCTTGACGCCGGCACGCATGCGCACGGCCCCCGTGACGCCAGCACACAGCCTCGGGAGATCGCGGGGGGGGGGGGGGGGGGGGGGTGGGGGGCGGGGAGCCTCAGGAAATCGCCGGGGGGGGGGGGGGGGGAGGGAGGAGAGCGCCTCGGGAAATCGCGGGGGGGGGGGGGGGGGGCTTCTCTGTTTCCCCCCCCCAGTCTCTCTCTGTTCCCCCCCCGTCTCTCTCTGTTCCCCCCTCCCCCCAGTCTCTCTCTGTTCCCCCCTCCCCCCAGTCTCTCTCTGCCGCCCCCCCACCCCCCCAGTCGCTCTCTCTCTCTCTCTCTTCCAACAACAACATGCCCTCGAAAAAGCCTCGGCAACGCCGGGCTCACCCCAGCTAGTATATGATAAAGGAATGTAATTAACCAAGCTGCTGATGCAACAGGGGCTACTAGTTTCAGGGGACATGCTGCATTCCACCAAAGAATTAAGAGGAATAAATCACGGGAATAAATACGGGGATGTCATTCATTAATGCCCTCGATATACAAGGAGTCCAGAGTAGTGTGGAACAATTACAAAGGGTAATACAACAGATTTTAGAGAAAGAAACTGGTTTGGTTCAACAAGAATCAGAGTTGGGGGAACATATGATAAGAAAATTACACGAGGGAATCAAAGTTATAGAAGACCATGCTAGCACTATCAACAAACTAAACCATAGAGATGAGGAACAGGCAAAAGATGGGGTAGGGAGAGGCTTGTGCCATGCCTATGGCCAATGGACCACCGGACAGTTAAAACACAATCTGGCACAGATACGAGGTGAGGTACCAGACTGGATTAACAGCACACAGCTCTATGGCCTGAGCCAGAATCCAGGCCCTCTGAGTGCTTGTACCCTCAAGGGGATGACCAGAGTATATCCAGTGATACAAAAATGCAAAGCAGAAATGACAGCAATGATAGGCATGGTACTCATACCAGTGGTGAGACTAGACAACTCCATACCCACAGTACCAGGTAACAGGCATAGTCATAGTGAGGGGTGAGACATACCTCCGATACTATCTAATTGATACCTATGCCATCAGGAAGAATGGTACTATAAGAGGAGTCTCCCTAAACGGATGCCATGGGAAAGGTACGCTTACGATATGCCCACATCCAGTAGGAGAAGGCCCGAAGGATGAGTGCGGCTATAATAAGGCAGAGGGGTGCACGTTGGAATTATCACCTGTCGATCACCATCACACCCGCTCGGGATATAGAGGCAGAGGGGAGTATTGTATAGTCACCACAGAGACTGAGTACCAATAGAGTAACCTTGTATATGTAATCACAATGCCTAACTTCTGCTTCACACCAAAGATCCCTGTGACAATTGGACACACCAGATTGGTGTATGTACACTCAAGGGAGGAAATGAAACTAAATGTGCCAGATAGTCTAAAGGACGAATTGGTCAATTATGAAGATCCAGTGGGGGCTCCGATACCCCACCTGCAAGAGGATCTGCAAGAGATAAGAGGGCTTAAGTAAAATGGTGAAACAATACGTAATGTCGTAAAGGAACCTTGGGGAACTAGAAAGGGACACAGAAGTAGAACTACAGGAGGTTCCATGGTATAAGAAGCTGTGGGATTGGGGGGGGATGAATGTCAACATCCACCCCTGGAGCCGCATTATGTTTCACATACTAGTTATAGTACAATTGGTTTTGGCGATAGGAATGGGAATAGCAGCATGTGCCGCCTGTTATAAACGTAGAAAACAAAAAAGGAAGGAAATGGAAGAAATGTACATGACCTTGATAAAGTAGTAATGTATGCCGTTCGGTGGCAATTGTTACAGAAACCTCCTGGGCAGATTCCCATCGAGCAGACGGACTATTACTATGAACGAGCGAAGACTTGGGAGAAAGACCTGTTTAACGGATGTATAGTACTAATAACATTAATGCTTATATTGTTATAAATAAATCTCATCATCAAGAAACTACTTATGAAATAACGCTGGATGGCCAGCTGGTGGCGCCGTCCGAGTATAAATACTCGGGCGTGGACCCCAGCTTGCCAGGGACATTTTGTAAAGACAAGGAACTAGTGAAATACAACTAGACCTCCATGTTCTGAAACAAGTTGATTAAAGCCTTGCTTTATGCTCAAACCAATTGCGTAGTGAGTTTTATTACGTCAATTTAATCAACTTGGTATCGACTCCACGCTTTGGGTGATTTTGGGAACAGCCAGCTACGACTCGAACTGTAGAAGGGAACTCAGACAAGTTATCAATCCATCATGGAGAAACTACTCAGCCCCGCCCGTCTCGACCTGGACCCGAATTCATTTACAGCTACTAAGGTATGGAAACACTGGTATCGTACTTTCAGCAACTTCCTCAGGGTGTGTGGTGAAAATGTTCCTGATAAATTAGAGATACTTGTGAATTATGTATCCTCTCATGTGTTTGATTATATCGAAGACTGTGTAGGCTATGACGCCGCTATCCAAATACTACAGCAACTATATGTCAAGTCCCCAAATGAAATTTTTGCTCGGCATCTACTGGCCACAACTCGACAACAACCCGGGGAATCACTTGACGAATTCCTTCAGAAACTTCGCAGGCTCAGCAAGGATTGTAATCTTAAAGCTGTTACAGCTGAGCAGTACCAGGAGGAGTTAATTCGTGATTCCTTTATTAATGGGATTGCGTCTCCCTTCATACGTCAGCGTCTGTTGGAGAATAAAACCCTCAAGTTACAGGCTGCCTATGACCACGCATGTTCTCTGGACTTAGGAAAGAGGAATGCAGATACCTATCTTTCACCACGTGCACAGGCTGCTGCTATCACTTTTAGTGACTCCTTTGATAGGCCTCAGGCGGAAGCCCTCACGGATGACGACTCCAACCTGGCTGATGGCAACCCTACCCTAGAAACATACACTGATGACGACCCCGCCCTAGTGGCATCTTGGCAATCCGGAAGGAAGTGTTTCTTCTGTGGAGGAGCATTCCATTATAGGAAATTTTGTCCTGCTCGCAACGCAACCTGCAATCATTGCAGCAAGGTCACTTTTCTAAGGTATGCCAGTCAAGAGCTCCTGTTAGTTTTGCAGCTACTATCTGTAAAACTGCTCCTCCCCCAAGAGCCACTACTAAGGTTACAGCTGCAATCTATAAAACTGCTCCTCCCCCAAGAACCACTACTAAGGTTACAGCTGTCAAGGGTAAAACTGCCCCTCCTCCCATCACAGCTGTTTTTCCCTAAAGTCTGTCCCATGCAGCCACGAAGGTTTCGGTAAATGGACACATTTTGAGTGCACTAATCGACTCATGCAGCTCTGACAGCTTCATTAGTGAGCGGGCTGTCAGTAAGTTAAAACTGCGTATTTACCCCTCGGACAGGGAAATTGCAATAGCTCTGACGACACTGACCACCAATTCTTCTGGCTTTTGTATTGTCGACCTTATCCTCAATGCCCGCACTTATTTCGCCACCCAGCTCGGGGTGCTCAAGAACCTATGCAGTGATGTGCTCCTGGGACAGGATTTCCAGAAACAACACAAAAGACTCACTTTCGAGTTTGGAGGGTCAAAGCCAGAGCTTACTATTTCCAAAGTACCATTTTGTGCGCTTTCGGCGGCTTTGCTCGACGAGCCCTCGTTTGCCAATCTTTCCCCTCTGATGTAAGCCCATAGTCACTAAATCACGACGTTTCAGCCAAGATGATCGCGCCTTTATCGAGGCAGAAATCTCTCGCCTTCTAGCTGACGGTATCATTGAGCCATGTTCATCTTCATGGCGGGCTCAAGTCGTCATTGTTAAAAATCCTCTGAAGCAACACAAGAAACGTCTTTGCATCGATTACTCGCAAGCTATTAACCAGTATACCGACCTGGATGCCTACCCGCTACCACGCATCGATGACATGGTCAATAACCTTGCCAACTACAAGGTATTTTCAACTTTTGATTTAAAGAGCGCATATCATCAAGTACCGTTAAAGGACTCTGACAAAAAGTATACAGCCTTTGAGGCCAATGGTCGGCTTTACCAGTTTTGTCGCCTTCCATTTGGGGTCACCAATGGGGTGGCCGTCTTTCAACGGGCAATGGATAGCCTAGTCCAACAGGAGAACTTAACGGACACTTTTCCATATCTGGATAATATCACAATTGCTGGTCATGACCAAAAGGAGCATGATGCCAACCTCCAGAAATTTTTTGACGTTCTCCGTCGTCGCAACTTAACCTTAAATGAGTCCAAATCTGTGAAATCAGTACCATCAGTCAACATCCTTGGCTACTGGGTGGGCAACGGTGTCATCAAACTGGATCCGGAGCGACTTTGTCCGCTTCAGGAGCTCCCTCCCCCTACGAATCTCGGCTCTCTTCGTCGGGCACTCGGCACGTTCGCCTATTATGCGAAATGGATACCCCACTTCTCCGACAAGATCCAGCCCCTGCTTCACGCCAAGTCATTTCCATTGGAGGCAATGACTATTTCAGCTTTCAACCTCCTCAAGCGACAACTGGAAAAAGCCACGCTTCATTCCATTGATGAAAATCTTCCTTTTGTGGTCGAGTGCGATGCATCGGATGTGGCGATCTCTGCTACCTTGAATCAAGGTGGTCGACCCGTTGCATTTCTGTCCAGAACTTTGCAGGGTAGCGAGCTCCATTATCCTCCTGTCGAGAAGGAGGCTACGGCCATCATTGAAGCGGTACGTAAATGGAGTCATTTTCTTGCTCGTCGCCATTTCACACTTTTAACCAATCAGCGCTCTGTGGCCTTTATGCTGGATAACCAGAAACGCACTAAGATCAAGAATAACAAAATACAACTCTGGAGGATGGAATTGGCTGCCTTTGGATACACCATACATTATCGACCCGGCAAAGAGAATGTGGCCCCGGATACCCTCACGTGGGCATTCTGCTCTTCTATGTCAACTTCGACTCTGGCGGATCTTTATACTGACTTATGCCATCCTGGTGTTGCCCATATGTTGCATTTGTGCGATCTAAAAATCTCCCATTTTCTACGGAAGATGTGAAGAGAACGTGCTCCTCCTGTAAAATTTGTGCGGAGTTAAAACCGCAATTCTTCTGTCCATCGGATGGCTCGCTCATACACGCTATGCAGCGACTCAGCATTGACTTTAAAGGGCCATTGCCTTCCTCAACGCGAAACACTTACTTACTGACTATGGTGGACGAATATTCACGCTTTCCCCTGTCCCAATATGCTTACTTCCACAGTGATCAAATGCCTTGATCAAGTCTTTTCCCTTTGTGGTACGGCCAATTTCATCCACTCTGATCGGGGTCCCTCCTTCATGTCAAGCGAACTCAAAAGTTCACTCTCCCAACGGGGAATCGCCACAAGTAAAACGACACCGTACCATTCCATCGGTAACGGACAGGTTGAGAGATACAACGCTATCATTTGGAATGCTGTTCGTCTTGCGCGGAGGTCACGCAACCTACCAGACCAGCAGTGGGAAACTATGCTCCCTGACGCGTTGCATTCCATCAGGTCTCTCCTTTCTACTTCTACCAACGTCACACCTCACGAGCGATTCTTCAGCTTCCAGCGTCACTCCACCCATGGGACGTCTCTACCGTCATGGTTGGCAGCTCCTGGCCCCGTGCTGCTCCGAAGATTCGTCCGATCGTCGAAAACCGATCCTCTAGTCGACGAGGTAGAACTTACGGACGTCAACCCCACGTACGGTACCTGGATGGCCGGGAGTCCACCGTTTCGCTCCGGGACCTGGCTCCCTGTCCGGCCGGTTCTGCGGACCCAACTGATGGAGGGACCCGCGGGGATGAGGCCGACACTCTGCGCTCCCCCGAGGACGACGCCCTACCTGGGACATCGAGGGATCTGCCGGCTGCCCCGCCGGTTCCGCTCAGGGAGCCGAGCGCTCCCCGTGGGATGGCCACCCCGGGCCAGAACGCCGGTCAATCCCCGGCTAACCAACGGGACGAAGCCAGTTCTGCGCCTGTGGGGACCCGCACCCGGAGTCACGATCTCCCCAGCCTCCCTCGGGTCGATCAGAGCAACACGGGCCCTGTCGATCCACCGATACGGATCAAGCGGCCCAGGGACCAAGACACGTTCCGGGGAGACATGCCTTCTGGCCACAAACAAAAATCTAAAAGACTGGTCTTGCATACACCTGACGGCAGTCCCACACTCCGTGGTTGATTGTTGTAAGGGAAGAAGCTCTCCCGGTTTACCCTTACAACAATCAACCACGCAGTGTGCGACTGCAGTCAGGTGTATGCAAGACCAGGTAGGTTCCCTTCCCTGAAAGAAATTGGCGAACCAAGCAGCTCTTACGGTTATTTGTCTGTGGCTAGCTCACAAATGACCAGATTTACTGAATTTAATTTCACAATTTACCAAGGTGAGATTTCAACTTGTGATCTCTGGGTTAGCTGTACCCATTTTAGATGTGTTTGTTTTATAAATTGTTTTATCTGGTCCCCAGACTCCCTGATAAGCACCTGAATGGCCCATGAAGAGAAAGAATTCAGACACCCTCATCTCCGATTTTTTCATATGACTGAAGTAAGCAAATTCGAACAATAGGCACCCTCAAGCATTGGGGTTTCAACCAGAAGCTTATGACTGCTTACACTACCAAGACAACTTACAGGAGTCCTTTACTTCTGCATCATAAGAGCTCCATGAGGTATTACAAAGTATTTACAGCACAGAAACAGGCCATTTGGCCCAACAGGTCCATGCTAGTGTTTATGCTCCACGCAAGCCTCCTCCCACCCCTCTTCATCTAATCCCATTAGCATATCCTTCTAAAGATGCATTTAAATAATCTGCTTAAGTGTCTGCCGTAAGGATCCAACGAGAAATGAGCTTGGGCAGGTTCAATTCAGTTCTTATCGGACGCGTGCTCACAACACAAAATTGCCCCTAACTTGGCAATTTCACTCAGACTGGAGCAGGATGGCTGTTCTGGTGAAAGGTCATCGACCTGAAATGTTAACTCCGTTTCTCTCTCTCTCTCTCTCTCTCCGCAGGTGCTGCCCAAGCTGCTTTCCAGCTATTTTTTTTTGTTTGTTTTTCAGATTTCCAGCATCCAAATTTTGCTTTTGTGCAATGGCTGCTTTGGAAAATGGAAAAATATCACACTGGTGCAAAAAGGGGGGCCCTTTTCTAAGGTTGCAATTAAAGCACATTGGCAGAGCAGATTAAATTATATTTCAGGGTTCTATTGAGTGGATACGTGTCAGAGGACTGAAGAGTGCTTTATGTTTCAAAAAAAAGGGTGACAGAGTTAACCCAGGTAGTTACAGGCCGGTTAGTTGAACATCTGTGGTGGGGGAAATGTTGTAATCTTTCATTAAAAAAAAAAGACTAATTATCTCGATGAAGAGAAAAGGATTCAAAATCATGAGGGGTCTGGACAGAGTAGATAGAAGGAAACTATTCCCATTGGCAGAAGGGTCGAGAACCAGAGGACACAGATTTAAGGTGACTGGCAAAAAAAAAAGGCGACATAAGAAAAAACGTTTTTATGCAGCGAGTGGTTAAGATCTGGAATGCACTGCCTGAGAGAGTGGTGGAGGCAGATTCAATCACGGCATTCAAAAGGGAGTTTGATAAGTACCTGAAGGAAAGAAATTTGCAGGGCTGCGGGGAAAGGGTGGGGGAGTGGGACTAGCTGAAGTGCTCTTGCAGAGAGCCGGCACGAGCGCAACAGGCCGAATGGCCTTCTTCCTTGCTGTAACCATTCTATGATTAGAAGCAGTCAACAGGGATTTCAGAGAGAACGATTGTATGCAACAAAGCTGGTAGAATTCTTGGAGGGGTTGACAGATGGGGAAGACTCTGGATGTGGCACACGTGGGCTTTCAGAAAGTCTCTGAAAAGGTACCGCACAGGAATCGACTGGAGGAGATGAAGGGCTTTGGAATTTGGGGACGTGTAGCAAACTGGATTAAAAACTGGTTACAATGGAGGAAAGAGACAGCGGGAGTTAAGAACAGTTTCTCAGTGTGGTTGGAGGTGGGCATCAGTGTCCCACAGGATTCGGTTCTGGCAGGTAAAAATGGAATGAGAGTCTGCAGGACGAGTCAACTGCCGAGCTGGCCTCATTACTCCACTACACTACCAACAGAATCTACTTCAATCGCATTTCCTCCCACAGGCCTTGTGACCTCCTTGAGCAAACTGTAGGTCAAAGTAAGTGGAGACCTTTCAAAATCATTTCATGTGAGACTTCACACTGCCCAAAGAGAAGATTTTTAAGCCTCGCTGGGTTCAAACACAGGTCTTAGAAATGGAAGGATTCTCTTACATAGAATTTACAGCACAGAAACAGGCCATTCGGCCCAATTGGTCTGCGCCGGTGTTAATCCTCCTCCCACCCTACTTCATCCAACCCTATCAGCATAACCTTCTATTCCTTTCTCCCTCATGTATTTATCTAACTTCCCCTTAAATGTATCTGTGCTATTCACCTCAACCACTCCTTGTGGTAGTGAGTTCCACATTCTCTGGGTAAAGCTGTTTCTCCTGAATTCCCTACTGGATTTATTAGTGACTATCTTATATTTATGACCTCTAGTTTTGGACTCCCCCCACAAGTGGAAAAATCTTCTCTACGTCTACCTTATCAAACCCATTCAGAATTTCTTTATAATTTTTAACCATGGTCTTTAAACCACAACTGTAGAATATTGTCTCTCCAATTCCTCCAGCAAGCTTTGCAGCTATTAGTGAAACTTGACCAACACTGAACTCACTGCCCATACTTTCATCCAGTGTCTACATCTGGAGGGAGCCACCTCCAAGCAATCACTGGGCAGAATTCAAAGCAACAACCTAGGAGTGAAGATGGCTATACACCTTGAATCACCAAAATCCTGTGCAAATCCATTGCACCACTCAGTCCTGGCATTTGTTTCTCTTAGCCGTGAGGCTGAATTTCATAAGGAAATGGGAGTGTATCGTCAAGACAGTAAAACTCATTTAACCACTAACTACATAAAAGGAATAGTTAACAGCAATCAACTTCACTGAACGAGGGAGGGAAGGGAAGGGAAGAAAAAGGAAAAGACTTGAATTTATACAGCGCCTTTCATGACTTCAGGACACCCCAAAGCACTTTACAGCCAATGAAGTACTTTTTGAAGTGTAGTCACTGTTGTAATGTAGGAAACACGACAGCCAATTTGCACACAGCAAACTCCCACAAACAGCAATGTGATCATGACCAGATAATCTGTTTTTAGTGATGTTGGTTGAGGGATAAATATTGACCAGGACACCGGGGATAACTTCCCTGTTCTTCGTCGAAATAGTGCCATGGGACCTTTTACGTCCACCTTAGAAAGCAGACGGGACCTGGGTTTAATGTCTCATCTGAAAGATGGCACTTCTGATAGTGTCAGCCTGGATTTTTGTGCTCAGGTCCCTGGAGTGGGACTGTGAACCCACAACCTTGTGACTCAGAAACAAGAGTGCTACCCACTGAGCCACGGCTGAATCACAGGAGGGACAAACAACTAGATCTTTGATGTTAAGAGTTCAACACAATACTCACCACTGGCTTACGACGAGCTGCTGCTTTACCTTCTGTTCCATGGAACTGGGTTTCCTTCTTACCCCAACCAACAGTGATGAATTTTCCTGACGGAAGACACCAATTTATAGGCACATAATATATAAAACAGATTTTTTCAAACAAGCCACTTTTTATTTTTCTTTAAATTAAGATATTTATCTTCTTCTGTTGCTTTCTTTTGGCATCTTTGTGCCAGGCGCCATAATTTTTCAGAAGGGAAGGCACAGAGTGAGCAGTCGAGCCTCTGCTAATATCACCAAGAGCCACGTGGAGGTGCAGCCCAGTAATCTGGGATGACTTCATCCTCCCGGCTTTCAGCTGTACAGAAGATACAAAGGGCAACAAGGATGAATTCCGGCATAAGTGCATTGAATGGTCATAGAATCGTACAGCACAGAAGGAGGCCATTCAGCCCATTATGCCTGTGCTGGAAAAACTATAGAGACGCACATTGTGTCTTGGGTTTGGTTTGCTGGAGCGGCATAGACTTAGAGAGAATCGATTTCAGGTCTTTAATACTATAAGGACATCGAGAACATACAAATGGATAGATTGTTCTTAGGTAATGGAGCCAAGGAGAACTAGGGGCTATCCATTTAAAACTGAGAAAGCAAGGACTAAGGTTGGATGGGCGGATGTTTTATTTTTCTCTGGTCGACCTGTGGAACAGCATCACAGCGGTGGTAGCAAGGACTGACTCCTTGCAAGCTCTTCACGAAGAGGTTAGACACCATTTGTAGAGAACTATGAAATCCTGACAGGAAGAAGCTAAGACTCTGGGTAAAAAGCAACAGAGTAAGAGCTTGCCTGATCGCCTTTAAGGGATCAGAGGAATTTTTGACAGATGTTCCCTGAATTGGCTACAGGTCTCCTTTTTGCCTCTCCCAGGAGGTGGGGACATGGGGGATGAGTTCAGCAAGATGTGGGGTGGTTCATATTGGCCTGATGGCCTTTTCTCATCTTTAATACATAACATTGCAAGAGTGGGATCTCACCATGCAGAGAATTAGGGCATACCAAAACCACTACTGTGTAGAAATGTAACTGCAAAACAATGACGTAGGAATATTATTTTGTAAACAACAGTAGGTTTTTGACAGGCTATAGAGTACATTCTGAACAAGTTGGTGCAAATCTTCTTCTAACAAAACAGTTTAAAAGTAGTTCTGTAATATTCTGACAGAAATGTGTCCACGATTCTTGAACTGTTCACTAAATCTTAGCAGGGGTACTTGCAAATGACTGGCAGCCAATGGTGGAGTTGTACATAAAAAAAACAGCACAGGTCTTAAAGTATACTTATTAAACAAGACAGCGCACTCACCTTCACCAAAGTCATCCTGGTGGATTCTGACTTCCGTGACTGGATCAAAGTCCTTGGTCATCATTATGATGGTCTCCTGTCCTACAAAACAATAAATTTAACTGGTTCCATAGGTCTTTTGCCAAAATAAGATGGTGCACGGTTAAAGCAATGATCCGGCTTCACTTGCTGCTTTGTAGCAGAAATATACAACACACCTTAAACATTCACTCCCTCCACCACCGGCACACCGTGGCTGCAGTGTGTACCATCTACAAGATGCACTGCAGCAACTCGCCAAGGCTTCTTCAACAGCATCTCCCAAACCCACGACCTCTACCACCTAGAAGGACAAGGGCAGCAGGTGCATGGGAACATCACCACCTCCAAGTCACGCACCATCCTGACTTAGAAGTATATCGCCGATCCTTCATCGTCACTGGATCAAAATCCTGGAACTCCTTCCCTAACAGCACTGTGGGAGTACCTTCACCACATGGACTGCAGCGGTGGCTCACCACCACCACCTTCTCAAGCGCAATAAATGCTGGTCTTGCCAGCAACGCCCACATCCCATGAATGAATTTAAAAAATAGTGGCACCTTCTGAAGACTGAGTTTAAGTTTCTACAGAACTGATGGACTAGATTTGAAAAAGCTGCCAAATGTGTTTGTACTTTTGCTACCACTGTAATGGAAGTACTTCACTCGATAATCTATTTCACACAGCATACACCAGTGCTTTTAACTGAAAAGCATTAAGTGTGTTAAGAATGATTGCTCGTTAAAGGGTGTCATCTATTGTTTAATTCAAATCAGGATGCATCTGCCATGACATTTTTTTTTTTTAAAAAGCGTCCAATTAAAACTTATCCTCATGATTTCCCCCCCCCCCCTCGACAATTTTCTCCCTCTTCTCTCCTCAAACAGGAGTATGACTCCATGATCCCCAGCATCCCTTTGGTACTTCATCCTTCTAATACATAAGTGAGTGACGTTAGACATCGTTGAAGTGCCTCCCAGTCGGATAGCCTGCCAAGACCAATACTGTCATACGAACACTGACGGACAGGTAATGACTCTCTGGTCCATCGAGCCTGTCCCACACAATTGCGATACCTTGTACATCACAATATATACTCTCCACCCCACCCGAATCCATTATCTTCACCCAACATTCTCTCTCACAATTTCCAGGAGAGGGGAGGGGGGTTGCTGGCCCAGAAACCTTGCTGAAATGCTCCTTTCCCTAGCCCTAGGGAGGCTGAAGTCAATTACATCGCCGCAACTATTAAAAAAAAAAAATCAACTGGCACATCTTCTGTGACATTGCTCACAATGCTAGTATCGGGGGTGAGGGGAATGCGAGTGAGGGGGTTCAGGGTCAGTTTCTGCTGGTCCCGAGATACTGCCGCGAGAGGCCTCCGCTCCCCACCTGCAGCAGCAGGTTGCTATGGTGGCGAGGGGCTGGTAATGTTCCACTGGCCACGTAGCAGAAATGGGGGTTAAGCTTGTGGAAGTAAGGAAGTGGTGAGACCAGATGGTTACAGCCGCAAGGTATGCATACAGAACCGGCAAAGTGAAGCGTATTGTAGCGCTTGCTTCTGGGACTGGCTGTCACGATAAAGTTGGCTGATTTCTGTTTCTTCTGAAATCCATGCTGACCATATGCATAAATAATAAGACATTGGTTAGCAAGAACTGGTCAGCAATGCTAGAGAAACTGTACAATTCTACATTCTTCCAGACACAAAACCTTTCATAGTGCAGATAGACTTTATCAACTGAGGCAGCATACCTCAATCTAGCTGGTCTTGCCCCACTCAGACCCCCACCGTTCTCCTGAAACAGAGTGAGGGACACGAGGTCAAGCCATTGAGTCGGTATCTTCATCATGCCTCACCCCATCCCATCTCTGCAACCCTCCAGGATCTCTGCACTCCTCCAATTCTGGTCTCCTGCGCATCCCTGATTTTCATAGTTCCACCATTGGTGACCGTGCCTTCAGATGCCTATTCCCTAAATTCTGGAACTCTCTCCCGAAACCTCTTCGCCTCTCTGCTCCTTTAAGAAGCTTCTTAAAACCTCTCTCTTTGACCAACCTTTTGGTCGCCTGTCCTAATATCTCCTTCTGTGGCTCAATGTTAAATTTTGTTTGAGAACGCTCCGGTGAAGCGCCTTGGGATGTTTCACTATATAAATGCAAGTTGTTGCTGTTGCTGTTGCGTTGCTTCGGAAACTGGGTGAAGCTGCAGATGGGCAGAGTCAGACATAAGAGGCAGCAAGAACAAGAGCACACGTTTGCTCTTTATAACATTTTAAAAGCAAAATGGAAGCAGCACAGTCATTGCAATTGTTTCTCCATAGCATGATCCATTAGGGATTAGATAAAGGAATTAAATATAGACAAAATCTTGATTGTACATACACAATTTGTTGTGAAAGGCCAGCCATGAAACAGGTTCTGGGGCAGAGAGGAGGCTCTACAGACAGAATGGACTTCTACTAAACAAAACCGATACTGATATCTTTAGAGAGGGAAAATGGGGGCGGATTTCATAGAATTGTACAGTACAGAAAGGGGGCCATTCAGCCCAAGCACCTGCACGGTCTCCAAAAGAGCTATCTGCTTAGTTCCATCCCCCTTCAGATTTACGCATACCTGTGGTGAGCACAACCAGTTCCTGGTCTGGACTCCAGCTCATCCCAGTCAGTCCACTGTCGACACTGCCAACACATTCCAGCTAGAAGAAATTACAGAATCTTAGATTTAACACGGCATTCTGTTAAGTATATCATTATTTATTATTTGTCTCTCTCCCTCTAAGATCCCCAGTACCACTCACCAACCCAAAGTCCGGAGCATGGCAAGCCACCTGTTTCTTGACCTCTTAGGTTATGAGCTCATACAAAACTCTGCTGCCCGTGTCCTAACTCGCACCAAGTCCCGTTCACCCATCACCCCGGTGCTCACTGACCTACATTGGCTCCCGGTCTGGCAACGCCTTGATTTTAAAATTCTCATCCATGTTTTTGAATCCTTCCATGGCCCCGCCCCTCCCCATCTCTGTAACCTCCTCCAGCTCTACAATCCTCAGAGATCTCTGCGCTCCTCCAATTCTGTACTCTTTGAGTATCCCTGATTATAAATCACTCAACCATTGGCGGCTGTTCCTCCAGCTGCCTCGGCCCCAAGCTCTGGAACTCCCTGCCTCTATGCTGGGTAAAGAGCTCCCCATGCCACAAGAGCCCTTAAAACCTCCCTCTTTGACCAAGCTTTTGGTCGTCTGCCCCAACAACTCCTTATGTGGCTCAGTGTTAAATTTTGTCTGAAAATACTCCTGTGAAGCACCTTGGGATGTTTTACTAAGTTAAAGGCACTGTATAAATGCAAGTTGTTGTTGATTCTTTACGCTCGCTTACTGCTGAGGAGGCACCTTGGCTCCAAAAGCAAGCCATCATCTGAGCAGTATCATGACACTGAGCGCGTATGAAAAGTGTGTTTAGTAAATGAAGTATATTCCTCAGGTAAGATTTTTCCCCTGTAAAATAAGATCATCACACCACATGTTTTACCTGATTTGAGTTTAGATTATAAAGTATAACATCCCCAGATGCAGTGACGACACACACGGATTCCTGATCTGGCAGGTCCTCGATACCAACAATACACCCAGTGCCATCTTCAGGGAGAAACGCTTCTTCAGCCAGGGATATCTTACTGACCACCTGCGAGGAGAGGATGGAAAGAGCCTGAATCAAAGTCTTTGTGAATATACTTGTCAATTCAAGGCTGTATTGGATTAAGATGGTTCACTTATTGAGAGCCAAAAGCCAGTACAGTGAAACCTGTAAATTACAGACACCTTAGGGTCTGGTATCAGCTGTTGTTTTTGCAGGTGTTCTTATTGTCAAAATAGCCATTGTTAAAAAAAAACAGTAGAATGGAAAGATCTTTACCCAGCATGCACTGCGACAGAGAAACCGCTCCATCCCTGGAACGGAGCCGTGCAAGCATTCAATTCAAGATATAGAGCGGTTTCTCTGCTGCTGTGCATGCTGGGTAAAGAGCTCCCCATGCCACAAGAGCCCTTTCTTTCACAAAACCCGTTGCTGCCTCGTGCTGACCGGCGTACACTGGCCTCACGAGAATTTGGGGGCAGAAAGGAAGCAAGCTGTGAGGGGGATGTGCTAGTGATCCCGACTCTATGTTCCAGATACCCCAGCTTTGCAACAGGTCGTGTCCCATGTTAAAAAAACAAGCCTGAAGGCTTTGTGTCTTAATGCGAGGAGCATTTGTAATAAGGTGGATGAATTGGCTGCGCAAATAGAGGTAAACGAATACGATTTGGTTGGGATTATGGAAACGTGGCTCAAGGATGGCCAAGACTGGGAACTCAACATCCAGGGGTATTCGATATTCAGGAAAGATAGGCAAAAAGGAAATGGAGGTGGGGTAGCATTACTGGTTAAAGAAGGGATTAACACAATTGTAATGAAGGATATTAGCTCTGATGATGTGGAATCTGTATGGGTAGAATTGAGATATACTAAGGGGAGAAAAAACGTTAGTGGGAGTGGTATATAGACCTCCAAACAGTAAGGCGGAGGTTGGGGATGGCATTAAAAGGGAAATTAAAGAAGCGTGCAATAAGGGCACAACAGTCATCATGGGTGACTTTAATCTACATATAGATTGGGCCAACCAAATTAGTAACAATACTGTGGAGGAGGAATTCCTGGAATGTTTACAGGATGGTTTCCTGGACCAGTATGTCGAGGAACCAACCAGAGATCAGGCCATCTTAGACTGGGTATTATGTAATGAGAAAGGATTAATTAGCAATCTTGTTGTACGAGGCCCCTTGGGTCAGAGCGATCATAATATGATTGAATTCTTCATCAAGATGGAGAATGAAGTAGTTGACTCAGAGACTAGGGTCCTCAATTTAAATAAAGGAAACTACGATGGTCTGAGGAGCGAGTTGGGTAGGATTGATTGGGGAGTGGCACTCAAAGGGTTGACGGTGGATAGGCAATGGCAAACATTCAAAGACTGAATGGATGAGCTACAGAATTTGTTCATCCCAGTTTGGCATAAAAAAACAAAAAAGGTGACTCAACCGTGGCTAACAAGGGAAATTAGGGATAGCATAAGATCCAAGGAGAGGACATATAAATTGACCAGAAAAAGCAATAATCCTGAAGATTGGGAGCAGTTTAGGATTCAACAAAGGGGGACAAAGGGATTAATTAAGAAAGGGAAAATAGAATATGAGAGTAAGCTTGCAGGGAACATAAAAACTGACTGTAAAAGCTTTTATAGATATGTGAAGAGAAAAAGATTGGTGAAGTCAAGCGTAGGTCCCTTGCAGTCAGAATCAGGGGAATTTATAATGGGGAACAAAGAAATGGCTGACCAACTAAATACATATTTTGGTTCTGTCTTCACAAAGGAGGACACAAATAACCTCCCAGAGATGCTGGGGAACATAGGGTCTGATGAAAGGGTGGAACTGAAAGAAATCAGTATTTGTAGGGAAATGGTGTGAGGGAAATTGATGGGACTGAAGGCCGGTAAATCCCCAGGGCCTGATAATCTACATCCCAGGGTACTTAACGAAGTGGCCCTAGAAATAGTAGATGCATTGCTGGCCATCTTCCAGAACTCGATAGACTCTGGAACAGTACCCATGGATTGGAGGGTAGCTAATGTTACCCCACTATTCAAAAAAGGTGGTAGAGAAAAAGCGGGGAATTATAGACCGGTAAGCCTGACATCGGTAGTGGGGAAAATGCTAGAGTCCATTATAAAAGATGTAATAGCAGAGCACTTGGAAAGCAGTGACAGGATCGGACAAAGTCAACATGGATTTACAAAAGGTAAATCATGCTTGACTAATCTACTGGAATTTTTTGAGGATGTAACTGGTAAAATAGATAAGGGAGAACCAGTGGATGTGGTGTATTTGGACTTTCAGAAGGCTTTCGATAAGGTCCCACATAAGAGATTAGCGTGCAAAATTAAGGCACATGGGATTGGGGGCAAGGTATTGACTTGGCTAGAGAACTGGTTGGCGAACAGAAAGCAAAGAGTTGGAATAAACGGGTCGTTTTCCGAGTGGCAGGCAGTGACTAGTGGGGTACCGCAAGGATCGGTCCTAGGACCCCAGCTGTTCACAATATATATTAATGATCTGGACGAGGGAATTGGATGTAATATCTCCAAAATTGCAGACGACACAAAGCTGGGTGGGAGGGTATGCTGTGAGGAGGATGTTGTGAAACTCCAGTACGATTTGGACAGGTTGGGTGATTGGGCAGAAACATGGCAAATGCAGTATAATGTGGATAAATGTGAGGTTATCCACTTTGGTGGCAAAAACAGGAAGGCAGATTATTATTTGAATGGCAATAGATTGGGAGAAGGGGAAGTGCAAAGAGACCTGGGTGTTCTTGTGCACCAGTCGCTGAAGGTAAGCATGCAGGTGCAGCAAGCGGTTAAGGCAAATGGTATGTTGGCCTTCGTAGCAAGAGGGTTCGAGTACAGGAACAAGGATGTCTTGCTACAGTTGTACAGGGCCTTGGTGAGACCACACCTTGAATATTGTGTGCAGTTTTGGTCGCCTTACCTGAGGAAGGACGTTCTTGCCATGGAAGGAGTGCAGCGAAGATTCACCAGGCTGATACCTGGGATGGCAGGAATGACGTATGAGGAGAGATTGTGTCGATTGGGCTTATACTCACTGGCGTTTAGAAGAATGAGAGGGGATCTCATCGAAACCTATAAAATTCTGTCAGGCCTGGACAGACTAGATGCAGGAAGGATGTTTCTGATGGCCGGGGAGTCCAGAACCAGGGGTCACAGTCTAAGGATAAGGGGTAAGCCATTTAGGACTGAAATGAGGAGGAATTTCTTCACCCAGAGAGTGGTGAACCTGTGGAATTCTCTGCCACAGAGGGCGGTGGAGGCCAGTTCATTAAATATATTCAAGAAAGAGTTGGATATATTTCTTAAGGCTAAAGGGATCAAGGGATATGGGGAGAAGGCAGGGACAGGGTACTGAATTTGGATGATCAGCCATGATCTCATTGAATGGCGGAGCAGGCTCGAAGGGCCGAATGGCCTACTCCTGCTCCTATCTTCTATGTTAAGTTGTAAAAGGGACTTGGAGCATTGAAGGCTGTCGTAGTTCGCAATTTGCGAGTGTCTGTGGATTTAGAGTGCCTCTTATATACTTTATATATACTATGCAGGTTATTTGGGCCAGTGTCCGCTTTTTGCATGTGTCTGTTTTTTGGCAGTGTCCGTTTATACAGGTTTCCTCTTCCTTCTTCCTAGGCAGTCCCTCCGAGGATGACTGCTTCCACACTAAAAATGAGTTTGCAGGTGACTGATGAGTCCAATGCAGGATCTACAGTCTCTGTCGCAGGTGGGGCAAACGGTGGTTGAAGGGGCAGGTGGGTGGTGTGCTTAGGTTGACGTGCGCTCCTTCCGCTGTTTGCGCTTCGCTTCCGGTTGCTCCCGGCGAAGAGACTCGAGGTGTTCGGCGCCTTCCCGGATGTTTCTCCTCCACTTTGTGCGGTCTTGGGCCAGGGATTCCCAGGTGTCGGTGGGGATGTTGCACTTTTTCAAGGAGGCTTTGTGGGTGTCCTTGAAGCGTTTCCTCTGCCCACCTGGGGCTCTCTTGCCGTGTCGGAACTCCGAGTAGAGCGCTTGTTTTGGGAGTCTCGTATCAGGCATGCGGACGATGTGGCCCGTCCATCAGAGCTGATCGAGCGCGGTCAAAGCTTCGATGCTGGGGATGTTGGCCTGAGCGAGAACACCGACGATGGTGCGCCTATCCTGCCAATGGATTTGCAGGATCTTACGGAGGCAGGTTTGGTGGTACCTCTCCAGTGCTTTGAGGTGCCTGCTGTACATGGTCCATATCTCTGAAGCATACAGGAGGGCGGGTATCACTGCTGCAATATACAGGTTTCACTGTATCATTGAGTGGGTGAATCACTATAGCAGGCTCAACAAATATGCATTTCCAAAACAACCAATGTGGGATTTTGCAGAAAATGCAGATTATGCAGAGGATACCTCAAAAAAGTCAAGATAATTAGCAAATATTGAAAAGAAATAATAAACCTTTAAAAAAGAATGGTGTCCAGTCACGGCTTAGATCTGAACAATTATGCAGAACAGAGATGTTAAGAGATTCTGATGCTTTCTGGGTTCTCTTCACAGATTTGCTGCTCTGTTGTGAGTCTTTAATTTTTTTCCCCTTTATATTTTGTCTGTTTTTCATGTTTATTTACCTGTGTGCCTTTAATTCTATTAAACTTGTAGAAAATGGAAAAAATGTTACAATAAGGGATGCTTGTTTGAGGTTGCAGCTGAGGCACATTGTTGGGCCAGATTCGAGACAGCTTAACTCCACATCTGGATGTGCTATACCTGATTTGGGAGTACATCTTAATCTACCAATGTCCATACAATTAGATTCCCCAATTATTGTCAATAATGCTAACCTTTAACTGTTTGGACTAATTTTAAACATGGAACTGGGTTAACATTTGGTGCAGTAAATAGCAACACTTCCATCCATGGGCCAGAGGTCTAGAGCTGACAGACAGTGATCATCCTTTGCCTCAGTCACTGAAAGCAAACATGCAGGTGCAGCAAGCAGTTAGGAAGGCAAGTGGTGTGTTGGCCTTCATTGCAAAAGGATTTCAGTACAGGAGCAAGGATGTCTTACTACAGTTATACAGGGCCTTGGTGAGACCACACCTGGAGTACTGTGTGCAGTTTTGGTCTCCTGACCGAAGAAAGGATATACTTGCCATAGAGGGAGTGCAGCGAAGGTTCACCAGACTGATTCCTGGGATGGCAGGACTGTTGTATGAGGAGAGATCGGGTCGCCTAGGCCTGTATTCACTAGAGTTTAGAATGAGAGGGGATCTCATTGAAACGTATAAAATTCTGACAGGGCTATACAAACTGGATGCAGGGAGGATGTTTCCCCTGGCTGGGGGAGTCTAGAACGAGGGGTCACAGTCTCAAGATACAGGGTAGGATATTTAGGACTGAGATGAGGAGAAATTTCTTCACTCAGAGGGTGGTGAACCTATGGAATTCTCTACCACAGAAGGCTGTTGAGGCCAAGTCAGTGAATATATTTAAATGGAGGTAGATAGATTTCTAGACACAAAAGACATCAAGGGGTATGGGGAGAGAGCGGGAATATGGTATTGAGATAGTGGATCAGCCATGATCGTGTTGAATGGCGGAGCAGGCTCGAAGGGCCTGCTCCTGCTCCTATTTTTCTATGTTTCTATTACACAGTATCCCAAGTGCCTTTTTCTTATCAGGATCGGTACTAAAAAGTAGCGAATCATCACATAGAAATCCATGAGCATTAAAACAAGCCCATACCTGCTCAGTGTGTGGGTCGAGTTCTGTGATTCCTAGGTCTGATCCCACAAGCACCGTCCCTGTATCCGCGCGTACAGTCAGACACCGAGGAGTTCCCAGACCCTGCCACCCGCTGCAATGCAGGCTGAGCAGCAATTTCAGATTACGCATGGCAAGTGCTGTGAAGGATTCCCAAAACAAGCAGAAACGTGAACTTGCGCAACAAATCAGTGATACGATTCAGAAACATATATTGTAAACACAGAACGCGTATCCAGTGATCAAAACAACTCATAGAATCACAGAACATCGTATGCGGACAAAAAGTGTTGGGGGGGGGGGGGGGGAGAAGGGGGGAGTGGAAGTAAGCACGACTGTTCTTTCAAAGAGCCAGCACAAGCACGACGGGCCGAACGACCTCCTTCTGTGCTGTAAGTTTCTATGATTATCGAATCTTACAGCACTGAAGGAGGCCATTTGGCCCATCTTGCCTGTGCCGGCTCTTTGAAAGAGCTATCCAATTAGTCCCGCTCCCCCGCTCTTTCCCCACAGCCCTGCAAATTTTCTCCCATTCAAGTATCTATCCAATTCCCTTTTGAAAGTTACTATTGAATCTGCTTCCACCACTCTTTCAGGCAATGCGCTCCAGAATAATTCATATATAGGTATTTTATAATCAAATATTTTAGCTTTTTAAAAGAAAAAATCTGAAATTTCCTATCCCAACAGAGACCTGCCCATTTCGGGTCTCATTCCCTCCAGGCTGCTGATGGGACGGAGCCACCTGTGAACAGTATAAACAGAATCACGGGATGTGAAGTTGGTAACACAGCAGAAATGTTATAAATGAGGCGGGTATTTCAAAACTATCTTAAAACCTTTAGCAATAGACCCTGGCAGATTGGCTGAAAGCTGCAGCTTAATAAAGGCAGAATGGCATAAAACTGGCTTTGCAGTAACATAATCACACTGCTCTAACCTAAAGTAATTTATCAAAAGTTTATTAAAATATTAAATGTTAAAAATCCCAATGCCCTTATGGATAAAGGCACTGACTGATGTTGAACTACAGTGTCCTGGGACAATATTTATCCCTCAACCAACATCACATTAAAAAAACAGATTATTGGGTCATCAATGTTCCCTCTTTTTTTTCCTGGGTGCGCGGCCCTTTTAACAGGCTGCAAGGCCCATTCAAATTTCTGCGCATGCCCGGTTTTTCCCCCCCATTGTAAAGCCGGTAAACAGCCTGCACAGGACCTCCAGACCGCTCAGCTTAACGGGAACATTGCTGGTCATACCATTGCTGTTTGTGGGCGCTTGCTGTGCACAAATTGACTGCCACATTTCCTACATTATTACAGTGACTACACTTCAAAAAAGTACTTCAGTGGTTGTAAAGCACTTTGGGACATCCTGAAGCCATGAAAGGTGCTCTATAAATGCAAGTCTTTCTTCCCTCTTCCAGTATGTAGGCCAAGTTTGATGCCCAGTCTGTGCTAATTAAGATCATTTAGATTGCTGTAATCAGCCTCCGTGCCCCAGAGTACAAAACAATCCAGCAGAGGCAGTTGAGCAAGATGAACTAGTCAAATCTGTTGAACACCACAGCGAAGTCAAGGGGAATAAGAAGGGATAGCACACTGGGCTCATGGTCACAAACAATGACATTGGTGACTTTGACCAAGGTGGCCTTGGTGCTCTGTGAAGATCAGGAACCAAACTATAAGGATTTGAACAGAGAATGACAGGAGAGGCGAGTGCGCAACTGGGTGATGACATGTTCAAGGGCCCTAGACAGGAAAAAAAAGAGTTGGCAGGTAGCCAGTTGGGTAATGGTTCAAGAGGATGGAGGGATCAAGGCTCGGTTTGTTGAGCAGGGGTGATGATGTCAGTTTTGAAGGGAAGGGGATTAGAGCCCAAGGAAAGGGAGCTGTTGATGATATCCTCAAGCATTGGACCAATTGGATAAGTACTTGAAGGAGAAAAAATTGCAGGGATATGGGGAACGAGCCAGGGAGTGGGACTAACCGGATTGCTCTTCGAAAGAGCTGGCGCAGACTCAATGTGCCGAATGGCCTCCTTCTGTGCTGTAAGGTGACAAAAAAAATCTGGCTCGCACTCTCACTGGTATTAAGTAATATCTCCTCCCTCCCTGCTGCATGTGTGGGAACAAATGCTGCCAGGGTCAGGCCCATCGCAGTCATACAGCCTCACAAGTAAATGGCCACTTGGATAACACACCACAGGGCAACTGTAGCAGCAGAATTATACCGGGGGGCTGAAAAGGAGAAAATTAGGATGGGGAGGGAGAAATGAAAACTGGTAGTTGTACTCAAGAGCTAAAGACTGTACAAAGTGGCACCAGCCTTGCTGTAGCTGTTCTATAGTTTTTTTTTAATCAAGCTCTGTTTTAAACAGCTTTCCCTGTGAGGCACTTCCCCCCCGTGGCTCGGACTCTGACTAAATTTGCTCACTTGCTATCACAGGGTTTCAGCAGGAATCAATGACTCACTCAGAGCTGCACAACTGACGCACTGTGGTGCTGATACTGATTCTGATGGTACTGGTGGTCATCCCAAACTACTTGAGCTCATCCAAAACTCGGTTGCCCATGTCCTGACTCGCACCAAGTCCCATTCACCCATCACCCCTGTGCTCGCTGACCTACATTGACTCCCGGTTAAGCAACACCTCGATTTCAAAATTCTCATCCTTGTATTCAAATTCTCTCCATGGCCTCGCCCCCTCCATATCTCTGTAACCTCCTTCAGCCCTACAACCCTCCGAGATCTCTGCGCTCCTCCAATTCTGGCCTCTTGTGAATCCCCAATCCACCAGCCCACCATTGGCGGCTGTGCCTTCAGCTGCCTGGGCCCTAAACTCTGGAATTCCCTCCCTAAACCTCTCCGCCTCTCTCTCTCTCCTCCTTTAAGATGCTCCTTAAAAACTACCTCTTTGGCCAAGCTTTTGGTCACCTGTCCTGATATCACTGGTTCAGTGTTAAATTTTGTCTGATAACATTCCTGTGAAGCGCCTTGGGACGTTTTACTACATTAACAATACTATATAATTGCTTGTTCTTGTTGGTACTGATGGTGCCCCCGGCCTCGCCGCGTACAATTACACACTCAGAGACTAAACAAATCGAAATCACAATTTGAATCAGAGGCAAGCAGATGGACCCGGCAGCGCCCGCCCGGCTCGCGGGTCTGGGGTGCCCCCCTCCTCACACACACACACACACCCCGGGCGCTCTCGCTCTCACACACACACCCCGGGCGCTCTCGCTCTCACACACACACACCCGGGCACGGAGGGAAAGGACAGGCACCTTTCTCAGTGTCGAATTGGCGGAAACTTTCACTCACTCACGAATCAAACCTCCCTCCCCAAGACAGCGCACCAGGCCCGGCTCACTCTCACCTCTGACCTCTGACCCCCACACTGCAATCTCACTCCTGTCTGGCGCCCCCTGGCGCAGCGGAGGACTCACGGCAATGCTCCCTTCAAACAGCGCACGGGGAATGCTGGATATCTGAAATGAATGCTGGAACTGCAGTATTCCTTTTCAAAAATAACCCATAATGGGACATTGGGTTGTCCCAGTGTCACCAACCGAAAACTAAACAAAAGTGCCCCCTTTTAAAGAGGCATAATTAATAAAGAACTTAACCACAAAACCAAAGGAAACTTATTAAAACTTAAACAATAATGTTAGTACTATTACCCACTGCCTGCGGTGCCCACGGGTCGTGGAAGGTATCATGCGTACCGGTGGACACCGCGTGGTCCCGGATCCCCAGGAACACCTAGGTGCGGACAAGATCGCAGAAGAGAGGCAGGCAGCAAGAGTGACCGAAGTGGACCTGTGGATGGGGAAATGCAGTAACAGTGGGAGAGTTAGGCAAGGAGAAGATGCATTTTCAAATTAGTAAATGGCAAAGTAAAGATTGATGTTAAGGAAGTTCTTCACACAGATATTGATTAAACGCAGAATAAGGTTATGGGTTCAAGTCCCACTCCAGAGACTTGAGCACAAAATCTAGGCTGACACTCCCAGTGTGATCCTGAGGGAGTGCTGCACTGTCAGAGGTGCCTCTCCCAGGAGATTACATGGCTGCGAGGTGGGGTGGGTGGCGTTAGGTGTGAGGTGGTGGGGAAGTGTTTAGACATGATGCTCTGGTCATCATGGTGTGAGACAGGCTTGATGGACCAGCTGGTCTTTTCCTGCCCATTAATTTTGTATGTTAGTCACTTAAGATGTCAGCTGTGGCTCAGTACTCTTGCCTCTGAGTCAGAAGGTTGTGCATTCAAGTCCCACTCGAGAGACTTGAGCACAAAAGTCCAGGCTGACACTTCAGTGCAGTACTGAGGGAGTGCTGCACTGTCAGAAGTGCCGTCTTTCAGATGAGACGTTAAACCGAGGCCAAGTCTGCTCTCTCAGGTGGGTGTACTCTTTTGATGGGTACATAAACAAATAAACTGTAACTAATAAAACTTTAAATAAAACTTAACAGATTAAATTTAAATTTGATTGGCCGGGGTGATGATGCACTCCAGTCTCTGCGGCGCCCACCGGTCGCGGAAGCTCAGGTGGGTGTACGAGATCTCAGGGCACTATTTTGAAGAAGAGCAGGGGAGTTCTCCCTGGTGTCCTGGCCAATATTTATCCCTCAACCAACATCACTAAAAACAGATGATCTGGTCATTATACTATTGCTGTTTGTGGGTTCTTGCTGTGCATGAATTGGCTGCTATGTTTCCTACATTACAACAGTGTCAAAAGTACTTAATTGGCTGTAAAGCACTTTGGAACAGCCTGAGGTTGTAAAAGACGCTGAATATGTGCCTCAGTGTCAGATTTTGTCTGATAAAGTCCCTGTGACGTGCCTTGAGACATTTTACTATGTTAAAGGTGCTATATAAAAGCAAGTTGTTGTTGTTGAGGTTCTTTACAAGTGGAAGCTAAGTCAGTTCTTTTTTGCTTGGTTGTAGTTTTCTGTTCTTTGCCAATGTTAAGGTTGCTCCTGTTCTTCAAAAATGCTACAAAACTTTTTTTAATAACAGGTTGTAGCTATGGTTTTTTTTTCACCCAATATAACTACAGCATGTTGATTGGCACATGTGATGGCTATATTGCAGTTGATTGGTGGAGGTTATGGGGCTTTCTTATATTGTGCAAGACCTGTTGATAATACTATCAGGTTCCTCAAGTCTAGTTCTTGACTACAAGCCAAGTGTAAAACTGCTGGGAATCGCTAATGTCAGATAGACCTATTATTAGCAGATTTTTTGGGCCGCCAGTCTTAGCAAGTCTCAGCGGTTTTATACTTATCTTGAAGGCAGCATTGTAAAACCCAGAATTAGGGATCCCAGCAGCATTAATGCAATCTAAAAGTGACGGTGTTGTTGTTTGTACCCGCTCTTTCCAGAAATCCAGTTAAACTTTACTAAGGTGAAAGTAAAACAGTCCAACTTTTATGATCACAGAATAGTGTTTTGTTTGATTTGTGTTTAACCATATGCTCTGCTTTATCTTACTTTGTACACTCAAACTGCAGTCCTGTTTATTTATTGAACTGAACTTTGAACATACACAATTTTTGTCTTTCTTCCTTATGGCACAGACATTACCACTGCATTACTAACTGGTATAAGAATGTACAATTTTTTATTATTCATTCATGGGCTATTCACAATATATACTAATGATCTAGATGAGGGAACTAGATGTAATATCTCCAAGTTTGCAGACGACACAAAGCTGGGTGGGCGTGTGTGCTGTGAGGAGGATGCCGAGAAACTCCAGTATGATTTGGACAGGTTGGGTGATTGGGCAGATGCATGGCAGATGCAGTATAATGTGCATAAATGCGAGGTTATCCACTTTGGTGGCAAAAACAGGAAGGCAGATTATTATCTGAATGGCAATAGATTGGGAGAAGGGGAAGTGCAACGAGACCTGGGTGTCCTTGTGCACCAGTCGCTGAAGGTAAGCATGCAGGTGCAGCAGGCGGTTAAGAAGGCAAATGGTATGTTGGCCTTCGTAGCGAGAGGATTCGAGTACAGGAACAAGGATGTCTTGCTGCAGTTGTACAGGGCCTTGGTGAGACCACACCTTGAGTATTGTGTGCAGTTTTGGTCGCCTTACCTGAGGAAGGATGTTCTTGCCATGGAGGGAGTGCAGCGAAGATTCACCAGACTGATACCTGGGATGGCAGGAATGACGTAAGAGGAGAGATTGGGTCGATTGGGCTTATACTCACTGGAGTTTAGAAGAATGAGAGGGGATCTCATTGAAACTTTAAAAATTCTAACAGGACTAGACAGACTAGATGTTCCCGATGGCGGGGGAGTCCAGAACCAGGGGTCACAGTCTAAAGATAAGGGGTAAGCCATTTAGGACAGAGATGAGGAGGAATTTCTTCACCCAGAGAGTGGTGAACCTGTGGAATTCTCTACCACAGAAGGCAGTTCAGGCCAGTTCATTAAATATATTCAAGAAGGAGTTAAATATATTTCTTAAGGCTAAAGGGATCAAGGGATATGGGGAGAAGGCAGGGACAGGGTACTGAGTTTGGATGATCAGCCATGATCTCATTGAATGGTGGAGCAGGCTCGAGGGGCCGAATGGCCTACTCCTGCTCCTATCTTCTATGTTTCTATGTTTTATACAGCGCCTTTCATGACCACCGGACCTCCCAAAGCACTTTACAGCCAATTAAATACTTTTTGAAGTGTCACTGTTGTAATGTAGGAAACACAGCAAGCTCCCACAAACAACAATGACCAGATAATCAGTTTTTAGTGATATTGATTAATTATTTAATAGATATATATTAGCTAGGGCACCAGCGCTAACTCTCCTGCTCTTCTTCAAAATAGGACTATCGGATCTTTTACATCCACCTGAGAGAGCAGACCGATCCTCCATTTAATGTCTCATCCGATAGACGGTACATCGGACAGTGAGCACTCCCTCAGTGCTGCACTGGAGTGTCAGCCGAGATTTTTGTGCTCAAGTTTCTGGAGCGGGACTTGAACACTGACTCAGAGGCGACAGTGCTTACAGCTGAGCTGTTGGGATTTAGTTTTAACTGGTTTGAAATTGATTTCTGGAATTGTAAATTTTACAACTCCATGTTATGCAACACCATGGTAGCCAACGTCGAGTGTTGTCTCCGGTTGCGCGGTAACATTGGGCCAGCCCTTTAGATTCGACTTTCCGGATTACCGACCAATCGGATCTTCCGCAAAGCTCTGACTCAATTTTGGAATGTTGTCCGGGGTGTTCGCAGTCAGTGTCACTGGTGCGTCCGCTCGGAGTTCCAGGGTCGGAAAATTGGGGGCAGTGACGTCGCAAGGCAAAAGTTGCACACCAGCGTCAGGAGGTGGGAATTCGCCACTAACTCTCCAAGAAACTCGGACGAACTGCTGGTATGTGTAGGTGTGCCCGGCGGTGTGCCCATAGTCTAAAAATCTGTTTGGGCGTGGAGACCGAGAAATTGGCAAGTGCTGTTGGAGTGAATGAGTACAATCTGAAGATAGCTCGGGAGAAAATGCAAATGGTATTATTCTAGGTATAAGAGTTAAAGCAAAACATCAAACTAATGGGAATCAAAAGAAACGACTTGTGGGGCTGTGTGACGGTGAGTGAGATGCGCCAAGCGTAATAAGACTAATTTATTAAAACAAAACAGAAAATGCTGGAAATACTCAGCAGGTCAGGCAGCGTCCGTGGAGAGAGCAACAATTAATATTTCAGGTCGAACAGTTCTGAGGAAGGGTCATCGATCTGAAACGTTAACTCTGTTTCTCTCTCTCCACGATGCAGTCTGAGTGTTTCCAGCATTTTCTGTTGTTTCAGATTTCCGGAGTATTTTGCTATTGTATTTTAATTTATTAAAGTTTGGTTAGAGGTGCAAACTCTCTTATTTTGGATCGACTTTCGGTCTCATCTGACTTGGATCGCGAGAAGTGGATATTTTGTCTTCCGGTTATCTGTTGAAGTTTCTTAGATGGTTTAATTACGCTTCTATTTATTTCCTGTAAAAAGGACGGGTAAACCAATTTAGCGTTGTTTCTATTCATATATTTGAAAGACTGATGCATTTGAAATGATGTCTGTTACTGTTTACTGACTTTTTTCCTGAAATATTTGCCCATGGTCTACAGCATCATTGTGTGTGTGTGTATATAATTGTAGAATTCAAAGAATGATGGCAGACGAATTAGCAGTGGGCAAGCCAAGTCAAACTGAGATCTTCAAGTCGCCAGAAAGCCCAGCTGTTCAGACAGAATGTGATAATGTGAGTGCAGAGACACCGTCAGTGAAACCAAATGAGACCGATGACTTGGCGAACTACTTACAGTTGAAATCTTCGAATGAAGAGCGGGCGCTGCCCAAAAAACTATGCGGATATCTCAACAAGTTGGGAGGCAAAGGGCCGCTCAAGGGCTGCAAGACGCGCTGGTTTGTGTACGACCGGAAGAAATGCCACCTGTATTATTTCCGAACAGCCCACGACAGCAGCCCGTTAGGGAGCATGGATTTGGCAAATGCGGCGTTTAATTATTGCCTGGAAGCGGAGGAAGGGACCTTTGAAATCAAAACTCCGGAAAAAGATTATACTCTGAAGGTGAGGTGCTAAATTACAGGTGCTTGATGTTGCTACTCAATTGTAAACGGCATATGGCGATTAACATTCAAAGTTGGTATTTTAACAAAAATCCAGCGTTCCCTTTTTAAAGAATATGGAAACGTTTTATTCACAAACCCACTCACCGGCCTTCTTACCAAAGAAAGGTGATCTCTTGAGTAGAGAATTAGACATTTGATTGTGAAACAAACTACAGGTTTCGGTGCTTTACGGGAGAAACTGTGTCTCTCTGTGTCTCTCTCTGTGTCTCTCTCTCTCCCTCTGTCTGTGTCTCTCTCTGTCTGTGTGTGTATGTCTCTCTGTGTGTGTCTCTCTCTCTCTTTTTCTCTCTGTCTGTGTCTCTCTCTCTGTCTGTGTCTCTCTGTCTGTGTCTCTCTCTGTGTGTGTCTCTCTCTGTCAAATTCAAATTCAAATGCTTTATTGGCATGAAAGTTTACAGGGAACCATATTGCCAAAGCTTACATAACAAAAAGTACAGGTTTC